>NC_092344.1:31128429-31485129 GCF_963676685.1 Mytilus edulis | reverse complement strand
AACGAGTTTTTTTCTTCAATTTACTTCAAACGAAATAGGATAAAACAAGACTGTTTCCTATTTGTTTGATCTCAGTTGCAATGAAATACTACTAAAGATCTTTTATCAACTGAAATTGCTACACACACAAATAATTGTTATAATACATAGTAAATGCACATCAAGGACCATGTATATAAGACGTATGTAGGCAACGTATATACTCTTTCTATGTCAGTAATAGCTTGTCCATTAAACAACAGTTAAAGTGGCACAGTATAATTTCCTGACCCATAAAGATATTGTTAGCCTATTTAGAATTTTCACCAATTTCGAACCCTGCCTGAAAGGCTAAACTTAACTGAAGTACTTTTATTATAAATATGAATATGTGTGAAGACCGTTTATTTTTACTGCTTTCTATAAAAACATAATACCTCTAGTGCTTCTATTTATTGATCATGCAGTGAATACAAAATTAAAAAAAAAATCTCAAAAATAATTTTCGCCGGTACATGTATGTCAAATTATTTTATATTTTTCTTCACCTGGTTCATCCCTCTGCCTGGGAAAGTATTTCAGTAGATACTGCATTTTTGTCCAATCGTAGTTTCCATATACATTGACTTAAGTACATAGAATAACCTCATCATAGATACCAAGAATAAATTTTGTATTTACGCCAGACGCGCGTTTCGTCTACAAAAGACTCATCAGTGACGCTTGAATCCAAAACAGTTAAAAAGGCCAAATAAAGTACGAAGTTGAAGAGCATTTAAGACTAAAATTCCAATAGTTTTGCCAAATACAGCTGAGATAATCTATTCCTGAGGTAGAAAATCCTTAGTATTTTAAAAATTCAAAAGTTTTATAAACAGTTAATTTATAAATATGACCATATCAATGATAATTCATGTCAGCACAGAGCTGACTACTGGGTTGATGATACCAGCAGTGGCATCGAAGAGCTATAATCTAAATTCCTGAATGTGTTTACTTCCGTGTCACCTTAAACGCATGCATATTTCGTTCCTAAATACTTAAAATATGAGTGTTTAATGATTTGCTGGATCGAATTTTTTCAACATTAATTGATGTTTTTTGTATTATAATTTTTTGTTCAAGTAATATGAATTATAGATATGAATTTATTTTTGGTAATTTTGTGTATTTATCTATGTTCTAAATCATAAACTTGACTGGTAACTGTTATCCCTAACTATTTTCTATTATCAAAGGGGTATGTTATAAATGCTGTATCGTTTTAGGGGGTAAACCCAAATTACCCTACAATGCTATTAAATTTAGCATGGGTATATAAAACTTTTTCTAACCTTCTATGACACAATTTAAGAATTGAAATGAAAACTGTATAACACCAACATTCAAATCAAAACCAAAACGATCCTTGAACAAACCACGATGAATCTAGTTAATCTGCAGTCCCATGCCCATCTGTGGTCAGTCTTGTTTTTCATAGAAAATTAGACAACCGATTGATGGTGATGGTCATCAAACTTTCGAAGTGTTTCCTTCAAATACAATTTCACCCTTAGTAAAATGATTTCCCTTGATAAATTCGAAAGAATTGTTGCACGCGTTATAGCCACCACGAAACTTTGAATTATTCGGGAAACAGCGCTTATCTAAAAGACGGAATTTGAAGTTAGATACCATCCTCCTTTCATTCATTAATTATATAAATGTATGCGATTTAGAAACCATATTTTTTTCAGGACGACTTGCTATGATTACTGGTCAGCTGAAATAAATCATACGGACCGAACGTAAATGACCAGATCTTAACATCAATGTGAGAAAATTCTCTGTCAGTAACGCAATTAAATTTACATTGCAATGTAAAATAACTGGTTCTTAAACGATGTATTGTCACCATCTTATGGTGTTTAGATATACCAACGTAGTTGATTTTAACGAAGAAAAATCTCTGTATTACTGAAATAATCATTACTCCAGTGTTTTTGATATCACAAACTAGTCAAAACATGTGTTAACTTTTATCATCAGGACATCATTTGTAAATATAAATCAACATGCAGACATCTTATACGTTCAGTCATTTCACATCCGATCTGTGATGGTAATATTCCAAACAAAGATCAAAAATGTCTTCATTCACCTCAAAAGCTAACCAACCATTTAAACATACGTATTTAGATGGGATATATAATTTCGGTATTTTTGTCAAGTCGGGTTACGTGTTTATTGTTTATTGCCGATGCAAAGACCCGATGAGTGAATCAATATTAATACCAAAATATATAATCCTTATGATGACTGATAACTGTATTGAAACTATATCCCTTCCGAATAAGTCTGTTTACAGGTTAGTTTTTGAGGTGAATGCCTACATTTTTGTGCTTTGTAAAGAATATTACCGTAAAAGATTGGATGTAAAATATCTGAACGTATAAGATGTTGGCATGTTGATTTATATTTACGAAAGATGCCTTTGAATCGATGGTAAATGTTTTGACTAGTTCGTGATATCGAAAACCCTGGTGTAATAATTTTTCAGTAACACAAATATTTCTGTGTTCAAATCAAACACGTTGTAACATACACGAGCGAAATAAACAAGTTGGGATATATAAATACCATAAGATGATGAAAAGGGAACGTCACCATCTACAAATGGATAATTAACAATAGGAAATGAAAAATCGTCTCTTAAATCTTATAAGTTTTGGCATAGAGCTTTAAGTATGCTTTTCCTACTGCCTTCCGAATTTTGAAAGTGTATAGGGTTGGTAATTGTCCTATTCCCCGGCTTATGGCCCCTAAAAAACCCACATACACAAATAACCAACAAAAATATAAATGACTGATGCATGGTGCAACTTCCGAAACACTTTATTTAATTTTACTATTTATGGAAAAATAGCTTTTCTTTAAATATGATTTTTATGAACACTTTTCATATAAATAATATTTGTAAAACAAGGTAAATAGGTCACAAAGTGCCCATGAACTTAATGAATGCACGAATGACTCTATTCGTTGAAAGTGTCCTTGTAACATCAGCTATTATGCTGTTTTAGATAGCTCTGGTGGGGTAAAGTCGTACAAACTGTTTACTTATGACTCGTAGTTGGACTCGGTCGTAGTCATACACTTTCTGTAACTCTTTCTTAACAGTAATTACCATATTACTGTACACTATTAGGTTTATCATTTGCTTAATAAGGGGGTAGACCTGGAAGCATTAAACTTTGCTCGGTGCTTGGAGCACAAAAATCTTGCTAGAAACATGAAATCCAGCAATTTGATTGGTTGATTTTCGAGTCAGAGTACAAAAATCATGCTCGAAAGTATTATGACCGTGAGGCCTGGTATATGGGAGACAACTCTTACACATGTATTGAAAGTCATTAGTGCGTTTTAACATAGCAGTAAATTAAACAGTGATCAATGTTGTTTACATTTGGCTGTGAGAATGTTGCAGACAGATCCAGTAAGCTGTACATGTTTGACACCACGGTGCACCAAACATTAAACTAAAGAACATCTTCTTTTAATGATATAAATGAAAAGGTAGAAAATTACCCTTCATACATGAACCGTTTAAAAACACCAACGAACTGAGTCTGGGGAGTTCTGTAGCAACACTACTGACTAAAGGACCTTGTAGCATCATTTAGAAAAAAGTCTTGGAAGTTTTTGGATATTTGATTTGAACATATGAATTAAATAATTAAGTAATATGACTTTATTGCTAAGTCATTGATACAGAGTTTGTACTTACTGTTTGTGTTTGGGTTTTTTCCTAATATAAAAGGCACTATTCTAGAAGATATGATCTGAACATCAATCCTAGTACAATCATATGCTAATAGATAATCTACATTAACACAAAGATAGTACTTAGATAGTGACAGACTGTCAAAAACGATGAGTTCTGATAGCGTCTGCTCTTGATGACAGGGGCATTTTGTAGTCTGTGGAGAGAAACCAATAAATATCAGAAAACGGGAGCGATGAGAAATCGGTTTTTAATTAGATTAAAGGTGTGATATATATCTAATAAATGTACATATAGTGATTGAATAAAATATTTTTCCATTATAATTCTAACTGCAAAAATCTATTAGTCCGTATATAGGATCGAGCTGTACTGTGTGTTTGAGGATATTCCCATTAGCCCCAGAATATTGAATGGCGAATTGTGTCTGACTGAAAGGTTCGCATGGTTTATTGTTGTTTTCAAGTGATACATCTATTCCTTGTTCTATCCAATGAAGAGGTAAATCAAAAGGCTTTTGTGACAAAACTGCAATCTAAAACATAAAATAAAGGTTATAAAAGAGGATTAGAATATAGTTCAAACGAAAGTTAAATAAGTTCTACATATGTACATTTTTTATGCAGTGTGGCGTATTTCACCTAACTAGAAAACAATCTCGTTTACTTGAAATCATACGTTTTTCTCATTTTTAATGTATTGTGATAACTACAGATGTATCATACAGAATTCGATATAGAAAAAACAATCACTTGCAAGCCACATACTTATACTTTGAATGTCAACTTTCCCAGGGAATTGGTAAATTTAGATTTTGCTTACTAGTAATTGTATGAAGAAGAAAAAAAAATAATCCTTAACATCCTACAAATACTGAAACACTAGCGGAAGTAGATACGTGTCCGTTTTGGTTCTGTGGTATTCTAATACACTATTATATCAATTATTTATCTTCGTCTCGTGGGTTTTCGTGCTAATTAGAATATTTAAGCCAAACAACCAGGCTATATCCAAATTTGTTTTTTTAAAATGTCCTGTACCAAATCAGAAATATGGCAGTTGTTATCTACAATCCGTTTTAATGCATGTTTTAAAGTATATTGCTTTTGTTGTAGTTCGGTGTTTCTGTTGTTCCTTTGTTTTCCTCTTATAGTTGAAGTGTTTTCCTCGGTTCTAGTTTGATACCCAGATTTGTTTTTTTTCTAAATCGAATTACTTAGTATGATTATTGAACAGAGGTTGCCTTTGTTTCAGTAAAAATTACTGATATTCATTTTATATCATTCTATGAACACAAGACTTATATATATTGAAATTATATGATTTTTAGTATACTTATTTTTTCTCATTTGCTCCAGCTTTTCATTTGCATTGCAAATCCTTTATTTATTTAAAGAGAAGATGTAGACAATTTGTTTCTGTTCTTATAAACATTGGATATAACAAGTCCAGTCAAGAATAATGTACAATGAAAGATGAGTCTAAATCCTACAATGTTTTGTTTTAAAACTCATTAAGAATATGAAGGTGTTAACATTTTCAGATGGATCCTATCCAGGTGCTAATTAATTTCAATAAAACTAATCATGCATCCTTTATAAGGGAGATTACTCACATAATATCCTAATGAATCTATTAAAAACATGCCAAAAGTGTACATCGTAGTTAGGAAGCCAATCAAGATTATTACCCGATACTTTTACCTACATCAATATTTCAACTGATTGATGGAAAAAAATATTGAAGCCTTAGAAGAGATATTTCACACAATTTCAATTTAGCTTGATTATAAAATGGAATATTATTTCAGTTTAAAATTATAATGGTTCTTACTTGAAGACTGTTCGACATCCTCGAAATCTTTCTTGACATGTGAATCCTGTGATGATCCCCATAAAGAAAATAGTCGTCTACCATCTTCTCATCTGTATAAACCATATCAACATGTCGGAATAATGGAATATCGTCAACTTTAACCTTGATTGATGACAAAAACGGACACCTGTTTGTCGATGGTAGATCATCATAAAAGCTAACAGTATAAACAACGTCCGTTGATGATTCTAAAATTTCTCCTAGAACTATTGGTGTATCAATCTGCATAAATAAGTAGTTCTGTCTGTTGTATATGTTTGCCTTATCTTTGGCTTTTGTTTGGTACTTTTCAGCATCTTGTGCATTAATAAACTGGAATTTAACAATGGCTTGATACTGATGACCTGGTATTTGAAGATTTGTTATATATTCACAGAAAAATGTGTTTTCAAACATTATACCTGCTACCAAAAACGAATGTAACGAGGGTTTATCTGTAATCTGCATAATAAAAAAGAAGAACAAATTATTTTATATATGTTTGTTCTTAATTTTACAGAATCGTATCAAATATAATATAAGATACGGGATGCATTTCTTTCTTCAACATACGATGCAAACGGTTAAGCGCGCACATGTTTTGATAATTTGTTTCTAACATACATTTGCATAGTTTATATAAACTTTGACAAAGTATGCACTCGCTAAAAATGCGTCTACAGTTTGTCGTTCATCGTTTGTTAGTACAAACGCTACATTTGTTTCTAACTTCAACCTGATAACACGATGTATTTGTTTCTACGTTTGTTAAAAGTCTGTTTACCAATAACATGTGCATGCATTATTGAAAGTTCAAATAGGGTCAGTAAACACTAATTAAACGATGTATTTGTTTCTACTTTTGTAGCGTTTAGAAAACAACAACAAACGCCACACAAAGTTTACAAAATTTTGGTTAGAAAGAAATACACTCACGATCTTTATCTTTGTTAGTCTTCATATCGCTTATCTTACCTCTTTTTTATTTGTTTATCGATCATATGTATTTGTATGGTGAGCAGATATTTTGTGTCAATGCTGTCAATCTTTTATTATATCTTAGTCCTATCTAATATCCGTATTTGGGAAGAGTGGTAATCGGGTCTCGATGACGGACGTTCATCTTATAACATCCACACACTGATACGACATATGAATCGGTCTGTTATCATCCCTGCATTTTTGTAAGAAGGATCCGTGTTATCAATCTTTAGCTTTCTGTTTTCTGTTTTGTATACTGTGTCTTACATTTAAGCGAAATTTTAGGATTTTGTCTGTTGCTTGGTCCGTTTCTATGTGTGTTACATTGTAGTGTTGTGTCGTTGTTCTCCTCTTATATTTAATGCGTTTCCCTCAGTTTTAGTTTGTTACCCCGATTTTGTTTTTTGTCCATGGATTTATGAGTTTGAACATCGGTATACTACTGTTGCCTTTATTTCACTTTTTGTCTTTAGTTTGCCATGGCTTTGTCATTATTTTTGTCGACATATGAGTTGGAATATCCTTTATGAAGTGTTCATTTGCATATTTGTTCATTTGCATATTTGTTCATTTGCATATTTGTTTATTTGCATATTTGTTTATTTGCATATTATGTTATTAATATTTTTTAAGATTCATCTTTTTATGACTGTTCGTTCAATTTATATCTTTTATCATGCATTTCTAAGTTTCATCTTTGTGGCGAATGTTCAAATGACGTGGCTTTCATTTTGCATCTTATTTCATGCAATCCTAATATTCAATATTTTAGAGAAGTGGATTTTATGTTTCACATCTTCTGTATGCATATCTAACATTCATCATGATAATTAAGGAAAACAACTAGTAGAGTGGGTAATATAAAATCACGAAACGAAAGGCGTATGTCATAATTATTTCTTTTCTTTTGGAATTACAACTGTTAATAAGTATAATATTGAAATTCACATAATATACATGAGAACGATTGCTGACGTACTAGCATCTGAAAATCTGTCTGCAAAGCTTTTTCTAGATGACAATAGACATTCTTAAGTATTCATGTTAGATAGTGTTTTGTCAATTGAATAGTTCAAACTTGTTATAAAAGTGTTGTAGATCTATGTTAACTTTTCGCTTAAATGTAAAATTCTGCATGTGACTTTTCTCGTGGCTAACGACCATGCATTTTAACAGAAGTAAAAAAAGGCAGAAACATACACATTTGTTTGAAATGAGACAATTTATTCTTCAGAGTTGATATCTTTAAATAAGCTTAATATCAGACAACTTTTGGTTATTTGATGAAAATGTAATTAAGATTCCAATGAGTTTTTTTTCACATACAAAATATCAACCACTCAAATCAAAGGTTTTTATCTCTATGTCATTGAGATCATATATATTTTTTCTGTTTAAGAACATTATTTCTTATGGAAGTGGTTCTTTATAATTACCCCATACTCGTTTTTATAAACATAATCATACCAGACCAATGGTATCTAGAACAATCTGTCTAAATATGGATCCATTAATCTCTACTTGATTGTTGTAGACTATCCAAGGATTCTTTGCAAAGTTTAACAAGTAATCAATTCCTCCAGACCCTTTCAGCTAAATAAAATAAAAAAGTTGTTATTGTATTATGTCCTGGGTAATTCTTTCTCATTTTATATTAAAATTAATCATAGAGCAAGTCTTAGCCTTCCTTTATTATGGAAACGCGCTTCGGAAGCAGTTATGTGTTTTTCTATTAAAATTGATTTTGTTGGATAAAATTAGTCTGTGTGCTAAATTGCAAGAATATATTAATTGAAAGCATAATGTTTTATATAATTTCACGTTTGGATAAATTGTACTCTTTTTGATATAGAATAACCATACATTGTCTCGAAATAGCAATGTTATTTGTAAAAGGCTTAGAAACAGGTAGAAAGCGAGGCTGTGCCGAGCATTTCTACGTGTTTTGAGCCGAGTACAAATAACATTTATATTTACTGCTCAATTAACACAGCTGCAGTATATATAAAATTACAGTCAAACCTGCTTAAGAGACCACCTGTATTAAGCAAATACCACCAATTTTAGATCCCTCTGTAGTACATTTCATATAAATTAAACCTGTAAGAAAGACCACTTGTCTTAAAAGACCATTTTTTGCTCTCCCTTAAGTGGTCTCTTAAAACCGGTTTGACTGTACTTTAAAACAAGAATGTGACCATAGCACAAATAATGTGCCTGCAATCAGTTCTGTACTAGTCAGTAGATGTTAAGACAATTAAGTATGATGTCAATGTGTTCAGGTGATAAGCAAGCATATTTTTATAGACGGCAAGCAAATTATCTGAACTGTTTTGAATTTGCTTCAGTGAATAAGTTTTAAAATTTGAAACACTGATAATTACCTTGTTATTTAATGTCCAGTCTTTAGGAAATAAGATCAAAATTACAAATTCAGATCAAAACTCGTTACCTAGTGTTAGGTTATTGGTCCTATTTGTATTACTCTTCGTGTGTTTGTGTGTATGTGGTTTTTTTTCTTTTTTCGCTCGCACGATGCAATTTGTGATGGCGTTGATAAGTATTAAATACATTGATTGCGTAGCCTACTTTAAGTTCTTTGTCGTTATCACATCTACGCGTATAATTTGGTTTGATTTTTTCCTCAAAGAATAAATAATACGTACACCTAGCATATCCTTAATATAAGCGTAAACTATTGGATTAGTGTCCTCAGACATCGCTGAACGTAGTACAGATAATGGTTTTCTCTTATTATTTTGTCTGGTATTGACTAATGATAGTCGACGATGAATTTCAACATTTAGTTTGTTGCATTTTTCAATGTTATTATTCAAAACATCTCCTGTTTTAAAGTTAACTAGAAAAGGGGTCATCACTGTGTCTGATCCTATGCCTCTGAGGAATTCTAAAATATTTTTGGCCTGAAAATATAAAAGAAATATCTTCCAACGCCTATTTTGATATTATTTTCAGCAAAATTTATTCTTGATTTTGTTAACAACTGCTAAAACATATTTCCCCATAATTACCATCGGGAGATAATGTATAATGTCGATAGAATGTATTTTGCATAGCCTTTTGTATATGCTTCTTCTCAGTCTATGATGTACAATATTTCATGTTGTATATAGTTTGAATGGATATATAAGATTATAAATCATTAGTGATAAACATACTAGTACTCTTAAAAGTATTATTCATTTGAAATTGTAACATGCAATAAAGCTTACTCTTACTATTTCAATATTCATGCGTTAAATCTTTTTTTGTTACAATCTGCCCTCTAATAGCATAATTAAGAGTTTGATTGAATTTTTTCTACATACTGTCTGCAATGAACGTTCGTTTTAAAGATGGTACAAATAGTGTAAACATGTACAATGTAGTATGAATTACTGTCGTCATCAACGGGTATATTTGATGCTTGTTAGTTATAATGCATATTTTTATTAAAGATTAGAACATTATACCAACATAAAAAAAAACAATAAATATTTCTTATATGTGACCAGCCACGACATATCCAGGCTTATGGAGGTAGAACGTCATTGTGAGAAAATCGCCGTGAAGTATATGCCATTTCCAGGCTTATAGGAGGGTACATTGTCTAAAATTTTATTTTTGTATATTTATCGAATATTCCGAAACAAAACTCTCTGTCATGTTAATATAATGACATATTTGAAACGAGTCAGAACTACGGAAGCGTATTAGCGTCACACATTTTTTTTTCTTCCTATGTTTGCGTTATAACGCAAATCTTTGCGTTTTATCGCAAACCTAAAGCTTTATAAAGCAAACCTTTGCGTTATAACGCAAATGTCTTGATTTCAATTATTCATTCAGTGTTGTTTATATGTCCGTCTGTCTTTCATTTCGGATGCGATTTACTAGTAGATAAAAAAAAAAGAAACATAAATACAAGGCCAAATCATTATAATAAATATGCATAGAAATAATGGAATACTTGAAGTGCAATTATACATAAATTAAGACTGATGTGTGCATCAGAAAATAGATATAGTTTAGTATATAGTCATATTTAAATTGAAAGATCAAAAATAATGTCATACAATTCTGAAACCTCCAAGTCAAATAGACAAAATGATCTTTCTGATTTAAAATGAATAATTAATAAGGAAACATTTTTTTAAATCTCAGAATATGATCAAGATTCTTTGATAGAAAGTCATTGAATTTTCTTTTCAAAATAATGAAGTATTTTTAAGATGCTTGGGTAGCAATTTGAATAGAGAGAACATAATTTTATTAATAAAACATCTTCATTCTATACATTTATTGCCAAAGGATAGCTCGTTTGAATCTAACCTACTTTACACAGTACTCAAACGAGAGCTTACTTTGGAAGTATATTTATATTCGGTTATAGCTATATTAGCTGGGTTGATTTTTTTCTTAAGTATAACCTCAATTTACTCAATTTTCTTTGTAATATATATATACTAGTTGTAACATGGATATCGTTTTTGAGGACCTTTATAGTTTGTTGTTCAGTGTGAGCCAATGCTCCGTGTTGAAGACCGTAATTCGGCCTATGATGGTTTACTTTTACGAATAGTGACTTAGATGGAGAGATTTCTTATTGGCACTCATACCACATCTTCTTATATTATTCTGCTCATTATTAGTCATTGATATGATCTAATTATTCAAGCATTTTACTTTGCAATGACTACAAAGGTGATAAATTTTAATATATACAGCCTCCTCCATTAATAACTACTGTTTCCTTTGAATCTTAAATAAGAAATAAGATAAAACAAATGTTTGCGTTACAACGCAAAGGTTTGCGTTATATCGCAAAGGTTTGCGTTATAACGCAAAGGTTTGCGTTATTTCGCAAAGGTTTGCGTTTAACGCAAAGGTTTGTGTTATTTCGAAAAGGTTTGCGTTAAACGCAAACATAGGAAGAAAAAGAATAATATGCTTCCGTACATTTCAAATACCGGTATGAAAATGAGACTATTCTATGACGACTTTTATTAATTGAAGCCACTAATTTATAAAACACAAAATTAATGTATTTATTAGCTTTTAGTGATGTTCAATAGCGTATTTGAATAAAATTTCAAAGACTTAAATTTACTACAATGCAAACAATTCTTAGCTCTATTTTAGAACATGTCAATTAAACTTGTTGAAATGAAGTTAGTTTGAAATTTGTCAAATAGTTATCAAAGGTACCAGGATTATAATTTAATACGCCAGACGCGCGTTTCGTCTACATAAGACTCATCCGTGAGTAAGCTTTAAGAATTCCTTTTTTTTAATTTAGATTTATTATGCATGTCTCTAAACATAGTATGCGACGCGTAACAGTTTATAAGTAGGTGTTCTCGTATATTAATTTAATACGGTGCATTTTTTTTGTAGCTCTATTTTAGAACATTTAATTTAAACTTGTTGAAATGAAGTTAGTTTAAAATTTAACAGTTTATAAGTAGGTGTACTCTTATAGATGCATTTGATACGGTGCATTTATTATGGATATATTTCAGACTTCATTTATCATTTATGAAAGGAAATCTATAAAGCAGAAATATTTTTTTTTTTGTATCAATTTAAATTGTAGATTCAAATATTTTTCACTTCAAACGATAAAGTAAAACTTCTTCAAAACTTTTAAAAATGTATAGTTCGGCGTCCGCAAAAAAGAAGCCAACGAAAGTGTTTATCTCTTCTTCATAAATACGTATTTCATTGAATCTCGATATTTATCACATTTATAATTTTTCTAACAATGACGTTCTACCTCCATAAGCCTGCAAATGTCACGGCGGGTCACATATGTAATGATTTGTTTACCTGTGTTATATCCTCAAATGATTTCCCAATGATGAACTTCTTTATAAAAGTTTTTGCATACTCCAATGTCATTTCCATTGGTAGTGGCATGACAGGAAAGCACACAAAATTGTCTTCATCTTTAGCAATCGTCAACCAATTACAATACATAAGTTTAGAACCTAACAGACAGTGGTCTAAAATAATTCCATATCCGCATTTATCCAATCCAATAACCTGCATAAAGTAAAATATAAAAAATAACGAACTTCGAGGAAAATTCAAGACGGAAAGTCCGTAAACAAATGGCAAAAAAGCTCAAACACATCAAAAGAATAGATAACATCTGTCATATTCCCGACTATGTTCCAGCATGAAAGAGGTTGCAAGGAACTCTTTTTCTAAGCAAATCAATATACTTAAAATTCTGAACAGTATGTCTAGAGATTTTTGTAATTTAATTAATGTGATAAAATTAAGAAAGGAAATGGGGAATGTGTCAAAGCGACAACAACCCGACCATAGAGCAGACAACAGCCGAAGGCCACCAATGGGTCTTCAATGTAGCGTGAATTCCCGCACCCGTAGGTGTCCTTCAGCTGGCCCCTAAAAATATGTATACTAGTACAGTGATAATTGACGTCATACTAAACTCCGAATTATACACAAGAAACTAAAATTAAAAATCATACAAGACGAACAAAGGCAAGAGGCTCCTGACGTGGAACAGGCGCAAAATTGCGGCGGGGTTAAACATGTTTATGAGATTTCAACCCTCCCCCTATACCTCTAGCCAATGTAGAAAAGTAAACGCATAACAATACGCACATTAAAATTAAGTTCAAGGTATCAGACCACCAATTAAAAGTTCCTAGATCTGTTCAACCAAATTTTGCAATTTTCATAGCTTTCTAAATTTTTTATCTAGAGTTTAGCCTCTTACAAACCAGGTATGTCCTGAATCGTACAGGTATAACCTTTCTTCATGCCAATTTTCAGCATACCTATAAAGCCATAAAAGAAAGAAGAGACCTTCCGAATGGATGAACCACTAAAAATAACCCCTGGTTTTCTTGAAATCTTAAATTAGTATACTATGGAGCGCATTAGTCCTCAATTTTTAATGTCAACTCATAGACAAGTAAATTTGGGCTCATAATGGTCTTAATATATTTCTCTTTCACCAAAAGTTTCATTTCTGCAAATTTGTTGGGTAGTTTAAGTAAACAATGACATCAAACGCACTATTTTTTGTCCGAGTAGGCCTACTTTCACATACGTTCTAAATTTGTGGGAGTAATTGGTGGTGTGACACCTAAAGAGAAGTCCGAGTCCGATGTCAAAAGATGTAACAAAGAAAAGAAATAAAATGACAATAATACATGAATAACAACAGACTACTAGCAGGTAACTGACATGCCAGCTCCAGACCTCAATTAAACTGATTGAAAGATTATGTCTTCATCATATGAATATCAGGCACAATCCTTTACGGGTTTAGTATCATACTATCATAAGATATATGAGAAGAACATAACCCGTGTCATGCCAATAACTGGTTTTTTTTTTAAATAAATGTGTTTAGTTCCGATGCAAAGACCCTATAAGTGAATCAATATTAAAGCCAAAATATGCAATCTTTAATGATCTGACAACAGTATCGTAACTATATCCCTTCTTAATAAGTCTGTTGGTTTTGTAAGCTTTTGAGGTGAATACTGACATTTTTGTGCTTTGTACAGAATATTACCATAAAAGATTGGATGTGAAATACCTGAACGTATAAGATGTCTGCATGTTGAGTTATATTTACGAATTATTTCCTTATACCGGTGATAAAATTTAGTAAATGTTTTGACCAGTTTGTGATATCGAAAACCCTGGTGTAATAATTTTTCAGTAATACATAAATTTCTCTCGCTAAAATCTAATACGTTGTTACATACACGAGCGAATCGTACAAGTTGAGATATATAAACACCATAAGATGGTGACAAGGGAACGTCACCATCTAAAAATGGATAATTAACGATAGGAAATGAAAAATCATCTCTTTTGTCATAAATTTTTGTATTAAGCTTCCCGTTAATGATATATATATATCAAGATCGAGGAAAGGGCAGTGGTCATTGTTAGTATTAGCTTTATTTAAAGTAAGTTCAATAGGATAAATTTCTTTAGTATACATACTGAAGTCTTCATTATTGAGAGCCAATATATCATCTAAATATCTAAAAGTATTGTTAAATGTTTGTATCCAATGTTGTTTCGATGGGTCTTTGTTAATTTTAGTCATAAATTGTAACTCATAACAATACAAAAACAAGTCCGCAATAAGTGGTGCACAGTTAGTCCCCATTGGAATTCCAATAACTTGACGATATACGGAATCTCCAAAGCGAACAAAAATTTTATCAAGTAAAAATTCAAGCGCATATATATATATAGTATCAAAGCATGTCCAATTGACATAGTTCTTTTGTTTATTGCTACTAAAAAATGATCTAAAAGAGTTTGAACATATATACTCGCATTCTGGCTTTTTAAATGCCCAGTTAATAAGGGATGTAAATTTTTTCTTAATTAGAATATGAGGCAAAGTGGTATAAAGGGTAGAAAAATCAAAACTTTGAACAGATTCAAAATCACCAATATATGCATGCAATTTATCAAGTAATTCCAACGAGTTTTTGACACTCCAAAAGTAATTAATTCCACTATTTTCAAAGGCTTTATTTGAACAATTTATTATCAGGTTTTTTTTATTGTACCAAGTGTACAATTAAGTAAAACAAACAATTTAGTAGTGGAACAATGGCTTGAAGATGAAATAAATCTATATTTGTAAGGTTTTTTGTGTAGCTTCGGAAGCCAGTACATAGTTGGGACTTTCATTGTAATTGGTTCTGCTTGTAAAGAAGTAGCTTAAAGTTTGTGTTTGTTACAGATGTCGTTTTCTGAAAATGAGGCTTTTTTGAATGATTTGTTCTTGTTTTACTGTTGGAAATCCTCTGATTCATTCTTGATTCAGAACCTAATAATGAGAGTGGCGGAAATAGATAAGTAGAGATGTAATGGGATTCGCCAAAGAAGCTAAACATGGACAAACGAGACAACATAAAAAAAGGTACCCGCATCGCATCGTCAAACATTGTAGAAAAATCATCAACTCAATAGAGAGATTAAGGAACTCACATCATTTTACCTTGGAGATATTAAAATACATATAACAGAAATCTTACGTTATGTGATAGCAATACACTAACTACGGCTGCACTTTGTCTTGAACCTTCGATACCATATATGCCCATGCTTTCGTTAAATCCATGATCAATGTAAGATGCTTTTAGCTTTACAAAATGTTTCATGAGTCCATTCCTATAACAAATCGCACCTGCTGACAAAGGCACGAAACCATATTTATGTGGATCTATAGTAACCGAGTCAGCCATCTTTAAAAAATTTAGTTGATTTCTCGTATAGTTACTCAGCATTGAATCATACCATTTCTCTTCGGGATTATCTTGACTCATACTCAAATCAGTATTTTCTCGAAGGATGCATGAAAAATATCCACCAAATGCCGCATCAACATGGACAGAGAAATACAATCCCTATAAAGAGTTGAAAATTAAAACTCAAAGCAATACTATGATGTCATACAAAATGTGTTTATCTTCTGTGAGTTCACAGAGTCATTTGAAAAAATGAGGCTTTGTATTTGTCAGATGTCTTAGTGTCATTCTTTCCTTAAGGTAATAGACAATGATTTAATATTGTAGCAAACTATGACTTCTAGTACACGTTTTACCATGTGGACTTGCATGCAGGTGGGTGATGCATGCATCGAGGTAATGCAATGTAGATAACAGGGTGAGACGGTTAACGTGTCGTCGCAACTGGTATCGCTCAATTTGGATTTCATACGGTTAACTTAGTTTTTGTTTTAACCTTGTCTTTTTATTCGATTTTTAGCATTTGAACTGCGGTAAATTACTGGTCTTTCAACTGTTATCATTCGAGGTACATTGATGAGTCTAACGTAAACAAAATGCACTATTTGTGTATTAAACTATAAGTTAATTAAAAAACCATATGTTCGACAAAACTCTTCTGTTTTGCCTGCCTCCAATCATAAATAGTTTTAGCAAAAGTTTGCACAACGTTCTGAAATGGTTTTTATTTCCCAAGTATATCAACAGCCCAGTAGTCAGCACTTCAGTGCTGACATGAATTATCATTGATATGGTCATATTTATAAATTAACTGATTTCAAAACTTTTAAATTTTTGAAATACTAAGGCCAGTCTACCTCAGGAACAGATTACCTTAGCTGTATTTTGGCAAATTGTTTTAGGAATTCTGGTCCTCAATGCTCTTCAACTTCATACTTTATTTGGCCTTGTTAACTTTTTTGGATTCGAGCGTCACTGGTGAGTCTTTTTTTTTTAAGAAACGCGCGCCTGGCATACTGGCATAAATACAAAATATAATCCTGGTATCTATGATGAGTTTATTTTCAATAATTTCAAACTTTCTTACATTTGTCAAATGAACTCTTTAGCATTGATTTGTACTGCATGGTATGAGAAGCTATGAAGACCTTTTTTCTATACCCCTCCTCGATCTCTCAAAGTTTCTTGCATATCTTTGTAATGGAACAAATGTACATCGACTTAAAATTGAATTGTTTACCTTTTTCATATATTTTTTCTCTCAGAATGATTATGTCTTCAAGAGGATCCATAGCACCAAATTCGGTCGATCCTTGTATAGATACAACAGATATCACAGGGATTTTCCGTTCCACACAATCAGAAAGTGTTGTATCCAATTCTAAAAAAAACATCAGCTGATTATAACACTAGAGGCGAAGAGAAACGATTTTTGTCGTATTTTGTTCGCGTTTCTTGAAAGTTGTCTTATTTTCAGCATCATGTTCATGCGTCAACAAATGGCACAATATAGATAGCCAGTAATAATTTTCTGAAGAATAGTTTTTATTTTCTTTTGTAGAATTAGCTCTTGATTAAAACTCCAAGCATGTTTTGTTTTCAACTTACCTTGTGCGTTTAAACGGTCATGTTCATCTGTTGGTACTTGTATGAGTTGGTCTTTCCCTAAACCAAGCAGGACCATGGCTTTCAGCAGTGAGTAATGGCATGCTGCAGAACATATAACAACTGGTGCTTCTTCTAGCTTATACATCTTCATGAAGTTGTACCATCCAAGAGATGATAATGAATATTTGTCTATCAATTTGTTAAGTTTCTCACCATTCATGTGATTGCCAATAGATTTTGCCATATCGACAGTGCAATCAATATCCATGTTGATAGCATTCCAAATAGAAACTTCCGTTATATTTTGGAAAGAAACCTTCTCTGTATCATAAATCTGATAAAAGATAGAAGCTCACAATGACTGTATAAATCAAATTTCATTACTTTTCATTTTGCTGATAAACATCACTGTTGAAATTAGTTCAAGGAAATGTTTCAACTCTTTGATGGATTATTTCAAATGTTTATGTTTTTTTAAGAATTGTTTGTTTAAAAGGAAATTATTTTATTTACTTGTTATTTTGAAAGCTTTTAAACCCTTTTGAATGAACATATTGACTTAGATATATATAAAAAAAAAAAGTTTCAGACATTCAACCTGTTCGTTTCTTTATTGGAACAGTATCGAACCCATACTAAAATTTGTTTTTGCCTTCATGTCTTTCCAACATCAGTTGTTACGTTTATATTCTATGTTATATAACAGGCTAAAGTATATAATCTAAACCGACAAAGTGTCAGTTAACTTGCGTGTGTAGACAATTTATTCGACGTGATAATCATACACTTTGACCAAACCGCGTGTAACCGTTGCTTGGAATGAATTACCTTGCTTTGAACAAGACCATGATAATCTATATAGAATCACAACGATGAATAGGAGTAAAAATATTCCCAAACATAAAAAAAATATATATAAAAATGAAATGAAGACGAGAACAGGAAAATAACCCTCATATTTATATTCGGAAATGCACTAAAGATTCATAGTTTATATTACCGAAAATGTATAAAATTGGTTAAAGTTTTGGTTAAAGACAAGTTAAGGTTTGGTTTAAAAAAGTTCATGGTTTGGTTTAAGATAAGTTAATGTTTTGTACAATGTAGTTTGGATTACATCCTATAAAACTTCATACACACATGCAATATGATGTGAACTGTTTTATATTTATGCCAAAAAAGGGGATTGGCCAAAAGTATGCAGTTATATGACATGCTAATATAAAGGTGCAAGAAGAGCATGATGTTTTATAGACTATGTTGATGTTTACTTAATGTTTACGGCTTCATCTTTAGTATTCGTCTCATCGTCTATTATAATATTGTCTGTATCTGCATGCCCTATCCTTTTAACGTATTTATATATCGGTTTATCTTACCTCGTCATCAGGAAAACTTATCAGTCCAGGATTCTCGGTCATAACCTTTTGAACAACAAGAGGGAAAAACTTGATATTTTGTGCCGCCCACAGAGCTTCTATGTTACCTATTGTACCTCCACAAGTGATGTGAACCCATGGTTTATGTGTATTGTACGTCTCATATCCAATCATTTCACATAGCTGTTCTCCAACTTCAACTTCCATGGCAGTGGTTACAGGGCCACCAGCACAGTCGATGTTATTGGAATTATAAAGTATATTTGCTAAGTATCCAAGTGTTCCCGATAAGGTTGTATCGCTACATGGAAGACCCTAAAATCAATTAAGAAATTATCTCTTTAGAGATAAAAAAAAAAATATATTCTCAAATATTGATTGTACAGACAAACAACTGTATGTCCTTTGTTATAAAAAAGAACAAACATTCAAAACGTTATGACATTAACAGAGGTGTCTTCCCGATTGTCCCACTTTTTGAAATTACAGGTAAAAAGGTAATGAAATTTTGTGGGACAATCAGGAATATGTTTGTGGGACAATTGGGAAGTTTAAATGTGGGACAATTGGGAACTGTTTTTATAATGATTAATTTGTTTTTATAGCGTGTTGCAGTTAATCAAAGGTTACTAATCAATGTAACTTATAAAATATGAACAAAATAAGAACAAATAATAATATTTACATATTTTATTTTGCTCATAGTAGGTACAATTGAAGTATCATATAATATAATATGAAGTCTTTTAAATTTTTTTATTTTTTTTAGTCTAAGATGCATATTTTTTTAAATTAATCTTTATTGGCTTTGAACTAGCAGTCAGTACTGCGAGTACTCTCAGATCTGTACTTAGTGTCTTTATTGTGGTGATGTCCCAAGCCAGGAGCCTGTAAATCAGTGGTTGTCGTTTGTTGCCGTGTAACATATTTGTTTTTCGTTCATTATTTTGTATATGAATTATGCCATTAGTTTTCTCGTTTTACATTAGTCATTTTGGGGCCTTTTGTAGCTATGTGGTATGGGATTTGAAGGCCGTATGGTGACCTATAGTTGTTAATTTCTGTGTCATTTGGTCTCTTTGTGAGAGTTGTCTCATTGACAATCATACCACATCTTCTTATTTCTTATGGAAGTCTGGCTCTTCTTTATAATTGGTGAAGAGTCCTGTTGACTGCAAAAATAATGGGAAAAAACGTTAATACTGTAGTGATGCTTGGAAAGGCTGATCTGGAAAAATTCTAGACAGCAGCAAATTTAGAGAAATTAGATGGGGGTACAAGAAATGATTTAATTTTTTTTTATAAGAGATGCACATGCTTCTGGTAAAATGATTTTACCAGAAGCATGTGCATCTCTTATATAAAAAAAAATTCTTTCAAATTTCTCAAATATGTATTTTTTCAATCAATTATAACAAAGAAATTGAAATAATAAGATTTCTGTTCTAAAAAAAGTGAAAATTCCAAAATTGACAAAATGACAGAATCGTCAATTTGACACAAAAAAGCAATAAAATTTTATAAAACTTTCTTATATTAACACCTACTTCTAGTTTTTTTTAAAAGTTAGATCTATTCAGATTGGTCCACTCTATCTTTATTGAAAGTATGAAAAAAAAGTTTAATTGTGAAACTGTGATTTTTTTCATGATAATAGCCCAAAAATGAATAACATTTGATGACAACTGAGAAAATCATCAGAATTGGGTACTTTCAAATGGCTGTAGCAAAAATAGGTGCACCACCATATGATTTTCGTCACCAATTATTTTTCTAGTCATATATAAACCCAAAAATCAGGTTCAAGACCTTAAAAGATCTATTTCATAAATCAGAAATATTATATTTCTTTACATCAAAAGTGTATCAATCTAATGATTTAAAAAACATTTTTTTTATACTTTCATAAAATTAATATTAAATGTGCAATAATTAATTCTTGTTTATTTAGCAAAACAAACAACAGTTACCTTGTTTATCTAAGAACATTTTACTACATAAAATAATGTGGGACAATCAGAACTTTTCATGTGGGACAATCAGAAGTTACACTCATTTTAACTAAATAAAGCCATGGCTTCATGCCAAATTCTTTGGTTGTTCATTATATGTTAAAGTAATCAACAAAATATTAAACCAAAAGATGAAACGGAAATAAGTTGATATCAGAAAATTAAAAAAAATAATCAAAAGTATTTCTTGTTACATACCACAACTCTTGTGCTCGCAAAATTTGGAGATTTTTGTAAATCCTGGCATATTTTCCTTAATTCTTTTTCTAACTTCTTAATATGATTTGTATACACTTCACTTTGCCGGACGTCTTCT
The DNA here is from genome assembly GCF_963676685.1 of Mytilus edulis. NCBI lineage: Eukaryota > Metazoa > Mollusca > Bivalvia > Mytilida > Mytilidae > Mytilus > Mytilus edulis. The sequence continues at coordinate 31,463,974 of NC_092344.1, read as the reverse complement.
GTTATACAGCTTCGATCTAATGGGAATAAACTTTGTCGCAAGTTAGCTGTTTCAGAAAACGAATATGTAGTTAGATTTTGCAGTATGTCGATATTTTCTAATTTTGGCCCAAGAAACCATGCAGCCATTGTTTCAGTGTGCAGGCGTTGGGATGAAGTATCGTCCATCATTCCTCTGATGATGTGTCTCCTTCCCTGAAGGGTTACTTAGCTTTATGAAAACTCCAAAAGTTTATAAAGTAATTACAAAGGATTTTCATCAGCAGAGTTCAAAATCCTAGTACGTCAAGTGTACTGGTAACATAATTTTGTTCATATCGACATGGTACATGGTACATTGCGCATAACTAAAACTTTTTATTATACAGGTTTTCTATAGTTCAAAGTGATATTCAACCTTATAATGTTATTCTTAATTGACCGTTGAAGTTTGAAGTCATGAATATTCGAGAGGTTGACGAACCAAGTTTTAAATGGTACAAAAATAACTTTAAATAATTTACTGTTAAAAGATAGACTGTTACATTTTATTTTGACATGATTGCCATGCTACTTTCTTTCGGATCTAATTGAATAGAAAAATGCATTTTTTTTATGAAGACAGAAACATGATTTTCCTATAGTGAACGTGCATAAAATTAACACATATTTCTTGCTTACCAAATCATGTCAATATAACGAAACTGTAAAAAACTGCCATACAAGTGAAAGGTTTGGCTAGCTATAAAACCAGGTTTAACCAATCTTTTAACGGAAATGCAAGTAAAAAGTCATTAATATGGACGTTTTTTTTCACTTTTTGTTAGTTTTTATGGACTTTCCCTTTTTGTAATTTGTTTTGGAGTTCAGTAGGTGTTTTTTGTTATATTTTTTATATACATAATATTACTTTTTAATGAAAGGCAAAACAAAGCAAGCAGATAACTTTTGCTTTTTTGATACGGAACGGCTATATATATTGTAAAATGTATAAAGTAAGTGAAAGAAAGTACCTCTGTACAGGCAATCATTTATCCGCCACCCGTTTTGAATTTTCCACAAAGTTCGGTATTTTTGTGATTTTACTTTTTATCGTATTTAACAACAATATAAAGAAAAGAAGTAGAACATTTGACCGTTGCAGACGACTCAAACTTTTCCATCAAGGTAGAATATTTGACCGTTGCAGACGACTAAAATATACAAGTTACACCCCTCAATTTTAAAATCGACCAAGCTCTCCATTATCGACTCCTAGTCGACATCTAGGAGTCGATATTAGAATTGAACGATGGACAATCAGTGCGTGAATTTTTCTTGTTACCTGATTGGAAGATATTACGAGACGTGAATAATCAAAGTTCATTGATTGGTTAGGACAATCCAAACCTAGTAAATGTCCTTCAATCCCGTAGAGTATCGGATTTGTCCTCTCTAGTTTAGCAATTAAATTTTGCCTTGTCATTAATCATGCATATTCATGATATTGGTACACAGGTAACTTTTATCTATAAATAGTCGAATCTTCTGGAGTTTCGTAAACAACAACGTTAAACGATATATACTACTTCATAACGTGTGACCTCACGTGTGTGGTAAAATTTGTTGATTGATGCACGTGGCTATTCTAGTAAATGAATTAATCTACAAAGCGAGAGCACTTTCCATTTTCATCAGCTAAGAGTCGACTAGCCCTTTTTGAAAGGCTAATGCTTGTCAGGGTATTTATACTGAATCATTAAATCTCCATCAGTGAATTTATATTAAAAAAAAAATGCATTAAAAAATAGGGTTTCTCCCCACTTCCGTGAAACGTATCATTTGATGTATCATATGATATTTTTTATTTATTATATGATGTTTGTATTTTTTCTAAATACCCCGTCACCATCGATTCGACTAATCCGAATATATGTGACAATCTGGTCGATCCAAAGTGTAAGAGCTCACACTGTGTGTAAAGCAATACGAAATGCTTATTCCAGTTGGACATGATGATTGCTGAACAAGGTGTGTTTACATACAATCATATTGCCTTCTTTTTATATTTTGTTCAATAGTCTAGTACAGAGCTGTTACTGTTAGCTGTAATAGTGGTAATTAATAAATAATGGTCATCATACTGCTTGGCTGCGGATCCCACTGTCTTTGATACGAAAAATTTCCTTTAGCTGTTGTTCCTAATTGATTAAAACATTTAAAAAAATTCCCAAATAATATCCCTAGTGTATTGTATATATATATATATCAATTATGGTAACAAGTACGAGCGGCCACGTGGATCCAGGATCTAGGAGAAAGAGTTGATGGGGGGTCCAACCCTCGGACCATTCCACTCTTTAATCCCTTGAATCGATGCTTGGGAATGAATGGAAGTTAAGTTAGAGGTAACTAGGAGTCCGGCGGGAACCAGGTGACGAGGTTAGTAAATAAAAACAATTATATGCTTCACAAAACAAAGTAAGGGGGAAGGAAGTGGGAACTACCCCATGTTCACCCCTCAATAACTAGAGCGGGAACCAGATGAAGTGTATTGTACATATCTATAATACTAAAATTACGAGGTCCAATTTGTCAGCCGTCATCACGTAAAAACGACGAATCACGGAATTCAACTTTATATATAACTAATATAGTACAAAGATGTAGATTAAAAATTACACCACTCCAGGCCCTTTTGTTTTCCACGTAATTAATATTGCCAATAATTAAGAAGTTCCGGGTCGAGTCCGCTACCGATACCAATAGTATATTCACCTGTTACCTAATACCTTATCTGTACGTTCCGCATCTGACAGGCGCACCACCAAACGTTGTATTCATGACTAATATGCTATATACACGGGTCATAACCACAGGGTTGACACTACTAAATTGTAAAATTGTTACCTATTGTAGTATTTTAATCAGTAAGACTTTCTAAGATAACAATACGAATACTAAAAAGCTGGACTAAAAATAAGGCGTATAGGTATAGTTTTCAATTTGTTAGTAGGCATGACGTAAAACAGCAAAGCAAAGAATTCAACTTTATTTATAACTTATATAGGACAATGCTGTTGATTAAAAAATACTCCATTCCAGGACCTTTTGTTTTCCAAATGATTAATATTACCAATAACTGATAAGTTCCAGTTCAACGGGTTCAAACAGAAAGACTTGAAAGCAGAGAAAAACTGTGTATCTTATAATCTACATGACTTTATTAAATGACAATACTAATACTAAAATAAGGCTTGCGCATAGTTATATACTTTAATTCAGTCACGGACCCGTGATATCACGGGTGTGTTCTAGTATCAATAATGATTACAAAAACGAACGGGTGGATCCAGTCATTTTTTAAGAGAGTTTCCAACGAAGGCAAATAGGGAGTGGGGGGGGGGGCAACCCTATATGAACTTCTCCTCCCTAATCCGCCACTGAGGTGGACATTATTCTTGAATTGTGGCTTGGGAATGAGTCGGAGTTAACTTAGGTTAGAGGGAATTGGGAGTCGGGCGGGATCCAGGTGACGAGGGTAGTAAAATAGAAAAACTATATGGTTCACACCCCTCAATTACAGGGGCGGGAACCAGAACCAAATTATATGCTTCACAAAAAAGTAACAGGGATGGAAAAGGGAACTACCCCATGTTCACCCCTAAATTACAGTGGCGGACACAAGATGAAAAGGGTAGGAAAAAAGAATAATCTATGCCTCACTCACAAAATTGTAAGGGAGTTTTGATGCTACTGCAGTTTGAAAATTTCGTAATTCACAGGCCACAGAAGGGGACATAAACCTTAACCAATATCTAAATTGATAAACTTTTTTTAAGAAAATCATTGCTAGCGCTGCATGCAATTAATAAAATTAATCCTTTATCAACAAGCTTAGAATTGCCAAATATGAGAGTACAAGGGGAAAAGCTGTTGATTTTCTATAAATTTTCATATGTTTAGCATTGTATCAACACAAGGGTATACATTATCCTTAAATATTATTCAAGCATCCAAGTTGTCTTTTAAAGTACACGGGTGTCTGTGAACCCAATTTTTGTTTTATTACAAGTCAAAACACATAAGTTGTCTTTTAAAGTACACAGATGTCTGTGAATACAATTTTAGTTTTATTACTAGTCAAAACACTTACGTTGTCTTTTTACGTACACGGATGTCTGTGAATTAATTTAAAATTTATTGCAAACATTTTTTTAAACGATGATGTTGTTTTTTTTTTTTATATTTCTTTTAGTTACATGTTATCAAATAAAATAATATTACTTCATTCTTGACTTGCTTGTATGGATATATGAATGCACACGAATGGATCCGAATCTTTATCAAACACATGACACATCATTTAAAAAGAGATGTTTTCATATTTCATTAGGAATAAATTATCAGCTGATATTTGAAAACAAAATCCCCAACGCGATATCAAATATTAACTACATGTATCGTTAACGTCAAAAGCAGTAGAAAATTGTCGTTTATATTATTTGGCAAGATTTAATGTAATAATTGTTAAAATAAACCATACATTTTTAAGGCGTTTAGGGAGCAGTAGTTGTTGATATAAAAGTGTAATCGTATAAAAGATGAACGATTCCCTTTTACAATATACCGCCCGCTTTCGTAAAGCGAGTGAGACTAATAATACGGAAAAATAAATAAATAATAAGTTGTTTCGCGCATTTATTTTATTTTCCTTGTTCTGAAGAACACTGATTAACCATGGCTGCATTACCTGCCATGAAGCAGGTACCGCCATGCAGATGTTGTTGTACACATTTCTTTCATCGACTGATTTTATCTTACCCGGTAGTCCTAGCTTGACCACCGACAAACCAATCTTTTACAACCAGGGAAATATCATAGGCAATGATGTACACTATTGGAATGGTAGAGATGTGTTGGTCACTTGTTTTGCAAGCAACCAATATTCCTTTTACAAGTTAAGGATGTCTGCTGGTCATGTTTTTGAATTCTTGTCATATTTTCGATTTTCTCAGGTTTTATCCATACAAATGTATTAAAATTTTTTTTACACGAGACCCCACTTTTGTCTTCATAAATCTGTTCAATAGATCATTTATGACCATTTGAATTTTTGTCATGAAATCCTTGTTATTTTTTCTTGGTTTAAAGGGTAAAAAACAATTCCAATGTTAACAAATAGTAAAGTCTGAAGAAAACCCTTTTCCCGCCATCTTCTAAATGTCTCGTATTTAGAAAACTACACACGAGACTATCGATTTTATTACTTTATTTTGTTTAAATATCAAAGTTGTTTTCATTTTAAGCAATCACATGAAATCCTTGTTATTTTAAATTAGAGCAGCAGACATCCTTAAACTCCTGAAATGTTACTTCAAATTTTAGCAGATGTTAATGGTCTCTTCAGACAGAGAACGGGTCGGGATCATAAGCTTCATGGGAAAACAGAATTCGTCTTTTATGTTATGGTTACACTCGAACCCGTCTTCTAAAATAGTTGAAGTTTGTGTTTCGACTACCATGAAAAGATGAAACACATACATGTATATAGATATAAGAAGATGTGGTATGAGAGCCAATGAGACAACTGTCCATCAAAGTCGCAATTAATAAAAGTATACCTATTTCAAGAAACATATATAACCGTCTTATTTATTGACCTTATTTGGATGATTGGCAGAACTTACAAGGTGGGTGGCCAAAACTTCCATTTGCATTAAGGCTAAAGACGGACATTTTGTTGCCGATAACGGAACCACAGGAACAGTATTGCTCAGGACACAGACATGGTCACTGCATTAACACTCAAATTGTAATATTGAACAAAGAGTGCGGATTTCTTTGGCAATAGCAGTATATAACGTATATGTTGATGAGAAATACAAGAATTGAATTTCCCGACTGAGCTTGTATTGCTAATCGACAAAATATATACGAATAGATATCCAGTATTGACACTTAACACAAGACAAACCTAAGAATATGCAGAGGAAGTGTAGAAAATTAAATAGACACATTACACACTATAGGTGTTTTATTTTTTTATTTTGATTTTGTTTTCGTCAACTGTAATCGTAAGTCTAAGTGTAATCCTAGGTATAGGCCTAGTTTCCGCAAATGTCTCATATCCATGCTACTGTGTTGATTGTTTACTATAAGGTGACAATCGGTAAACTACGGCTTCAAAACAAGACATTTACATGAGCTGACATATTTTCACTTCATATCAGACAGAGAGAAAAAAAATAACGATTAAACGATATTTTTGCGTAAAAATGATAAAAATCGTGCACAGAAGACTAAGTTTATAATGTACTAGAACACACCCGTGATATCGTGGGTCCGTGACTGAATTAAAGTATATAACTATGCGCAAGCCTTATTTCAGTATTAGTATTGTGATCTGATAAAGTCATGCCGATTATAAGATACACAGTTTTCTCTGCTTTCAAATCTTTCTGTTTGAACCCATCGAACTGGAACTTATCAATTATTGGTAATATTAATTATTTGGAAAACAAAAGGTCCTGGAATGGAGTATTTTTTAATCAATAGCATTGTCCCATATAAGTTATAAATAAAGTTGAATTCTTTGATTCGCTGTTTTACGTCATGACCGCTAACAAATTGAAAACTGTACCCATATGCCTTATTTTTAGTCCAGATTTTTAGTATTCGTATTGTTATCTTAGAAAGTCTTACTGATTAAAATACTACAATAGGTAACAATTTGACAATTTAGTAGCGTCAACCCTGTGATTATGACCCGTGTGTATAGCATATAAATCCTGAATACACTGTTTGGTGGTGCGCCTGTCAGATGCGGAACGTACAGATAAGGTAATTGATAACAGGTGAATATACTATCGGTATCGGACTCGACCCGGAACTTCTTTTAAAATTATTGGCAATATTAATTACGTGGAAAACAAAAGGGTCAGGAGTGGTGTTATTTTTAATCTACACCTTTGTACTATATTAGTTATATATAAAGTTGAATTGTTTGATTTGTCGTTTTTACGTGATGACGGCTGACAAATTGGATCTCGTTATTTTAGTATTATAGATAGATAGATAGATGTCAACATGCATTGGTTCAAGAATTGAATAAATATTATTTTTCACCAATCACTCGTTTCATATGGCTTTTACCTTTTTCATAGGATGCAAGAATGAACTATTTGAAAACCTAGGAAAAAGTTGAAGCAAATAAACCTTAAAAAAATGCTTCGCTGAGCGCAGCTGGATACGGCCGCAGACGTCCAACCCTGAAAAGTTGGGACCAAAATAGACAGAATATTCACGCTTGATACAGGTTAGAATTCGGATTGTAATTAAATATTTGATACATAATAGGTTTCTACCACAGACTAACTAGTCAAAGAACTTAAAAGTGGTTATATGATTTGAATTTATATTCAATTTTTTGCTTTTGTGCAGTACACTATCCTTTTGAATATTAACCCCCCCCCCCCCCCCCCCCAATAAAATATTTGAAGAAATTTTCTTTTTAATTTCTGAAATCTGAAATGAGAAAAAAATAGTCCCCCCCCCCTTTAAACATAAATTGACAGCTAATCACCTCAAGACAATCATCATTTCTTAATACATAATTTACAAGTAGTGTAAGGGAGGTCATCAGACATTGTTGTTTAAAATTGGGATTGGATTATCTCCCTTAGACTTCTTTGAAATTGTCTTAATTGTCCTTTAACCAGAAAAAAACCTTGTTATAAAACAAACAAAAAAGGATTCATTCGTTGCAGTAAATGTTGTATTTACCAGGTAAATAAGATGCAAGTTCAGGTGTTATCGCTTTATGGCGGATTTTTTGTATGAAAATTCAAAGTAATGCAGAAACTCGCTATCATTTGAAATAAATTAAATTTACAAGCGTAATGGCAGATTTCCATGGCTATCTGAAATATTTTGTTTGAAAATAACTGTTATTGATAAATCATATTAATTAGTTATCTCTTCTTGCAGTTTTGTAGTATATTCTGTTAAATTAATATGAATTGAAGTTCTGGGGGAAAATCATGGCTTTCGATGTTTAATTCTTCGACTGCAAGCAATCATATCTCTTTTATCTTAAATTTTTTGTCATTCAGATCAATACCGTTATTCGGACTGTTCTACAAAAATCAACATTCACGTGATTGAATAAAAGGGAGAACAGATCCTCTGAACTATACTCAAGTACCAAACATGTTCTTCACTTCTGATGTACTTGTTAAATATCCCTTTATATTTGAATGTCATACTTTATTTATCAAAATATTTAGTCGAAAATTAAGATTCTTCAATAAACCCACGTCTTTGAGTTTCAGAAAAATATATATAATATATTCTTCATATTTCATTAGGTCCAACTTTGCATAAGAACCATTTCGTTTTAATTACATCTTTCTTTCTAACCGGGCCGAATTAGTAAGTCTCAACCAAAAGTATAATGGAAAACATTTAAAGAAAAAAAAAACAGATTTATTCTTTTCCTGATCGATTGATATGATGTTTTCTTTAAATCACCATATGGTAGTATGAACTCAGTTCCTCGTGTTTACGTTTAATAAAAAGAACACATCTTTTCTGTTTACTAAAACCTTATATATTCTAACACATAATAGCCATGTACGAAATTTTCGTTGCAATTTCCCTGGAAACAACAATGAAGAATAGAGATTCTTCAAATTTATTATCAGGCTTCATGTTAACCGTGTATCTTCATATTCATATCATAGCTGAGATGAGGGGGGATAGGACCTTTATCGGGACTCCAGAATCGCGTGTTTTTAGCTCGGGATTTCGGAATTGACTCTTTCGGGATCCGGGAATTCTTTTTTCGAATTTTGGGATGTCGGGATTTAAATTCTTTTTAATTCGGGACTTCGAGATTTCGTGTTTTTTTTAGCCCGGGGTTTCGGGATCAGGACCCCTCTTACCACCCTCAGATATTAGAATGGGACCATCTTCATACGTGTTCAAAATGCTAGTGCCCGAGTACTCTAGTGTACTATTTTGTGAATATATTATATATGATAGCAAATCATTCAGTCACATGATTTGTATACCTTTCAACGACATAATATATACATATAAGTAGAACCCTGTATTAATAGACGTGGATTATTTTATCCATGTCGAAAAATGTGAATCATAGTATAAAGATGAACTGATAAATTTTATTTTTATATGATTGACTAGCTCCTTTCATTCGGTTCATTTAAAATGTTAACAGCTTAACAAAATCTACGTCATCTACCAATATAGCATAATATTATACAATTTTCTATAGAAACCAGAACACTTTGATACTTTTTTTTTATAATATCACTTTATACAGATATAAAAAGATGTGTTATGAGTGTCAATGAGACAACTCTCCATCTAAGTCACAATTTGTAAAAGTAAACCATTAAAGAACGTTCTTCAACACGGAACCTAGGCTCACACCGAACAGCAATCTATAATGAGCAGCAAAATAACTTGTGTTAAACCATTCAAACAGGAAAACCAGCGGTCTAAACTGTATTTTAAAAAAAAACAAGAAACAAGAATTACTTATGAACCACATCAACAAACGACGACCACTGAACATCAGGTTGAACTAAAAAATGCAATTAAGAACAAATAACTAATCATAGATACCAGAATTGAAATATTGTATTTGCACAGAGCGCACGTTTCGTCTACGAAAGACTAGTCAGTGACGCTCGAAATCAAAAAAAAATAAAAGGCCAAACAAAGTTCGAAGTTGATGAGCTTTGAAAACCAAAAATTACTAAAAGTTTTGCAAATACAATTAGGTATTTTTTTTCTGGTGTAGAAAAGATATGATAATTTAAACATGTAAAAAGTAAAATCATAAAATCACAAAAATGACTGAACTCCGAGGAAAATTCAAAATGGAAAGTCCCTAATCAAATGGCAAAATCAAAAGGCCCAAACACATCAAACGAATGGATGACAACTGTAATATTCCTGACTTTTGTACAGGCATTTTCTTATGTAGAATCTAGTTTTATAGCTAGCTAAACGTCTCACTTGTATGACAGTCGCATCAAATCTTTTTCACGTCATATGGTACAACAATAATTCCAAAAAATCAATTCGTGTTGGCCCCAGGTGACTTTTAAAATGTAGATAGCATTGGAAAAGCTCCAAATTATCTCCCTTTGCTGCAAAAATGCCTTTTTTTGGCCTTAAAATTAAAATATCTTTTTTAACTCATCGGTGACCTATATTTTTTATTGTTGTTTTCCAATAAGCTATACATAAACTAAATAATTGTAAAATTTAAGCAATTTCTGTCATTAAGTTCTTTTTTTATTTCAATATTATCGCTATTTCTCCTCTTAGTTCAACAGAAAAAAAAGGACATTAACAAAAATGTATTCTTTTTTCGAAGGCAGATTGTGGGCGTAAATGAACGGTGACCCCATTTTTTTATTTCATTTTTCTATTAAGTATAAGATAAAGTTCATTTATAGAAAAATATAGCGAAATCCTATATTAAATTAAAAAAAATGATTTAGAGCCGAGAGCCCCCTTAAGTGTTAAATACAAAGAAAAATCGTTTTGCTTTCTTAGTGCAGACACTGTAATAACTTTTTACCAATTTCTTTTACACGGACTGCAAAGAAGATATTTATACGGTCACTCTAAGGTAGCAATATACAGTTAGGAAAAAACTTAATTGACACTCATAGTTTTTAACAACCGTCATTCCATTGTTTTCTAACAAATAAGCATATGTATGGAAACAGCAACTTCCATAGATTTGATCTCTAATCGGTTAAATGGGAATACATATCTCCTTTTGGTGTAACCATGACAACAATCTGAATTTATTTACAAATCATTGCAAAAGGGGGAGGGTAAAAATGTCACAAAAGTCCCCAAAATTTAGTCCATGCATAGAAGAGTGTCAATCCATTAGAGTGGTACCTGAAACCATAGAAATTTATATATAAACAGGCCAAAAAAAACATATGCGTTTCAGCTCATTTTTTCCCAAAAAAAATTTATTGAAAAGTTCGATGATCACATCTATGTTGGAAAACACTACAGTAATTACTGATACTATTGTCGGTACGGATGTGAAAATACAGACTGTCAAACAGAAAAATGGCATATAAAACAAGCAAAAAAACATCTTGAGGTTCATAAAAATCCACTTGGAAGGTAGGCTAAATTAATCTCATGTAGCTAAAAATCAATTGTATTGAACAAAAACTTTCATACTTAAGTTCTGGAAAGTGATTATGTTAGTGACTGAATCTGAGGATACTAATTAACTTACTTTGACCCCGATGTCAGAATTGGACACAAGTCGAGTGCAATATTAACAAACCAATGATTTGAGGATGGAATTCGTGTAATTTTACAAATCAGACGGATGGAGTCAGTTGACCGCCTGGCTCCCAATGAAGAAAAAACTTCCAAAATACATATAAGCAAGTTCACTGTGTTCCTTCGGTGGAAATGTATGGTTTGTGCCCTTAGTTCTAACTTGTAGGTATTTTCAAAGGGTATTCTTTATCATCAATGTTTTGCTATCTTATTCATACAATAACAAAATTATGTTTTCCAAAATAAATAGTTTGAAGGCATTTGTGATTGGATTATGTATATGTCTAAAATCTCAGAATTGTCTCAGTGGAATATGTTATTTTTTTTGTTATAATTGTGTCCTCTTTTGTTTCGTTGTTTTGTATTCTCCTGCTGAGAATGCATGATATTTTTTTTACGATTTCATTTAATTGAATTTAAAAAAAAAAAACAGAAACAAAACAGATAATGAAAACGCTTTGTGCAGAGGAGAAATACAACCAAATACATGAATAAACCTTTTCAAACTGAACTTGTGAATATGTTGCTATAATTAGTAGCAAGAAGATAAAAAAAAAATAGAAGACAACATAATATGACTGGAGAAACGATGGTTTGTGCTCGGCAACAAATGTTGATGAAACTTCTTACATTAACTCTCAGGTATTTGTCTTTAAAATTGGTTCGTGTTTAACTACTTTTCTTTAAAAGTTATCCGAGTTGCCTTAAAAGCTGTCATAGGTGTCTTTGTCCGACATATCTTTGGTCAGAATTGTCATCTATTCGGTCCTGGCTAGGTACATCAATACATATTTTAGAATGTTCTTTTAATTGGTCACGTGGTCAACATTGCGGGAAATTCAATCACCAGACAAACGATGGCGTCCACAACATTGCAACTCCAACAAAAAGAAACTGAAAACATTCCAACAGTTATAAAAACCAACAGTAAACCAATGGACTTAACCAGACTAGTGAATATAATTTTTGTTTATATACTTGCTGCCTGACTAAATTATGATTGCCACCTATTCCAAGCAATGGTGATGTCTTGAGAAAGAAAGGCGACTTTATTTCTAAGGCTAAGCTCAACATGCTCAAAGCAAATCAATTATAGCCTTTCAAGACGTCATAATTATTTGGACTAATCACCAATAAGCTCTTAAATATTTTGGTCTTTCCACCACCAAGCATTTATGGTATGGAATAAGCTTGACTTTTGAAAGATCTGTTAAAAATACTTGCTATCAAATGTAGAAGGTGCACTTTTGTTGATTTCATACCATAAATTCAAAAGGAAAAAAAGCAGTCCCTGTTCACTGTTTTTTTAACACTAGAAAACTAGGATGTTCACTGAAAATATAAAGGAATAAAACCAGCAACCTGCTAAAGCCTAAATACATGTGGACTTTTCACAGCAATATACATGTACATTAAAATGACCTTTTCACAGGTTGGGAACAAACCCCCTGGATGGTGATTATACCTGTATAGAGGGATAATCCTTCTTTAGAGGGATAAAATTATCCCTCTATAGAGGGGTATTTTCGTTTGCACTGGATTTAAAGCAAATAAGGGCAGAACGGCATTTTCTAGTTATATTGGCTATAATCTCTAGCATTATATGCATCAACATATGCACTTTACTAAAAATTGGGATAACCAGTTTTCTGCTAAAGTGACAAAACTTGCAATCTATTGTATACCTATCTGAACACCTGATCAACAACAAAAGGAATAGTTGACCTTTAAATTTCATGTTAAATCTAACAATAGAAATTCTGTTCAGTGAGGCATAAGTGAGTAGAATTTACCTGATCATCACAGCTTTCAATCATGGTGAACAATAGATTTTATATTTAGTCAGATAAGCATCAAACTGGGCATGTGCATATTAAATTAAGTACATCAATTGGTGCATCAACTGTTCCAGGTTACTGCCATAATAAGTAGAGAATGCCATTCTGCCCTATTTTGATTTAAATCCAGTCTAAACAAAAATACCCCTCTATAGAGGGATAAATTTACCCCTCTATAGCAGGATTATCCCTCTATACAGGTATAATCACCATATAGAGGGTTTGTTCCCAACCTGTTTCAGACAACAGATTTATTTGGACTATACCACACTCTTTCTGTCTTGAGTATTTTTTTTTATTTTAACAAAGTTCCTGAAATTTTGAATGTTACTCCACATTTCTGAAGGGGGTCTCATTGGGGGGTTCTGATCCTGGATCCCGCTTACTGTTTTGTCAGATTCCCGTATCCCGCTTACACTATGTATGTAATAAATTCTCATTTTTTTGTCATCTCCCGTGTCCCGCTAGACTCCATTTCCCGTTTTCACAACACAATAATTTGACTTTCACGTGTCACGCTTACAAAAAATCGTCAATCCCACGTCACGCTTAGACCCTGATGAGACCCACTCTGAATGTATTGGAATTTTTCATCATCAACCGAAATGCTTAACAAAATTTTATTAAGTTTAATACCTGAAAGTAGTTCAAAAACAAATTTTACAGGAAAAATATTTCCACTGCTGGGAAAAATCTGTTAGCTACTTTAAAATCACATTCCCCCTGACTGTACATGCATGTTTATATTCAGACTCCAAGATCTTATGCTGGAACTTTTAACAGCTAACATCTCTAATGTTGTGTATGGCTTCATGTGCCTTCACCTGATAAACTTTCTGTTCTTTTTCAGCTGCATTTAGCAATTTGTACATGTATAGCAAGCATGTGTTAACCTTCCGCACATTGTAACCGCACATTGTAACAATGTGCTGAAGGTAAACACATGCTTTCTTAAAAGTGAGGACCCTAGATGACACAGCTATTCATATTTATGCCCCACCTATGATAACCTACGATAGTAGAGAGGCTGTTCGTCCGTCTGTCCCGCTTCAAAATGATAGTGCAAGTTTCAGGTTAAAGTTTTTGGTCAAGGTAGTTTTTGATGAAGTTGAAGTTCAATCAACTTGAAACTTAATACACATGTTCCCTATGATATGAACTTTCTAATTTTTATGCCAAATTAGAGTTTTGACCCCAATTTCACGGTCCATTGAATGCAGAAAATGATAGTGCAAGTTTCAGGTTAAAGTTTTTGGTCAAGGTAGTTTTTGATGAAGTTGAAGTCCAATCACCTTGAGACTTAGTATACATGTTTCCTATGATATGATCTTTCTAATTTTAATGCCAAATTAGAGTTTTTACCCCAATTTCACGGTCCACTAAACATAGAAAATGATAGTGCGAGTGGGGCATTCTTGTTAAAATGTTAATTTTCATACTTACATTTGTATTTTAGATTTTCATATTTCCATTTGTACATTATATTTTACATTTTTCATAAATTTATACTTACACTAGAACACACCCGTGATATCACGGGTACGTGACTGAATTATAGTATATAACTATGAGCAAGCCTTATTTTAGTATTAGTATTGTCATCTGATAAAGTCATGCCGATTATAAGATACACAGTTTTTCTCTGCTTTCAAGTCTTTCTGTTTGAACCCGTCGAACTGAAACAATAAAATTAATTATTTGGAAAACAAAATGTCCTGGAATGGAGTATTTTTTAATCAACAGCATTATCCTATATAAGTTATAAATACAGTTGAATTCTTTGCTTCGCTGTTTTACGTCATGCCCACTTACAAATTGAAAACTGTACCTATACGCCTTATTTTTAGTCCAGATTTTTAGCATTCGTATTGCTATCTTAGAAAGTCTTACTAATTAAAATACTACAATAGGTAACAATTTGACAATTTAGTAGTGTCAACCCTGTGGTTATGACCCGTGTATATAGCATATTAATCCTGAAAACAACGTTTGGTGGTGCGCCTGTCAGATGCGGAACGTACAGATAAGGTAATAGGTAACAGGTGAATATACTATTGGTATCGGTAGCGGACTCGACCCGGAACTTCTTAATTATTGGCAATATTAATTACATGGAAAACAAAAGGGCCTGGAGTGGTGTAATTTTTAATCTACACCTTTGTACTATATTAGTTATATATAAAGTTGAATTCTGTGATTCGTCGTTTTTACGTGATGACGGCTAACAAATTGGACCTCGTAATTTTAGTATTATAGATTTGTATTTTAGATTTTCATACAGATAATTACATTTCTTTCTTATTGACAGAATCAGAATGAAAGCAGAAAAACACTTCAGACTCTCCAGTATTCAACAGGAGCACCAATATCCCCAATTAGGAAAATTGTTGTAAGTGAAATATTGTAACAAGTTGATATTTTCTAGTACATTTGTACAATGTTTGAACAGATTACTGGGCATATAAAAGCATAAAGCATTACAAGAGTTTTCCTGTCACTGCATTTTGTTGAAATGATAACATTTACATGTATACAGCAAACTGCCAACATTTACAAATTCTTTAGAGCTTATGGATTTGCCACACTCTTTTGAAGTTAATTTTGGGTTTTTTGACACAATAGTTATGTTTTATATTCTCTCTCAGTCTGTTAATATAACATGTTTGGCCACAAAAGACTTGTAAAACAGACTCATAAATTTTCTATAAATCTAAAAGTTACTACAGGCTAATAGAATCTTAAACTAATTTTTGCCAACAGTTTTGTCTGGTCTGTGGTTGCAAAAGTTATTGTGAAGACTGTTAACTCTACATGTTTATATAGACAATAATAGTGCATTGACTTGACATACCAACGATATAAGGATGAGGCTTAGAAACGGGGAAATGCGAGGCTGTACCCCCGTTTCGGGCCGAATCCTTATATAGTTGATATGTCAAGTCAATGCACTATTATTGTCTTTATACTGCAATCTAAAAAAACATTTTCAATTGTTGTTTTTAAAATGCGTTAAGGTTATTTATTTGATTTAAATATTGTAGGAAATCCCCTTTAAAAAGGCCTCACATTATGCTCGCGGAGAAATTAACAACACAATGAAATTTACATTTACCTGTTGAAACCAACACTCGATGCTGAACAAAATCGTTTGAGTATGGACTAAAATATTAACCATAAGCATAAAACATAATGATTCATAGGTTGCAAACAAAAAATATTAAAAAATTATATATGTTTTTCCAATAATTGCAAAAGAAACAAGATTGAGTTGTTCCACGCATCGTTGTATGCATTGGAAACAAGAACAGGTTGAAGAGGTCGTATGAATAATTCAATGTTATTTCGGAAATTTCTATTTAAATATTCATGAGGAAAAGTGATATCGGGTCAGTGACTGTATATGACAAAGAAATATACAGTCAATGCATTTTGACTGCTCAAATAGAACGAGTGCAGTATATATACTGGTATTCATGATCTACACTTATATCTCTATCTTAGAATAAGGAAATTTTACTATTAAAAAAAACACATATTTTTTATTAATAATCTTTGTGTAACTGTTATTATTATTTTCCAGTTAGAACTTACAAAATTGAACAAAAATATACATTTTGGAAATGTTTTTTTTTCTTGAAATAGGTAAAAACTTTAAAGGGGCACTAGCTGTCAAATTCATGTTCACCGATTTTAATCAAATTCTCATATTTGATTTATAACAATGTAAAACATTTATCCAAACTATTAAAAGTCTAAAATAAAGAATTAACAGGGCACGGGCATGAAATTACGTAGCTTCGTTTCATGTGTATTTTGGTCTAGACGCCATCTAATGACAATTTTAGCGATGTAAACATTAATATTATATAGATATAAATAGATTATGCAAACTCGTGCTGTTAGATTCATTTAGGTATATTTAATGTCATATTACAGATGAAAAATAAATGATCATCATCGTTTTTACATGTGTAAGAATGATTGTTTGTAGATCGATCAGTCAATCTAATGATTTACCTTTGTTTAACTTTCAATGTTAGACATTCTTTTCCTCTAAATAACTTTACACATACAATTCACGTGTTATCCATCTCAAGGTATGGGGTTAAATTAAAGTTCACATGAATACAGATTCAATGAGGTCGAATAATTCATAATCAATGTTTTTTTTAGCTTATTTTGACAAAATTGGACTATAATATATTAGATTTTTTAAAATCTTGTAGCCCCTTTAACCACACATATTCAATCATAACATTGTTCATTATTTGTGCTTCTTTCATATATTCTTTATTACATTTGATTTATTAGACACTTCTTTTTATACGCCCGTCAAAATTTTGACGGGATGTATTATGGTATACAAATGTCCGGTGTCCGTCCGTCTGTCCGGCATAAACATGTCGCACCGTAACTTGAGAGTGACTTATCCAAATTTCATGAAACTTAATATAGTTGTTTCTTATGATGGTCAAATGATCTGTATACTTTTTGGTGAAAATAAGATTTAAACTTTTTGAGTTACGGCACTTTGTAACTGAAACAGGGGTGTGTTTTTTTTCACCTGTCGCACCGTATCTCAAAAACATTTCTTGATTATTGCTTAAAACTTTACACACTTCTTAGTTATATTAATCTTAATATCTGTATACTTTTTGGTGATGATTCAAAATTTCGTTTTTGAGTATTTTGTAAAAAAGGGGAAGGGTTTTTTACATGTCGCGCCGTATCTCAAAAACGATTTATGATTATTGCTTAAAACTTTACACACTTCTTTGTTATATTAATCTAAAGATCTGTATACTTTTTGGTGATGATTCAAAATTTCATTTTTGAGTTATTGAGTATTTTGTAAAAAAGGGGGAGGGTTTTTTTACATGTCGTGCCGTATCTCAAAAATGATTTATGATTATTGCTTAAAACTTTACACACTTCTTTGTTATACATGTATTAATCTAAAGATCTGTATACTTTTTGGTGATGACTTAAAATTTTATTTTTGTCGAGCCTGCAACTTTTGTTGCAGAAAGCTCGACATAGGGATAGTGATACGGCGGCGGCGGTGTTAGCTAACTTCTTAAAAGCTTTATATTTTAGAAGGTGGAAGACCTGGATGCTTCTTACTTTCTATATAGATGCCTCATGTTACGAAGTTTCCGTCAGTCACATGTCCAATGTCCTTGACCACATTTTCATGGTTCAGTGACCACTTGAACATTGTTGAAAAAAAAGTTCAAATTTTTTGTAATGTTGAATTCTCTCTTATTATAAGTAATAGGATAACTATATTTTATATGTGCGTACCTTGCAAGGTCCTCATGTTTGTCAGACAGTTTTCACTTGACCTCGACCTCATTTCATGGATCAGTGAACAAGGTTAAGTTTTGGTGGTCAAGTCCATATCTCAGATACTATAAGCAATAGGGCTAGTATATTCGGTGTATGGAAGGACTGTAAGGTGTACATGTCAAACTGGCAGGTGTCATCTGACCTTGACCTCATTTTCATGGTTCAGTGATTATAGTTAAATTTTTGTGTTTTGGTCTGTTTTTCTCATACTATATGCAATAGGTCTACTATATTTGTTGTATGGAATGATTGTAAGGTGTACATGTCTAGCGGGCAGATGTCATGTGACCTTGACCTCATTTTCATGGCTCAGTGGTCAATGTTAAGTTTTTGAGTTTTGGTCTTTTTATCTAATACTATATGCTATAGGTCAACTATATTTGGTTTATGGAAATATTTTATGATCTTTGTCAGTCGCGCAGGTTTTATTTGACCGTGACCTCATTTTCAGGGTTCATTGCACTGTGTTAAGTTTTTGTGTTTTGGTCTATTTTTCTTAAACTATAAGTAATAGGTCAACTATATATGTTGTATAGAAGCATTGCTAGCTGTACATGTCTGCCTGGCATGGTTCATCTGACCTTGACCTCATTTTCAAGGTTCATTGGTCTTTGTTTTGTTCTCTTGGTTAATGTTAAGTTTATGTGACAGTTGTTATAAAGCTTAACTTTATACTTAGGACTATCAACATAATATCAATGATTAGTATAGAAGGCGAGACATTTCAGCGTGTGCACTCTTGTTGAGTTATTGAATATTTTGTAAAAAAAGGGGAGGGGTTTTTTTTACATGTCGCGCCGTATCTCAAAAACAATTTATGATTATTGCTTGAAACTGTACACACTTCTTTGTTATACATGTACTAATTTAAAGATCTGTATACTTTTTGGTTTGATTCGAAATTTTATTTTAGTGATATTTGTAAAAAAAAAAAACAGGGTGGGGGGGGGTGTTTCACATGTCCCGCCATGTCTCAAAAACAATAAAGGGTTATTGCTTAAAACTTACTCAGAAACTATTTATTATTATTGCATAAAACTTCCACACAAGACGTCGGGCGTATCATGTGCTCATGGCGCAGCTGTTTATTAAAGCATGTAGAACATTGTTTTGTAGAAACCACAGAAGAAAAATTTGATACAGAAAGTTCAAAAGCCAATTACAATATATGTAGACCCACCTAAGAAAAAGTTAGATGATAAAGCTAGTCAAACAGAAAAGTCACAAAATGGTTCAGAAGCCTATAATATGCTGGTGTCAGGTAGTCAAATAAAAAAATATAACTTAAACTTGAGTACTATATACTATTATCTCCAAGTTCCCACTGAATACTATGTACTATTATCTCCAAGTTCCCAGACTACAATTCAAACAAGAGAATTTTGTCAGATAGGATTGATTGCAACCTAGAAATAAGGTTAAGAAAATGATATACCTTTGAATTAAGGAGATGCAGTTTATACTCCAACAATATAATAAACCAAGAAATATCTTAACCCTTTCACCGATAGCTGCCCAGACAGAAGCTACTCTGAGACGATGGCTTCCCTGGCTACTTTTACTCAAGTGGGAGATCTTCATAATAAATGTCAATAAAAACTTGTTTGTAGTTATTTGTGTATTTATTTCATTCACTAACACCATGTTCACAGTTTTGTTTATGTTTTGATAAATTTTTCTTCATAAAATATTCAAATTTTCAAATTTTTGGCATTATATGGGTGAAATTCTCAAAATTCTGCTCTTTGACCCCAAATCGTAATTTTATACCCAAAACGGCAAAATTTTGAAAATTTTTATGAGGCTGTACAAATTCCTCACACTGAACGATGTCCATTCCAAGTGTATTGTACATAAAACGACATTTTATGTCAAAAGAGTATACTAGTTTAATCCTTTGAGTTTGGTTTCACAATAAATGTTATTTTGTAGAGGAAATTCCTGAATCCTACTGGAAAGACTTGGCAGAAGAAAGGAGGAAAGCTTTAGATGAATCATTACATGAAAATGAGCAGGTTAAAAAAAATCAGTTATTATATAGATATCTTTACTCTATTTCAATTTCAAATTAGAATTTAAATTGTTCTTATGATAAAAAAAATAAAAAATGTTTTTCTGTTTCAAAATATGATGTATTGTTTTATGTGTACATGTCACGCTGTCCATCAGGCCACAATTAAAAATATTTTGGTTTGCCCAAACCCTACCCAAGGTTTAGACGGTGGGTAGGTAGGTAGGCATTTTCTTCTTTTTTTTTTTTTTTTAAAGAAATTTACGTATCGGATGTTTATTAGTCTTCATGCCTATCTGATTAAAAAAAACTTCTTCAAATCAGGACAATAAAAGAATTTGAGTAGGCAGCTTTTTTCTGGGTAGATAGGGTTTGGGCAAACAAACCTATTCTTTTTCATGGCCTCAAGGGCCCTTGATTGGAATAATAAATATTCTAAATATGAAACAAAAAACCTACATGTACTAATTATGTAAACTGGTTATAATCTTATCAAGTAATTAATTTAAAAAAAATATTACTGAAACAACAGTATTTAGGAGTTGGAGAAAAACACGTTTAATTGTGAACAAAGGGGTGATGATTAAGACTTACTGGTACAATAAATCATTTTTTGAAGGTCGACTCAGGGTGCAACAAATTTGTTCTTATTCAAAAATATCATCTTGTCACTTCTCAACTTTTATGGGATGTAAATATATATCCTCTGACAGTACAGAGATGGGAGAGTGAATAAGAGTAGCTAACAACATAAGGGGAAATGATCTTGTTCATATATTCTACATGTACATCTGTTTGAAGGAATCATACAAAATTTTTTTATGAATTTTGATTAATGTATACTAATTTTACTGGAGGTGCTATCATTAAAATATTTTTTTTGTCTATAAACTAACGAAAACAATGACATTCTAACAAGAAACTGATTAGTCGAGTATCATTTTGGTAATCGATACTTGGTACTACTTAGCGGTACTCGATACTTGTTAACATCCCTAATTAAAAGGATGGGTCATAACAAATAACAAGGTCAAGGTATATTCATAAAAGTCAATTTCAATCTATTCTAGTCAGTTTTAAGAAACTTTCTCACTTGAACATTTCATTATATATTAGTTCTGACTTTTTAAATGTACTTTCAAATGTGTCCTGAATTCATCCAAGTTGTACAGCACACCAAACTTGAAACTCTTATGACAGTCATTTCAGTTCCCATTCTAGATTTTTTGAGATATTGTTTCCAAATGGGCTAGACTGTTATCAGTCAGCCAAATTAGAATTGCTGTGTATTTGAATCAGAAAATATGCTAAGAAATTTATCTTATAATGGTTCACAAGAAAATGACGTCAATAATCATAGATATTTTTTTTTAGTTGCATAAAGAAGTTTCTGAACTGAAAGATGAGAATGACAAGCTATCAAAAGTGGCAAGTCAGGCTGAGTACTTTGCCAATGTGCTTAAAGTAAGTGAATTTAATCTTAATGGCAAACCAAAAGGGAAATTATGTGCTCTGCATCCACTATATGATATATATACTGTTAAATATTCCTGAAATAATTAGAGTTATGCCTATATTCTGTGCCGAAAATGTTTATATTCAAATAAATGATCATATCCAAAACATTAATTTATTAGATTGATAAGTTTTAGTCTTATATTTAAATGCAAATTAGTATCATAAGTGTGATTCTAACATTTGGAACCATATGAGATTGTGTAGCAAAGATTGCATGCATATTGCGAAGCAAATCTCAAGATACAATGTAACAAATCATTCTTATTTCTTAATTGCCTTGATACATAGCATTTAGCAGGTGATTTCACTGTGTGTCATAAAGAAGCAGAAATCTTTGGTCTTGGAATACATTATAGAATATGGCTTAATCACATAGTATTGTCTTATTAGAATATAAATATTAACTGTAAAATTGGAAAGTTTTCATGAAGGGTTTAAGAATATTTGGTAGGATTGCCAATGAGACAAATCTTCACAAGAAACCAAATGACACAGAAATTAACAACTATAGGTCACTGTACAGCCTTCATCAATGAATAAAACTCACATCAAATAGTCCGCTTTTCAAGGCCCTGAAATGATAAATGTAAAACAATTCACACAAAAATAACAAATGGCCTGATTTATGTACAATATAATGAACAAACAACAAATATGATATTTAGCAGCAAACAACAACCAATGAATTACATGCTCCTGACTAGGGACAGGCACATACAGATTGTGTGGGTAAACATGTTAACAGACACACACACCCACCACCCCCTTTTCTTACTGGGGATAGTGGTGTAACCGAACAAATAAAGATCACACTATAAAAATCAGTTGAAAGTGCTCAACTCGGGGTTTCCACTGGGTCAATTATTTTTTTCGCCACCTCTTTCGTCAAAACAATATATTTTTCGCCACTTTATTATTTTTTTCGCCAAGTAACATAAATATATTTTTCGTTTAAAATTAACCTTTTTTCTACCCCCCTCCCTTAAATAAGATAAGTTTGCACCATTGTGTCTATTATTATTCCTTCAAACTTATTTTGAAGTCTACATTTTAATGAATAAACACTAAACATTTACTTTAAAACAACAGAATGTTTTTTAACTTAAGGTGGTACCCAACACTTTCACTAAAATTAATTTGGCTCGTTTAATTTTCATAAAATTTTGTCAAAGTATTTACTTTGACACTTTTTAACAAAAATATAAAAATTTAAAAAAATTTTGAACCAACCGTTTTGTCAGAAATATTACACTGGTTATATAGCAATTTGACAACCACCAATTTTGATCATTGAGAAGCTTAATATTCCTTTTACAACACAACGTAATTAAAACGTTTAGCTGATTTTACAGAGTTATCTCCCTGTAGTGTTAGGTACCACCTTACAGTCAGGAGTCTACTTCGTCAAAATTATCTCCCCATTACGCCAGTTCATTTTCACAATCGTAGAAATGGAAGCCATTGTAGGGATGACGCGCTACCAATATTGCTCTTGGAAACCGATAAATTTATCCACATTGCACCATTACGATCCTTATATGTCAGTTGTATTTTAAAAGACAAATGTATCAACTAGCTAATGAGCATCAGTTAATAATCTTGTCTGCATTGATTCAACTTAAAACTATTTTTCTGATCGGTTGTCAGGTGGAATTTTTGAAAATTCATAAACATTAAAAAAATTTCTAATTAAATATTTCGTGGAAGGGCAGACTAGATTTTTTTAGTGTATGAAGACTATAAACCCTAGTAATCACACACAAAAAATTAGAATTTTTCGAAGATATGCATTTTCATCATCCAACTTGAAAGACTGTCGTCAAGTACTTTCAGTAAAAAAATAGCTATTCGAACACACCTTCTCTGTTTTTGTGACTCATTAGATAGGTATTTCACTTGACCCATATATTTCATCTTTTAGTACTGTGATTTTTTTGTGTTATAAAGTCAACATGTAGCTTTAATATATAAAAATGATAGAATCTGAAGCGAGCAATGTATGAAATATTCTTACTTTGTACGATATCAAGACAAAATACTCAACTCAAACACACCCTAACATAAAAAGGTGCACTCGATTTTCTCTTTTCGATACAATTGTTACCCATTTTTTGGAATTTTTTCTTCAGTCACATAATGGAAGGGCAGACACGAAAATTACTGAACTAATAGATTGATATGATTTCCGTCCGTGGTAATTTTTTCAAAAAAATCAGAGGTTATGCATTTTCTTCATCCAACTTGAAAGATACCCATGTCGTCGACTTGATATCTAATTGCTCTGCTTAACTATGTACTAGATAAATTGAAAACTTATGCAAATGGTGTTTTTAAAATAAAACACCTCGTAATTGAGAAGAAAATTGCAATTTTGTTTGTTTCTATTAACTTTTTAAAAAAATGTCACT
The DNA here is from genome assembly GCF_963676685.1 of Mytilus edulis. Lineage (NCBI taxonomy): Eukaryota > Metazoa > Mollusca > Bivalvia > Mytilida > Mytilidae > Mytilus > Mytilus edulis. Next base: position 31,439,538 of record NC_092344.1, on the reverse strand, counting down.
ATAGTAAACAATACAGTAAACATTTATCGCCTTCTCTAACAAAGAGCTTCGATTCTTTTGTTCTATTTCAACCTGGTTTCCGACTGCTTAAAGGGAAAACATATTCATTGTATTTGAAACAGCTTTTCTAAATGACTGGGCCACTATACTTTTAATAATAAAGAAGATATACGTCCTGGGATATAACAAAATTAATGGACATGTTTTGATTATATAATACCAATTCGTAGGAAAGTTTCTTTATGAGAAAAATACTGATGTGCCCTTTTGTACTAAGAAGTGGCTTTTACAACAGAACAAAAGCTTTTATCACATGAAATTGATCCCTCATTTCATGTGTAGTCATTGAATGGTTACTCTCATTCAAAGGGGTGTTCCCAACCTTTTGGATAGATTTCTTCATAACGACAGTTTTCTTTTCTAGACCATCGTAAATGAAAAAGTTGAGACGTAAAACTATGCTTGAAACACGTGTGTCACTCAAACAACTTTCAAGTAGTCTCCCTAATCAATTACATATATTAAAGTCAAAGATAATTATGTTTTAAATCAGAGATTTTTCTTGCTTTTGAACATTTTTCGTCACAACAACAGCTTTCTTTTCTAAACTATCTTTAAAAGGAGAAGAGACGTCAAAAGTTTGCTTCAAACACGTGCGTCACAAAGTGGTAAATTATGTATGTGACATTTAGCGGAAGCCATTCAAACCATATCATTTTTTCAAACAATTCAATCAACACCTTTATTAATTAGTCCTTTGTTGTCAATAGCTATTAAATGCAATCAGCTTGTCTGATCGGGTAATGTCCGAGAAACCGAAAAAGGTAAATAAACAAGATGGAGAAAATTAAATCGTTATACATATTTCTTTCGCAAATGACGAATTTTTATCGCCACAATTATTATTTTTTAGCAAATTGCGAAAATGGCGACCACCAGCCGAAACCCTGTCAACTAGAAATTGAATTTTCTATTTATGCAAATTTTCACAGAAGTAACAGTTCAAGTTGAATGCTTTGTTATATGCAAAATAAGTGGAGATTATTGAAATGTATTTTAAGCTAAACCTTAAAAATTTCATTGTCACAAATATCAATTTAGGTAGCTCCACCTATGCATTGCTATGATATATCAACTTATGTTACAAATCCCTAACTTAAAATACAATAGTTATCTTCTCAATAGTAACTGACATGTGAAAGATAATATATCTTCTTGATTTTTATTTTGTTTATAGGAAGTTTTAGGCGCTGATGAAGAAGACAAAGATGACCAGGATGTGATAAATAGTAATGACAATAAGGAAGTGAAATCTGATATTAGTGAAAAACTAGGATGTGAACTGTTGGATAAGAGTGAAAAAGACCTGGACTCAAATGAAAAATCAAATAAATCTGAAGAATCAGAAGCTACACACTTAGAAGAGAATTCTACAGAAACTGGTAAGGCCAAATAAAACTGTGCGATTCCAGTTACCTGACTGACTTTAGTTTAAACCCAAACACTAGAATATTTTTTTATTTTTTTTTAAATTTTCTAACAATCAAATTTGAGGAATGTGAATTTAAATAATTAAATTCACAGACTTATATAATCTGAGTTTCCATCAGAAGTATCCACTATGGCTAAAATGCAACAAATTCTTAACAGAATGCAACAATGTTAACTAAAAACTGAACATATCTGTTTATTTTACAACCAAACACATGGAAAATGGTGAACTTCAGGAAGGAACGTGTATATTAATACGGATTTTGACAATCCAAAAATAAAATAGAAATGCAGATTTACCACCCCTATTTTTTTAAGGATGTAACTGGAACCACACGTATAATTTTATTTGGCCTAAATAGGCTTTAAAAATGTATATTGGCAAATGTTAAAAAAATTTGATAATTTCTGGCCATCTAAAATATAACGAATAAAAAAAAATCTGTATCAGTACAAAGGATGTATTCACAAAGGGCTAAAATTGGTCCTAACATTTTGATGTACACAGTTTAAAAATGACAGACCATGGTTATTTAAAAAATAAGAACATTTTCTGTATCAAGTTAGTTAGTCGGATAAAACAACCGTATGATTGACAAGATATTGACACCTTTTCGACTACATCAGGTTACTATAGTTTTGGTCCTTAGACATATGGCGGTCTCTAAACAGAGGAGATTACAAAATGGCGGGAGGCAGGGAATTGACACGCTAAATTTAAAATCGATGGTGATCTCTTATCTAGCAGAATAAAACTTTAATATTTATGAATTTGAGCATTTTTAAACCGAATGGACATAATATCAATTTTTGATTTTTTTGCGAAGTTTCCCTTTAAGACAAAAATACACTTTTGTGGAACATTCCTTTAAAACTCATGAAGTTAAGACCCTTTAAAATAGACATTATTTATATTTTAACTTCAATTTTGGTAAATTTGTCCATAACTTTAATTGTTTTTGGCATAATAATGTTGGCCCCATCCACTATCCAAAAAGTTTACATATTGATTAATTCTACATCACAATTGGAATCTTTTGGTCACAAAATATTTTGGATCATAGGTGGTGGCTAATGTTTTTCTACAGCTTATAGGTCTGAAAATTGCACAAAATCATCATATTTTGACAAAATTTCCAAAATATTCTTACTTTAGAGAATATAATGAACTGTTATGAAAATAACTGATTTATTTAGAGTGAACGCTTATAGACCCATTTATGAACCAAGTAGTCACCTTTTTGGTGTTTAATGATAAAGTTGATATTTTAGGCCTAATTGTGCCCTAAGTTAACCTTGTCCTTTTGAAAAGTCTTTGTAATTTAAGATTGGTAAAGCACATCAACAATTTTCTTTTCTCAGAATTTTTTTTTTTAGGTTTATAGATAGATTTCAGTGTAATAATACATGTACCATTTGTCTTTCCACAGAAGACCAGAAACCCACAGAAACAAAATTGGCTTCAGAGGAGGACAGTTTAGCAGATAGTTAAAGATTTTTGTGCATTTTATGATAATGAATTTCACAGACTTGTCAGTGCAGCTCAATATGTTTTACTAGTCTCAGGAAATTGTACAATAAAGATTTTATGTTTTAGCAAATGTTATCAGTGGATGCATTAAAGTTTTATATACCAGAAAAAATTGTAATGTACATAAAATTTGTGTTGTCAAAATTCGAGATTTTATTATACTTCCACAAATATTGACCATGTCTTAATTTTTTTTGCTTTTTTTCTCTTGAATTCCAATATATCTGAAATTTGATAGCATGCTTATTTCATATGAGCATGCTATACATATGACAATTTTCATGTTCATCCCTCATATATTTACTGTTTACCAAATACTTATAATTAAAATTTTATTACTAGTTAGCAGTAGGTCATAATTTTTGGGATAAATTTGGGGTTTAAAAAAGTATAAAAAGTATAAAAAAAAAAAAGAAGAAAAATACATTCAATAGTTCATGTTTTATTGTAGAAGATAAATGTTATAAATTTTTTTGGTCATTATTTAGTATCCATTATACATGTATATGTAAATGGTCATATTAGTAAGAAATGACATGAAATTCTTGGAAATATTAAAATTGAATGTAAATTATTTTATATGTGAAAAAAGTATTTATTTTGTCCTATTTGAAAGTAAATGTTCTTAGTATTAGTTAATTTGTGTGGTTAAATGGTGAATGTTTCAAGTTTAAGAAAGAAGTAAAATTATTGGTTAATATTTTCCCATCGCATGAGTGTTTTTACTTGATGTTGTGAGTGACAGAGTCTGTAAGGAAGAGTAGAAACATGTATTTTTGAATGTGTAAGAGGTTATTTTAAATAAAATGACATTAACTTACATAAACTGATTCTTGTTAACTGCTGGTTTAATGAGAAGTTAATAATAATAAAGACAATACTATTAATATTATAAATATGTATATTAAAAAAAAATTGATTAAATTGATGGATATCATTGAATATACTAATTCCTTAAATTACATTCAAAATACAATAGAATATGATCTGGTTTTCTGCATTGGCAATATGAGCTTTTCTTCTATTATAAGCATTTATAAAATTAATCAATATTTGAAAGGAAAATCCTCACTTTTCTAATTTGAAAATTATTCTATTAATATTTCAGATAATATAATGAGTTATGCTATAGAGGTATAAAATAAAACCATTATAGAGTCATTTGATTAATTGCCAAAATGTAGTTTATTAAATGCTTTTTCCAAAAATGTAATTAAAAGTAAATTTTTAAGCTATAGGTTTTTTTTTCTTCAAATTTATATTTTTTGTTTTTAAAGAATAAACAATTTACAGGACATGGTCTCACTAAGATGTAGCTTCATTTCGTGTGAATTTTAGCCAAGACGTCATCTAATTAACTATCGAGTTGACCTTCTATGACCATATAAGCGATGTAAACATAAACATAGATATAAATAGAATAAGTAACTCGTGGAATAGGAGTTTTATAGGTCTGTTAAATTTTGTATTGTAGATATTAAAAATATGTTTATCGTCGTTTTGATCTTTAGGCCGTTTTTATTAAATAAGTTGGTTTACGGATCCGCCGACCCGAATTTTCGCTAATTCAAATAAAAATAAACGCACATTTGCCCTTAAAAATTATTTCCGCCGACCTCATATTTATCGATTTACTAAGAAAATTTTAAACGGTATTTTTGTGTTTACGTTTCGTAATTCTGGTTCCTATTACTGCATTAAAAAATCGTAAACCAGTGCACCGGAAACGTGACTGGTTAGCTGTTCACGTGTTTGCGCATCCTTAAACCCTGACTTCCGTTTAGGAACCAGACGATATCAGGGCATGGTTTGTTTACTATGAATGAACCAGTGTACATCCATCTGGATGTGGACGTCCTAAACAATTCAATATTATCAGACAAAAAATTTGTGAAATGCCTTCGTCATGAAACCATAGGTCAAGTCATTAATGAACAATTAGAAAACTTTAATGTTGTGATTGAAGAAATAAGGGCCGGCAGTTGCCTTTGTCTTTTAATATTGACTTGTTCTATGTGATGTGTTTTTGTTGTCGCATTTATTAATTCCACAAAACCTACAAAAGATGCTGAATAAAAGGTATTATCAAAAGGCTTTTCAAGTTTTACAGAACTATAAATAAGTCTTTTCAATCAAGTTTAAATTAATTTTTTTTTTTCCTCCTACCCTATTTTTTTGTGGCTGATATCCGTAAACCAAGTAAAAAAACAAAAACTGGAAAGATCTAGTTTAAATTTATTTTTTTCCCCTCCTCCTACCCGAAGTTTTTTGGGCTGATGTCCGTAAACCAACTTATTAAATAAGAACGGCCTTATAAGAATGATTTTGTGTGGATCAAATCAGTTAATCAAACTATTTACCTAGTTTCACTTTCAATGTTGACATTCTTTTCCTTTAAATACCCATACACGGACAATGCATGCGTTATTCTATCTCTTTCTACGGGGTTAAATTGGAGTTCACATGAATACATATTTAATGAGGTCGAATTATTCACTTGCAATTGAATAACTCAGTATCAATAATTATTAGCTTAATTTGACAAAATTGAACCATTTTAGCTGATAAAAGTAAATTATAATTTCTTTATTCTCTTTCATTAATGATTGAACAAAACAAAAATCATACTTTTGATTTTTTTATATATCTCGTAGCTAGTGCCCCTTTAAAAAATAAATAAAAATATTTTAATATAAAAGCTCATAAACTTTTGGGTACTCTTATACTTGTTTTCTTGCTAAATAACAAAAATATATAACAATAAAAGTTAACAATAATATATAGAAAAGAAATATTCATTTAACCATCTATGTCAAATTTTCAAATTTTCCATTACCTGATGCAGACGATTCATACACATTACACCCCTTAATTTGAGAATCGACTAAGCTCTCCATCAATGTATTTACATTTAATCATTAATTATACCAAAGGGAGGCTTATATCAAAAATATGCTTTAAATAATGATGGGGAGGTTTTAAATATCAGTAGGCAGTGGCGGATCCAGGGGGGGGTTCCGGGGGTGCGCACCCCCCCCTTTATTTTTGCCGATCAATGCATTTGTATCGGGACATATGTTTTGCACCCCCCCCCCCCCCCCTTTGCCAAGGGTTACCTGGGTTAGCACCCCCCCTTTCGAAAATTCCTGCATCCGCCCCTGGTAGGTTTTCTCCCCAGTTCTGTACAAATTTTCGAAATTTCCCTTTGACCGATGCAGACGCTTTGCACACATTACACCCCTCATTCAAGAATTGACTTAGCTCTCCATCAAGTCGCAATGAGTTTTCTCTCCAGTTCTGTAATTTATTGTCAAAATAAATAATCTGAGTTATCTCCACTTAAAATAGTGTTGACATCTTATTTTCAATGAAATATTGTGCCAGTAGGAGAGTTGGTGGCAGAATGGCATAAGATGAAATTGATAAATGTTTTCTTTGGGTAATTTACTTCGCCAAAAGTAGATTTATAAAAAAAAAATGTTGTTCAGTTATATTTTCCCATTCCTTTTCTAAAAAAAAAATTCAAAACAAACTCCCTGTACAGTCTTTTTATGAATGAATTTTTTAACACTATAATTCTGAAAACTAATAAATAGAGGAAAAGGATTACTTTTAGAATAGCTCTGCTTATAGTGGTATGTCCACTTATTAAATTGATGTAGTATTGAAATGCATGTTAACATTTTGACAAACTTCAAACGTAAACATGACCAATGGCATTGTTAGGACATAATATAGTGCCTATTATCATATTTTATGACTACAATTAGATATTGTAACATAATGGTAAGATATAAAACACATATTTTATATTCCAGTTAAATGTAATTGTTTTATTTTTTGTGTTTTGTTTGTACAATATGTATGTATAATAAAACTGCTGTAATATTTGTACTCTTTCTTTTTACATTTTAAATAAAAAGGTTTCTTAGTATTTATTTATTTTTCCTTTTTATGCTCTTTTTTATGGGCATTATGTTTTCTGGTCTGTACGTCTGTCTTGTTCGTTCATCTGTTTGTCCCACTTCAGGTTAAATTTTTTGTTCAGGTAGTTTTTGATGAAGTTGAAACTTGGTACACATGTTCCTTATGATATGATCTTTCTAATATTAATGCCAAATTAGAGTTTTTATCCCATTTTTCACAGTCAACTGGATAGAAAATGAAAGTGCGGAACGGGCTTGTTTGCATTTGAAATAACCAAGTCAATCAATCAATGCAACCATAGCAGCAGACATCTGTCCCCTTGCCTTTACATGGACAGGGCAAATTTTAAGTTTTAGTTTCAAATGCCATTTACGAATTCATTATATATTGGAACTATATCTTGAAGAGTTAGGTATACAGGTACTTCATAGCCCTATAGTCTTAATCTAATAATCTAATAAAGAAAATGTTCCTTGATAATGAACCATTTTCCAAAGAGTGTACCAATAATAAACACATTTGTTGTCAACCTGCAACATTCCTGTAAAGAAAGGAACTTTGGGACAAATACAAAGTACAGTACTGTGAATTCATTATTATTCGTTGGGATACCAATTTTCGTTGGTTTCGAGGGAACAGGTGAACCACTAAACACATTTGTTGTCAACCTGGAACATTCTTGTAAAGAAAGGACTTTGGGGACAAATACAAAGTACAGTACTGTGAATTCATTATTATTCGTTGGGATACCAATTTTCATTGGTTTCGAGGGAACAGATGAACCACGAATTCAAATGTTCTATGTGCATTGTACACAGAAATCGGCAAAACCACGAAATCAAATTTCCACGAAAATGCAAGTTTTCCTCCATCCATGAAAATAGATACCCAGGAAAATAAATGAATCCACAGCAACTTGTTTCTAATATGTGGGATTACATTTGAGCTCAACACTTGGTGTCTATCTTATTTGTTAATTTACTTTTTCAAACATCTTCTTTGAAACTACTGGGTAAAATTTAACCAAAGTTGGTCACAATCAGCATCATTGGGGTATCTAGTTAAAAATAATGTGTCTAATAACCCACCAGCTGTCGGACATGGCTAGAAATAGAACATAGGGGTAAAATGCAAGTTAATCTATCTTTTATAATGAAAACCTCTATTAAAAAAGAGAAAATCTAGCAGGTGCAAAATGATATTAAATCTGTCACGAATGACTTACTTATAGGAATTTATTTTTTCATTGTTTATTGGTTAATTATTTATTTTCACAATTGGGTCTGTTTCTTAGATAGCATAAGTACTAGGTTTCGTTCATACAAAAAAAATCTAACTTTTGTATAAAAATTATGAGAAAAGGCTGTAGACAATTTCTTGATGGTGCAGAGTACAAATAAATTATATCAATATAAAATAAGGAGAGGAGGGATTGTCAATGAAACAACAGGATACCTGCAAATACTGTAGATATTAGCTGTGACAGGTCATTGTATGTTTTCTTTGGTTTACAGCAACAGAATGTTAGGCTGGTATAGCATTGCTATCAACATTTCCTTCATACAATCTAGGAACCATTTAACAGATTACTAACATGTTTTATTTTCCTAATCATAGGACTCATTACGTATATATGTATCACATTACAGTTGCAAACAATACTGTACAATATAATTATGATTATTAATACATATAACATATAATAATGACGATTTTTACCAATTTCTGGTTGTTTTTGTCCTATATTTTTAAATATATAAAAGAAAGATGGACAATTTCAAGAGCAAAAATTATCAGGCAGACAAGTTTTACAAATAATTTAAAAAAAAATGTTAGTAAACTCTATTATAGGTGTGATTGCCCATAAAAAATGTTGCTAGTCCACAATGTTGGAGAGTGTCCCTTAATTCAGCTGCATATAAGCTCATTAGAGCCACTTGCTTTCTACAGCCAAATGCATTAGAGACAAAGAAATTTAGAGTTCCCACAAATTATTTGTAATAAGTTTATATTTCAGGAGTTTACATGGATGCTTTATATTTTGTATGCAGATACCTTATGTTACAAACTTTCGGTCTGTCATATGTTCATTACTTTATAACCAATAGGTCAAGTTTATTTGAGATCTTGAAGGATTGTTAGGTGTGCAGGTATCATCTGACATTGACCTCATTTTCATGGTTCATTGGTTGAATAAAGTTTTTGTGTTTTGTTCTGTTGTTCGATTACCATAAACAATATTTGGCTTATTGAATGATTGTAAGGTGGTCATGTAAAAAATGGGGAATGTGTAAAAGAGACCATAACCCGACCAAAGAGCAGAAAACAAATGTCCATCTGGCAGATATCATCTGACCTTGCCCTCTTTCTCAGTGATCTTAAAAAATGTAAAGTTTATGTATACGCTTTTTGTAAAACCTTTATCTTTAACACTGTCAACATACAATCAATGGTTAGCACGGTAAAACAGGCGAGACATTTTAGCGTGTGCACTCTATAGTTTAATTAAATGAGACAATTAATTTTCCAAAAATGTAAATTCCAAAAGATGTGGTACTGATTCTGTAGTACCGGGGTAACCCCCTTTGCATTTGGTTGATGTACATGATGGTCATCTGTTACTTCCAAAAAATGTGAAGATGGCGTTGTAGACACCGAGATCGTCACGTTTTTTCAAGGATCCTTGTTCAAAGTCGAGCATCTGTGTAAATTGAAAGAAAGATAAATGTACGAAGCAGACCTTCTAAACACTTTTCGGCGGTATTCTTATTTTAAGCTCACAAGGATCATACATATGATTCAGGGGCTCGATGGAAGAAATCATGTAGTTATTGTTAAGTGACATAACATCCTTTGCAAAATGCTTTGAAGTTCCACATAGGGGCATTTCTTGTTTGGTCTGTGCGTCCGTCCGTTCGTTAGTTCGTCCGTCTGTTCCGCTTCAGATTGAAGTTTTTGGTCAAGGTAGTTTTTTGTGAAGTTGAAATCCAATTTACTTGAAACCAAGTACGCATGTTCCCTATGATATTAACTTTCTAATTTTAATGCCAAATTAAAGTTTTGATCCCAATTTCACGGTCCACTGAACATAGAAAATGATAACGCCCGCTTCGTGTTTAAGTTTTTTGTCAAGGTATAGTTTTTTATGAAGTTGAAGTCCAATCAACTTGAAACTGAATACACATGATCCCTATGATATGATCTTTCTAGTTTTAATGTCCAATTATAGAATTGACCCCAATTTCACGGTCCATAACATTGAAAATGAAAGTGCGATTTCGGAATCCGTGTACTATGGACACATTCTAGGTCTTCTTGTCTTGATCGACAGTGATGAACTCATCTCCTAAGGCAGCCAGAAAAGAAAAATCTTACATTTTGAAACCGACTAAACAGTCTTCACAAAGTAAGATGTTCTGTAACCTGAAGCAAGTAATGTTAATATTCACGATTCCAATTAATGTAGCTGATCTTTCAAATGGGTTGGGGAGTACCAGTGTTGAAGTAAAGTGTAGGAAAACGAAATTATTTGATATAAACTGCGCCGATGACTTTGAAATAGTGATTACTTCGAGAACGGAGTAAAAGCTTTATTGAACTGTGTGATGCCCTTTCATCCTTATATCCCTTAACTCCTTTTATACATTAAAACACTGAGGCGTAGTAAATTAATAGCTGTATAAATGTAGTTTTTAGAGGTGTTTAAAGCGACATTACACGCAGAGAACGTGTAATTGTTCTCGTTATACGATTACAAGACGTGTACATAAAGGATTGTTTGTCTCGGATTTCGTGATAATATAGCTTTAACCTTTTAATTAAGATGGCCTTGATTTGATAAATATGAATATACATATATAATACTGAATCAATATATTAAAGAATTCAGTTTCGGACGTTTATCCAGGTAAGAAGTGTGTTTTTATAATTAATTTTGAATATGTACAATTTCATGCAGTAAACGGTAATGCATACTCAAATTATAATTCAAATTTGCATAACAAACTCGCTACAAGAGAAGCATGAGCAAATAATAGGTATATTAGCCAATTTATACATATATGTTGTCAAATCAACAAGGAAACAAGGTGTTTTTATTTGCAAAAAAATATTGTATCTTTCTAGCAGGGATAGTCTATACTAACTCCCCGTTCTTCATTATCAAACGAAAATCGTGACATATTATTATCATATTAAATTTTAAAAGTCTGCTGTGGACATTTCCCACCATATACAACACTACAAAAGACTTAATTGGACAGAAATAACCTACAACAACTAACAATCCTGTTTTGAGGCAGACACTTAAAAAATGTGTCGTTGTTAAACATGAGTGTTCTAACCCAACCACCGCTGGGTTGGTGGCTAACCCGTGACAGAGGCCTAACAGCACAACATATTTAACTAAAAAAAAAATCGATAAAAAGCAAATAAGATAAATAAAAAAAAAAAAAAAATCACAAAAAAAAAAGTATTTGCAGTCAAAGAAATCTAGTACAAAGCCAGTTAAACTGACTAATGAAACAATTATATTCCCCCAGACTAAAGCCACGGTATTAAAAGTACAAATCCAACAGTTTAGTGTATAAAAGACTTGATAAAAAGTATGAGAACTGTATGGCATTGTGCAATGCCAAACCATAAGTAAACAGTATCGACAGGATCGTGAGTACGCATGAGTGCATATAACAGCACATTATGTAGCACGTCAATATTTAATTGTTCAAAACACAAGTTAAAATGCTGTTTAGCAATAACTTATCTACTTGAAAACAATTTAAATAAACGTTTATTAATAATAAAAAAAATCAAAATTAAACTACAATGGAGTCATGCATTCGCTCAGATGCACCCAAAGGGTATGCTGTTCATAAGTACCTGCAACGTTTTTAAGAATTCTACAGGTGCAATCAAACTTCCTAACCTTATGTGTTTATCTATGATTTGATAATTTACCACTTGTTATATATAAATTATAAAATCTAAAACGCAACTATCTGAGACACAGGCATAAGATGTAAAATATAAACACCGTAGGAAGGTACCAAAGGAACAACACGACAACGTGAAAAGCTCTTGAGATTGCAGAGTGTTTTCTATGCTGTACATGTAAATAAAATAACTAATTTCATCTTATCGATCTCTTCTCTTATCTTTAATTATCACTTTAAATCATTTTCGTAAGTGCACTTTAACTTATCAGGTTTGAAAATAAAATGAGCTCCAGTTTGCATACACAAAAGACCAGTCTCATATGTGGCGGATCTAGTAGTAGAATTCAAGGATATACGTACTCGCCTCCCCCTTTTTATTCAACTTGTTTTAATCACAAATGTTAGTAGCAATCTACAAGGCAGATTCAATTTCAAATCACCTTTAAAACTATTTTCTTTGATTTTTGAATATGCATGCAATATTTACAGCTAGACGTATAAATCATCAATTATCATTTTTAATCGATATATTTTAAAGAAACATGTGCTTCTCCACGTGGCAATGTTTACAAATACAAAGGTGGTTTCCAAATTGACGTCAATCGTGACGTCAATACCAAAAATAGAACAATGGCTGCCTTCATGTCGACAAAATCTGAAATGACACAGTGCAGTATAATTTGGGAAAAGAACATCTATCGTTAATCAAAATGAATTTTAGAAGATGTAAGTTATAAAAGCTATAATTTCTAAAATATTACAGGACAATTTCAAGAGCATGTGCATGTTTTATAATGGTAGGACGAGGGAAATGTCATTTGTCAGATTGAACAGATAAACCAGGTTTGGGAAGACCCTCACAATATTGGTCTTTTTCAACAGGGGAAAGAAGAGCTATTCAAAAAATCCTTAAAGGCAAAGTTTAAATTACAAAAATCCATGTCAGCTTGTATAAATCCAAGTATTGATACTGCAATTCATTTATATGATCACACAATAAAACCAATTTTATTATATTGTAGTGAAATTTGGGGTTCATTTAAAATTGACTCTGCTGCTTGCAAGAAAAAAAGTGATTATCTATTTGAATTAATCTACATAAATGATTATTTGGAAAAATCACATTTCAGATATTTAAAGTATATTCTTGGTGTAAATAAGAAAGCCTCAAATTTAGCAGTGTTATCAGAGGTTGCAAGATTTCCTCTTTATTTTTCTGTCATTATATCTATGGTAAAATATGTACACAGGCTTAACAAGTTGGACACAGGGTAACTTTATGATGCTTATGTTTGTAATAAAATTTTAGATGCAGAAAACATTAATTGTTAGTATTCATCTATGAAATATGTACTTCAATCACTTGATATACAAAATTTAGATACAAAGCTCAATAAATTAATTAACTCTCATGTGCCTAGGAAATTACATTATTAAAGGGTTTGAAATAAGATCCAGATGTAAACAAAATATATGAAGTAATTAAGTATTTTATTGTTATAAGATTTAATATAATAGTTTTATAAAACACATGTTGTGTTAGGCTCTGATCCTGTTCATAACGTTAAAGTATGTATTAGTTTTCTGTTTTGCTTTTTCCAATCATATTGTGTTGTAAAATGATGCCCTTTATGGGTTCTTGATTAGATTAATAAAATTCTTATCTTCTTATCTTATCTTATCTTATTGACAATTTAAAAAAAATGTACGATGAAAGGTGCGATATTATCAATGTATCATTGAACTGTCTTTAGGAGCCTGAGTGATCACACTAAAGAGAGAAAAGGTACTATATTATCAATGTATCATCTAGCTTTTGATCATAAACAAGCTTCTGTCCAAGTTTGGTACAAATAAAAATAGTATAAGAAAGTTATCAAAATTTTTAAAAATTTTACCACAGAGTGAATGTGTTGTTTCCTTGCAGAAAATCTAAGTCCATTTAAAATAAAATATGAAAAAAATTGATTTATTGTTTTACAAAATTTACTTCTGGATACTATCTAATGATCATAAACAAGCTTCTGTCCAAGTTTGGTACAAACCAAGGATTGTTTAAGAAAGTTATTTAAATTTTAAAAACTTTAACCACAGAGTGAATGTAATGTTTTCCCGCAGAAAAACTAAGTCCATTTATAAGTAAAATACGGAAAAAATGGAATTTTATTTTCACAAAATTTACTTCTGGATACTATCTTATTATCATAAACAAGCTTCTGTCCAAGTTTGGTAGAAATCCAGTATGGTTTAAGAAAGTTATTAAAATTTCAAAAACCTTTAACCACAGAGTGAATATTTGTGGACGCCGACGACACCGTCGACGATGGAATGTAGGATCGCTTAGTCGCACTTTTTCGACTAAATTCGAAGGCTCGACAAAAAAATGTTAAATAACTGGACTTTTCATGCCACTGCCATATACAATGCCAATGGGGTGTTAAGTGTTACCCGCGACCGTCCATTCATTCATCCTTCATTGTGTCTGTTCCATTTCGATTCCAGTTTTCCTAATCCAAATTTTAATAACTCATACACCATCATGACCATGATAAGAATCGATACTCACTGACAGATTTAGGGGCGGGTCCAGGTGAGGGCGTAATTGGCATACACCCCCCTTTTAAAATAAAAAAAAATATTGTAATCTGCTTATATTGTGTTGAATATGGAAATTTATCATATTCATTAATTAAACAAATACTCTTTAACTATAAAATATACATGCTCCAATTCAGGAACAGTTACATAGTGCATTTCACAATTAATGTATGTTTTTTAGATATTCCGAATTTTAACTCAAGTTTTCCTTATCCAAATTTTATAAGACTCATACTCATTCTTCAAACCATATCTCGTAGACCAAGTAAGAATTCAGGCTGAACTAAACTTTGAGAAGACTCGAGTTAAGAGCATATTTAACGTTAAGAAGATTTTCATAATGTTTTTGCAAAAATATATAACTATCATGACTATGTTTGTGTTTATCTGTTTGAAAAAAAAAGTGAGGTATGGTTAATGTCTATCTGAACAATAGAAATGTAAAAATAAAGAAATTTTGAGTAAATGTCTAAAATTTCAACACCTTTCATACATCTCTTAAAGTAGCACATGAAAGTATATTTTTTATAGCATATATTTGAATTGTTTAGGTGAAAAATAGCTTGTACATAGAGTGGGGTGCTCATTTTCTCCACATCTTTCCATGTTTTCTACAGTTTATGTTCAGGTCTAAATGTTTTTGAAGTATACGGATATTTCTATATGAAGATAATTTCAAATGCAAAATATACTTAAGCTTGAAAACCGGTTTGTTTTAAGAAAATCATCTGAAAAGTAAGATTAAAGGGTGTTTGAAATTTCCGGATGTTTTGTCAATGGGGGACACATATTCGCCGTTTTTACACATATATTTAAAACCAAATAACCGCAGCTTTTAACAACTTTTATCAAATCAATTGCATTATAGATGAATAGCAGACATTTCAAAGGTATAAAGAATTCAAAATTAGGGCATTCAGTCAAATATTTACTTAGAAATACTTCTTTGAAATCATGTTTTTTATTCAGGAAATTGTCCGAAAATCGTTGTTCGTTTTTCTGTCATTTTCGGTAGGAGCCGCAATTTTGTCTCAGTTTAAAAAAATATTATATTTGTTATAAAAATATAATTTACGGGTACATTTCTTCCATTTCAGCCATCCTTTGAAGTTTTTACACCTCAAAATCCTTAAACGGCGAAATTGTGTCCCCGGCGAAAATGAGCACCCCACTCTACATCATTACCTCCCCTGTAACTGTATCATATTATGCCCTTAACCCAATTTTGTACACAATTCAAGAAGTGTGAAGTCTTAATGAAAAAAGATGTAAGACAAATTTCCTAACTATTACTACTGGTCATATCATATGAAACCTGGTTGCTTTTTCAGAAAATTTATCATGTTTACAATACATTTTAAAATTTTCAAAATTTGATTTCAAGGGCCTTAAAACAAGGGGTGAAAAATAAGACTAAAGTCCTCTATCTTAATTCTAATGTATTCATTATCATAAATGTGTGTTTTTCTAATTGAAACTTAAAAATTTCTTAATTGAGTCTTTTTCTATTATTATTTTAACTGAAGACATTTTTTGCTGATACTACTACACAAAGAATGTAAGACAGAAAGTCGCAGGACAAAAGAAACAGACTAAAAGACAGAGATTAAAAGTCACAATTCAGTTTTGAATTGATTAGTTTACATGTAAATATATAGGTTAACCAAACCAAAAAAATATCTTCTTCTTTCCTCTGAGTATCACAACTCTTTACCAACAAGGAGTCCTTTTGTAGACTAGTAAAATAGTGGAAATAACAGGCTATTATTTGAACTTGGAATTATTTTTAATTATGGAATTTGCATAATTTCTTATGGTGGAAATTTTTTACTAAATTCCATGTTTATTCTGTACTCAAATGTTCTTTGCTGCGCACAACACTTTCTATTACAAAGAAGATAGTACATTTTCAATAGAATGTACTGTGCCGCGCACAACACTATCTATACAAAATACATTGTATGGAAAGTGTTATGATCCTCTCAAAACATTATAATACATTTTTTTACCAAATAATCATGGAATTTATTAAAAATTTCCAGCACAAGAAATTATGCAAATTCCATAATTAAAAATAATTCCAAGTTCAAATAATAGCCTGTTAAATGTAAATAAGAAGATGCGGTATGGTTGCTTAGGTAAAATGTGGTATGGTTGCTTATGTGAGACAACTCTCCACCAGAGACCAAATGATATAGAAGTGGTACTTTTTTACCAATCCTGTTTCTGGTTTTTATACACCCATTTACGGGACGTGTTATGGTACATGTATACCCTTGTCCGCCCGTCGTCAACATGTTGGACATTAACTCTAAAACTCTTTAACCAATGTGCATATATACACATGTCTCTGGTTTTATTCATAAAAAAGGGGATTTTCCAGTTTTCAGACAATAACTCAAAAAAGCTTTCAACAGTTCTCATGAAACTTTGGTGAATATTTTATATCTATTGATGCAAGCTCCCTTTAGAAATTTTAGAAATTTTACATTTTACATTTTCGAGTTAGAAGGTTTTATTAAAAAAAGGGGGATTTTCCAGTTTTCAGACAATAACTCAAAAATTCTTTCAGCAGTCCTCCTGAAACTTTGGGGAATTATTATATATCTATTGGTATGAGCTCCCTTTTAGATAATTATTCATCTGGCCAAAATGTCAACATTGATATTGAGCATGTTGAACTAAAAATTACTATGCATGTATGCAGTCTAAACAAAACTTGTGTCATGAATATTGCAGATCCTTGATAAAATGAAATCACTATTCTTTATTGAATTATTAGATTTCACTTGTCAATATGCATGGTTATGTGATGTATTCATTTGTTATATTATTTAGAGATCTTTAATTTTCAAATGATTGCATGCTCACCTGCATTGGTAATATACTAATTACATATATAATTCATCGACATGTTATACACATCTATCTGACCAAGTCATTATCACTCATTTATGGAGTGTGATTTTCTAATACATTCCTAATCTCACTAGTTTATTGTATGTAAAACTCAATAGAATTATAAAGGTAAAAGTTGTATAAGCGTAAAGGATTATCAAATCTACAATCATATCACAATGTCCTATTCTAATGGTCGCAAAATAATCAATAATGATTTAATTAGTTTTTCTGCAACTATGTATGTGTGAAAGAAAGCAAAATATTGTACACAGGTTATTTGAATACCTGATTTTAATTATTGGGGTTTAATAACAACAGCTTAAAATGTATGTGTATAATCTTGAATAAGAAAATGGAAAAAAAAAAGGAATTATATTATCCAAGTCAGAAATAGGAAATAACTACTAATAAGGCATGATTGTTTTTTTTTTACATATACTTCTAGTGTGATTTGATTTTTTTTGTCATTCAAGAAAATTACCATGTTTGCCATATATGTGAGAGAAAAAAATTCAAGAAATCAATGAAAAGATATTTTAATCATGATTGCATATATGTTACTGGTTACAAATCAACTGTATCTATACATGCTATACCAGTAGTTATTTTACAAAATCACTGAAATAATGGAGATCTTTTTTTACAGATTTTCTGTTTTAATGCAGGAAATTAAGAATAAGACTTATTACATAAAAATGATAGAATAGATCTTATTTTATTCAAAATATGATTCATTGATTTTACAAAATCATTGAAATTCACAAAATTCATTAATTTTACAAAATCGAAGTCAATGAAAGTCCATAAAATTTACAAATATTGCTGGTTATTTCACAAAATCTCAGGTATTTACAAATTTACTACAAGTGTAACTAACCCCTACATCCCCTTTCATTTATTAAAGTACATATATAGTTGTACGTGTTCTTGCAGAAGGTGTATAAATTAAATGACGTACCACTTTTAATCCATACCTATTTAATAGTAAAATGAAATTCATTTCACTTTGACTTTGACTTGAGGATTAAAAAATAAGCTTGACTAATCTGTTTTAGCTGATTACTCTTGTATAATAATTGCAATAGGTCTTGGTAGATTACATGCATTTCATTTTGTATATTGACATTATAATGTCTACTTCAGATATGGACAGAAGAATTGGTTCTCCAGCCATAGATAAATATGTGCTTCAAGATCCGGACTATAGCAGTGAAATGCTGAACAAACTCAATTCCCTCCGGACAGAGAAAGTCTTCACAGATGCCACAGTATGTTGCGGACAAGAAGAATTCTTCTGTCATCGTAATGTCCTTGCAGCAAGCAGCCCATACTTTCGAGCCATGTTCACCAGTGAATTAAGAGAAGGAAAAGAAACTCTGGTATCATTTAATGATATTTCAGCATGGACTATGAAGAGAATAATTGACTACATTTACACTGGTAAACTAGAAATTAATACTGATAACGTACAAGAATTACTCGTGGCAGGAAGTATGCTACAGTATGAAGCAATAGTAGATTCTTGCTGCAAGTTTCTTAAATGCCAGTTAGATCCATATAACTGTTTAGGAATAGAAAAATTTGCTCAGATGCATTCTTGTCACCGACTTGAGGAAGAAGCTTATAAACATGCCTTAGAAAACTTTAGTGTGGTGACTGAACAAGTGGAATTCTTAGAACTGACAGTAGATAGTTTAATAAGATATGTGTCTAGTGACTGGATTGATGTTAGGACAGAGGAAATAGTCTATGATGCTGTCATTAAATGGATTGAGTTTGACGTAGACGAACGAAAGAAATATATAACCCAATTATTAGAAAATATAAGATTGCCTGTTATAGATAAACATAGATTATCTATAATAAAAAAAGAACCATTAATTGTAAAGTGTGAGGATTGTGTACAAATGGTGCAAGAGGCCATAACACACAATGAATCGGTACATGACCAACATGGCCGACGAAGGAGAAGCATGCAGAATAGTCATGTTCAACCTAGACCATCTACTGTAGCTAAAGAGAAAATGGTTGTGATAGGTGGAATAAACAATTATGTAAATAGAACTGTAGAAATGTATGATCCGTTAAAAGACAAATGGTTTGACTTGCCTGACTTTCCTGATAATATATCATGGTTTAGTGTTTGTGCTTTATCTCATTCAATCATAGTTACTGGGGGGATCTTAGAGGGCAATATTGTCTCAAAAGTCTGGAAATTTGAAGGCAGGACTAGAGCATGGATTGCAATGCCACCTATGCTAAAACCTCGTGCTCGGCATGCATCTGGAGCTTTAGGTGAACTTATTTATGTGTTTGGAGGGGTCACTTATGGAACTACTTATAGTGTGATTGATTCTGAGTTAATAGAATGTTATGACCCTACCACTCAGTCATGGACACATGTTGGACAGTCTGTGTTTCCTAGGAAACAATCTCAGGTTGTGACCTTTAGCAATATGCTTGTTGAAGTTGGTGGATTACAAGGGGAGGCAAAAGTCAATACCATGGACAATTTTATGTGTATTGGAAGTGGGAAGGACATAAGATCTGCTGAACAGTTTATTTTACCAGAAGCTATTCAGTATTCCAAAATAGTTGTTATAAATAATATATTTTACATTATATGGGAAGACACTAAGAAAATTATTGCCTTGAATCCTAGAAGAAGAACATTTGAAAGACTTGCCGATATGAATTATGCACATAAACATTGTGGGGCCACAGTTCTAGGGGATAAAATTTATGTTGTAGGGGGACTAATAGACAACAGTCACAACACACGACCAAGTTGTATTGTAGAGAGTTATGATCCAGTCACAAATAAATGGACCATAGAGAAATCTCTGAGAGAACCAAGAGCTCATCATGGGTGTGCAACAATAACATTATGATGTGTAAATTAATTAATTAGCACAGTAAATTCTTGAAATTTATTCATTCTTTCAGATTCACTACAACCAATTTCACATTGTTCAAGCAAGATAAAAAAAAAACCCAGCATCTTCATACCTAGCATGCCAAGTACATGTATGAAAAGAAAAAAATTATATTTCACTTGAAATAACTATTAAATCTGTATTCCATCATGAAGCAACTTTGTCAAAGTTACTAAAAATTTCTCCAAGTAGTCTAAGAAATAGTTTGTATAAGCTTTTGATGTTAAAAATGTTATGAATATTATTTAAAACCTGCAGAAACTTAGCCACCAGATTTGTTTTGTGCCATTAACAGTGTTCAATTGTATTCTGTGTGTACTTATATGATTGACAATCAGATTCAGCCAGACTAAAATCTTGACCCATGTTTTAAGGGTTTCTATTAGGAAAAAAAGATTGGTTCATGTTGGTACATGTAGTATATTTTTTTGCCTTGCTCATTTTTTTTTACCGTGAATATACATATGGCATGTATGGGGGACCATTTATTTTGTCACAATTTACTACCAATAGCACTGATGGATCCATAGTCAGAGGAAGTAAGGTCAGTCTGATTAATACCAGCCCCCACTATTCATAAACGCAAGTGGATCAACATGATCAAGTAATCAAACTGATATGTGGTGTAACTGTATTTAAGGTTTAAAAATGGCTGCATTTTTTTTCAGTCTTCAAGCATATATAGCTTGGCCAAATTTATTCAATGTCTTAGAATTATAGATTATTGCTGGTTATCTCAACGAGATTGATTTTCTCGCTTGAGCAGGTCACGGCGAAAGCGAGAAAAAGCAATCGTGTTGAGATGACCAATGATAATCTGTTTATCGCTATTTTACCTATATGATGACGTTGTCAATTTCATTAGCAACTCCATGTGGCTCCTTAGTTTCTAGCGATAATTTTCCATCTCAAGCGAGTAGCATGATATGAAAAATTATCGCAAAAAAAGATCAAAGGAAAAATACACAAAATAGTGATAATAATGAATATTTCTTTAATGTTCCTGATGCCTGATGAAAGAAAATTATAAGTAAGATACTTTTACATTTTGTGAGTATGTTCACTGTGTAATACATTTGTACTCTGTAAATTGTAGGTTCAAAAAGTATCCTTTACAGAATGAACAAATTTGTAAGATAACTCAAATAGTATTGAGAGACAAAAATGAGAGATTCAGGAAAATTGGGGGACACTAATGAGGGGTGGATCCAGCCATTTTAAAAAGGGGGGTTCCCAACCTAGGACAAAGGGGGGTTCCAACTATATGGACCAATTAAAATGCATGGATTGTCAAAAAAAAAGGGGGGTTCCAACCCCCCCGGAACCCACCTGAATCCACCACTGCTATTTAGGTAGTAAGGGAGTACAAGTATATACAAGAAATTATTATAAATGACAGAACTACCAAAAAATAACAAAAACCTGTGACATGGACATGTTCTTATTTGACATACATTATATATACTTGATCATGTTTTATGTTTCTATCTTTGGCATTTTTCACACTCCCACATATGTTTACCATGTTTATATCTTTGACATTCATGACATTACACACACTCCAACATGTGACTTGATCTTTGTGTCATCTACTAATTGAAAACAAGCAGTTTGTAAAATTAATTATCAACATATTGATCATGTACATAAGGTCATGTACAATAAATATTCTGAAATTTTCTTGCAATTCATTTTAATCATTTTAGTTACGCAATTGTAACAAATGTAAATGCAAGGTTTTATGATGTGAAATATATTGAAACTGAAGCCTTGTTCAATTCAGAATCTCAAAATTGATGACATTAGTAAAATGTATAGAAAACTGCAGCTATTGTTATACATTGTACTTGCATTTGATGCATAATACTTAAAATACTGGCTTTTTTGTTAGTTTTATGTTGTTAGATTGTCTTCTAACATTTGGTTAATTTTGTTTTAACAATTTTTAATGCCTGCTTATTATATAGAATCTGAGAATGGACCTAGCTAGTCAGTCTATTAAATCAGTATTAATATTATGATTTTATTGAATTTATTAGTTTTAGTTTTGAACAAACAGGTTTAATTTATTTGTTATCACATATTATAATTATTTTTTTACAAAATGTATGATTTGACAGCAATGTTGTGTGACAGATAAGATATATGTCTTAATTAGCGCAGATTGATAATTTTGGAATAAAAGTGTCCTGCTTTTACATGTTTTAGTCAGTGGACACTTTCATGACTTTATGTGAAAATTGAAGTATGAACTTTATCATTTGGCCAATGTAAAAAAAAGATATTCTTAAAACTTTTGTCCACCAGATTGAAAGCCCTTAATTGTTTTATTATATGCAACATTTTTTCTGGCCCATAACAAAACTCACAGAATGTAAGACATAGGGATCCCAAGCTTGCAGCAGCTTGATTTTAACTTTTTACATAAAGCTAGATATCTCAGAAGCTTGAGTCTTGATACTTCATACCTTGCATACAGTTTTTATGCTACAAAGTTTCTGTCAAGCATATGTCTATTGTCATTTCCCTAAGTTACCTAACTCACTTACATAATAATGTTTATGTGATACTTGTAGGTAAATTTTTATTTGAATGACTTTCAATATGAATTCAATTATCATTAGTACGACAAGACATGTTTGTGTGTGCACTCTTATTCAATTAAATGTGCTAGAACTGTTGTTTTCACATTAAGACTATAAAAATGTAACTGTAAATTCTGAAAAACCTATTTTAAAGGGACCATTTGCCACCTATTTAGATGAAGGAGGGCCATTCTGAAGTTCATGTTATGTATATCATATAGATGCATGCTCTGTTTAAACATTTAGTTAATTCTGTAGATTTTTCCGCCAATATATAAAGCCTCGGTCACACCTCACCAGATAGCACGAACGGACGCCTAACGGATGAAAATAAAAGTTGTCCGTTGACAAAATTGTTATCCCTTGGGAGTCCCTTGATGTACTGACCGAATAAACGGACATGTAACGGATGCATAACAGACACACAACCAGATATGCAATGTACGAGAAATGGACACGTACCGGACAGAACGGATGTCGAACGTACATCCAACAGACGAGTACCGCATAAAACGGACACTTAATGGAAGCGTACCGGATAAAACGAATGAACAAGATATACGGAAAAATCAAAGGCGACAATAATAATACATGTAAATCGCATATATATTCAAAATGTTTCTGTTTAACTGGTTTTGGTTTATTCTTCAAAATTCCGACAAAGGGCAGTGTCTGGCCTGAATAAGAACTGCTTGATTGTGAAGACGTGCCTATACTGTAAGATCCGTTATGAAGATTAAGAATTCATGAACCTTAAGAAATCTGACATACCAATAATTGGCATTTCTGACGCAAAATTTTCAATTGACATTTATCCGTTTCAGATCCGTTCATCATCCGTTTTATCTATTATATGTCCGGTAGAAGTCCGTTTTTCATCCTTTCAACATCCGTTTTATCCGTTAAACGTTCGGTAGAAGTCTGTTGGTGAATTTTTCTTCCAGACCTCCAACAGATGTATAACGGACACATAACGGATACAAATTGGAAACGAAACGGACGAGTACCGTACAAAATGGACGCCTAAATTTTCCAACGGACGCTGACGGATAAAACGTACACTTAACGGACATGCAATTAATATGGACGGACGTCTAATGGATAAGAACAGACATCCAATGGACATGAACGGATAGAAAAAAAGTTATCCGTTAGGCTTCCATTCGAGCTATCTGGTAAGGTGTGACCAAGGCTTATCATTCTGAAGTCATTGGGCATAACCTATATCTACAATGAACTTCCTGCACAGGCATGTTGTAAAGCAAAATTTCAGATAAAAAACCTCATCATTTTGAAAAAAAACACCTTAAAGTAGTCTGGTGTACAGTAGTCTCATTGGCAATCATACCACATCTTCTTATTTCACAGTTATTGTGAGATTAGAAATGCAAGACAATACTATAGATGAGAAAAATAGGCTATCTTTATCCAATCTAATTAAAATTGCTCCTGTTTCTGGCAACATATCTGAAGATGGCATTTTAACATTTGCGGATCCAAGGGGGGACCCTTATTTAAAAAATTGTATGAGATTTCTATGTGATTGCAAATTAAAATAAATGAAACATGTGAAATTGTTATTTATGAATTGATGAATGTGTGCTTTATAAATTTGTGGCATTATGATAAAGGTAAATTTTTAGTAATGTTATGTGTAACTGTATATTGTATTGAGATTGGGGCATTTGTATTTTTATGACCGTATGTTGCTATGTGTTACTTGATAGGAACTATTGATTTAAGCCAAAATAAAAGTCATCATCTCTTGCCATAGTATTTCTTAAAAATTAAGCGCAGGGACTAGTATTAAAGGAGAAAACAATTAAAAAGTTATAAAAAATATCATAAAATGTCATAAAATACAATATCATATCAAATGTTGCATGCTTAAGGCCGAATAAAAAACTAATGTTTTTCGTCAAACCCTAGCTACACTGGAAATATTCTTTTAGGGCTTAAATGCAAGAAATTGTTTGATAATGAATTATGCTGAAATGGTTATTTTGACTAGAATATTATTCTTTAGAAAAAAAGATTCTCAATATTAAAAGTATAAAATATGTTTAAAGTTCTGTAGAAATATACATGTACATTTTTTTCTTTGTTCATTTTAGTGCAGTAACTGTTGTCTTTCAGTTGCTTACAAAGGTTTAATGAGCCTAGTCAACAGAGCTTATGTTTGTAATGTGTCATGTTAACCCAAAATTAAGATATTTACTATTTTATTTCTATTCTATTGCCTAAACACTTGATTTTTCTCTGTAAGAATTGTTGATTGATTGATTGTTCAGGGGTGGATCCAGTCATTTTAAAAAGGGGGGGTTCCCAACCCAGGACAAAGTAGGTGTTCCAACTATATGTCCCCATTCAAATGCATTGATCATCCCCAAAAAAGGGGTTCCAACCTCTGGAACACCCCTCATCCCTGGATCTGCCAATATTGTTGTTACCTTTATGCCAGACAACATTAGGGAAACAACAATCCATCAATCAACAATTTTGACAAAGCGAAATTGGTGTTATAAAATTCATATCAAATGTTTTTACAAAATTAAATATTTGTGTTGTCATTTAATAGAACAGTATGAAGTTCATTGCGGACTCAGCCTTCACTGTTCCCTTTATGCTGCATATTTCTTAGAAGAGCTAAAAAGAAAAAAGGTTTTGGTGATTTTATTAGACGCAAACATTTAAATTTTGTTTACTTTGTGTTTGTACAGAAATAAATCTTCCTATGGTCTTTTTTTGCTTGAAAATATCAACAGGAAGCACAACTCATTTACAGTTGCAATGGTTTCAACAAAACAATAAATGTTTAGAGATTAAATCTTCCAGCAGCATATTAAAAAAAAAGAGAATGCAATTTATCTTTGTTGTTTTTTAGTATGTACAACTTTTAATTTTTCAATGTTTGTTTTTATTATTGACTAAAACGGTTAGAGTCTTGACTTGTTTATTTTGAATAAATATTTTATTTACATTATGTTGTTAATTCATTCTGTATTATAACTTCTTTTTCATTGCCATCACAATATATGTGAGGAATCTTCACTGTATCACATGACAATGTTAAACTTTTAATTAAAATAGAAAAACAAAGGATATAGGATATCCATTTATTACACCAGTACATGCACAGCAAAGAAACAGTGCTTTTATTGCTGCTCTTCATATCAAAATCACAGAATTTCCTGATCTTCTTTTTTAGGTATTTAGAAATTAATCTCGAGAAACTTCTTAGGCTATTTTTTCATGATAGTTTAGTCAAAAGTCTCCCAAAACCAATTTTGTGTATATGTATGCAACTTTTGATTCATATACTGTGGTTGATGAAGATGTAGCAAACTTTAAAAGATGCTGTTTTTCTGTGTAATTTATTTAAGCCTTGTTTAACAATGAACAGTTGTCATGGTTATGTAAATAAAGGGCTGCGCTTTAGCGGTTAACTTGTCTTTCATGCTTTAAATGAATTTATATGATCAACTAGAAATATATATACAAATCAAAAGGGATGTTACATTAATATATTCACCAAAGTTTCATAAAATCCCCCTTTTTTAAGTATAAAAATTCATTACTTAAGAAAACGTAAAATCTAAAATTTATAAAAATGGAAAGGGAGCTTATGTCAATAGATATAAACAAATTATCAGAGTTGCATAAAATTTTGTGAAAGTTTTAGTTATTGTCCCAAAATTGGAAAATCCCCCCTTTTTTAAGCATAAAAATTCATAACACGGAAATAAAAAATCTGAAATTTATAAAAATTGAAAGGGATCTTACATCAATAGATATAAACAATTCACCAAAGTTTCATGGACATTGGTGAAAGCATTTTTGAGTTATTGTCCGAAGTGTTGAAAATCCCCCTTTTTTTTATGAATAAAGCCCCATAAATCCAAAACTTAAAATCTGAAATTTATATTAATTGAAAGGGAGCTTAAACAATTCACCAAAGTTTCATGGACATTGGTGAAAGCCTTTTTGAGTTATTGTCCGACGTGTTGAAAATCCCCCTTTTTTTTTATGAATAAAGCCCCATAAATCCAAAACTTAAAATCTGAAATTTATAAAAATTGAAAGGGAGCTTACATCAATAGATATAAACAATTCACCAAAGTTACATGGATATTGGTAAAAGCCTTTTTGAGTTATTGTCCGAAGTGTTGAAAATCCCCCTTTTTTTATGAATAAAGCCCCATAAATCCAAAACTTAAAATCTGAAATTTATAAAAATTGAAAGGGAGCTTACATCAATAGATATAAACAATTCACCAAAGTTTCATGGACATTGGTGAAAGCCTTTTTGAGTTATTGTCCGAAGTGTTGAAAATCCCCCCTTTTTTATGAATAAAGCCCCATAAATTCAAAACTTAAAATCTGAAATTAAAAAAAAAACGAAAGGGAGCTTACGTCAATAGATATAAACAATTCACTTAAGTTTCATGGAAATTGGTGAAAGTGTTTTTGAGTTATTGTCCGAAGTGTGGACAACGGACTGACAGACGGACGGACGGACAACGGTATACCATAATACTTCCCGTCTAAAAGACAACGGGCGTATAAAAATAAGGACGTGATATGATTGCCAATGAGACAACTATCTAAATTCAATTAATGAACAAACAATATGTGCATTTTTGTAAAAGAAATTGTGTACTAATATAAATGAGAGAGCAAAAACATGGTACATAGCATAAGACTATATTAGTATAGATTAGTAGTTTTAGAACATTAGTACTATGTGAAGTGTCATCAGCCCTCAGAACAAGCTCAAAATAAAGTCAAACTCCTATAGGATTAGTTAAAAACATGTACAAACAATCACAACATAGAAGATATGTCTTTCTTTCCTTGTGCCAATTTATAAAATAAAAGGAATAAACTATGAAAAATCCATAAGGAAGTGGGATGTTTTATCAATCTACAGATATAAGAAGATGTGGCATGAGTGCTAATAAGACAACTCTCCATCCAAGTCACAATTTGTAAAAGTAAACCATTATAGGTCAAAGTACAGTCTTCAACATGGAGCCTTGGCTCACACCGAAAAAAGCAATCTATAAAGGGCCAGTCAGTTGTTTTCAGTCCTTCAGGTTTGTTAAACCATTGATATTTGGATAAAGATTTACAGTTGACTATTATGGAATATCTGAAACAGATGACCATGGACAAATACCATTTGTCATAGCAACACTCTTGTCTTTTTTTCTGGATTGTGACATCACTGATATTTTACTTGCCAGGATTCACCTACCCTACTGGAGCACCTGATATCACTCCTGGTTTTTAGTAGGGTTTGTAGTTTTCTAAGTAGTTTTTTGTAGACCTTTGTTTGCCTCTATTTTTTTTTTTTGCCCTGAATTTTTCATACATTTTATTCTTGGTAGTTATAAATAACAACTCATTGTGTTTTGTCTAATACAGAGCAAGCTTTTTCATATGAAATTAAATCATGTTAATGTCCTGAATATACATGTAATGTGCTGCTACTACCGCCAGATTAAAATGATGGACATCCCTATGATTTGCAATCTGCAAATTTTGTTGCAGGTAAGATCATAAATGATCTTGTTTAAATTGTTATATAAAATTCAAAAATGTCTTTATTTCAAGTTTATTGTAGGTAAAAAATCATTCAAAAACATCTTTATAAATAAATATAACAATTTGAGTCAACATGTCTTGATGATTATTGGACAGCATTCAACAATAACACATATAAATTGTTGATTTAAAAAAAACAATAAATAAAATCTGAATTAGCTTCTTAGATAATACTTCATCTTTAATTGTACATTGTCATATCTAGAAAGTAGTATTCAATAAGATAGAATCAGATCTCTTACAATGTGGATACAAATTGATATTAAATCAACATTTCTTTCAATAGCCTTAATAACATGTGAGAAGATTATCTGTAAGCAATGAAACTTTTAAAACAAGAACGGGCAGATATAGAAATATTATGGTTGCTTTACATAATATGAATAAGATTAATTTTTTTTTTAAAGTCTTCAAGATCAAGACTGCAGCAATGATGCAAAATTTAAAGCATTATTAACAAACTTGAAAAATAAGGCTGAAGTCAGGTAAACCCTGTCAGATAGACATGTACAACTTACAAACATTCTATTCACTCAATAACTTTGACTTATTACATAAGGTATCTTTGATAAAGAAATAATCACAGAAAGTAAAGTTGCCCAATGAACAGTGACAATGAGGTCAAGGTCAGATAACCCCAGTCAGACTGGCATGTTCACCGTACAATTATTCTATACAGTATTGAAGGAATGATCTTATTATAAAACTAAATATTGTCAAGTGAACCATGAAATGAAGTCAATGTTAGGCAGATTTGAAAACCTTGCAATATACCTATATATTGTTGTCCTTTAACCTAAAAAAAAACCCCAGCATTCCTATGTTTGTTTAATGATCATGCATAATTAAAGTGTCAATTTGTATATAACACTCCTGATTTCTAGAAACTAAAAGAACTACTACCATAATATTTCATC
This sequence comes from Mytilus edulis, assembly GCF_963676685.1. NCBI lineage: Eukaryota > Metazoa > Mollusca > Bivalvia > Mytilida > Mytilidae > Mytilus > Mytilus edulis. The sequence continues at coordinate 31,410,111 of NC_092344.1, read as the reverse complement.
AATTGAATAAATTAACATTTTTGAACTTGATATTCCAAGACAACTTTTCTGCAAAAGTAACTTTAGAAAAATGATTTACTTTGAAATTTTTTAAACTTACAAAAATAGAAAAGAATTTTAGTGTTGCTAAATTTGTACGATGAACACATTGTTTTTCTTTGTTAAAATTTACAATTCATTCCAAGGGAGATTACTCCAGGGGAGGTACATCTAAATCATCAACAAAGTCTTCACTGTTAGGTCGTTCTTTGGCAGCTTCTCTGACCTTTGACCCGAATGGTGCTTTAACTTTATCACTTTTTTTAGACACAATATTAGCAATGTCAACTGTCTTGTGTGCCTTTTTGTCAACTTCTAGTTTTTCATGAGTTTTCCTACAAAGACAAAGAAGAAGAGTACCGTTTATTTTGTGAAAAGCAGAAACAAAATGTAATTTCTGGATATTTGATTGATGGTTTTGCCAAACCTATAGAAAATGTCTACTTTGTTAAACATTGTATTAATGGTTGTCCCTGTACCTTCAAAGTCAATGAAAATTGGTATCTCACGAATAAAAATGAATTCACAGTAAATAAAGTCTTGTTTATCTTCTCTTGAGAAATTTTTGTCTCTATTTGAGATAGCCAGTGAGTATGTAATCCTACATCTTATAGCTTGTAAAATATGTATTTAGGATCTTCCTCTTGTGCAAGAAATAAAAGACTAAGCATTGAAATCCAGCAATACATTTATTTGTTTTAAGAGTGATGGTTCTTGTTTACTAATATTGTGGATGTTGAAAAAAAATAAAGTACCTATATTGCAGATGCTAAACTGTGCTAACATAGAATAATTTCTACATTTGAAAATGCCTGTACCAAGTCAGGAATATGACAGTTGTTGTCCATTCGCTTGGTGTGTTTTGTCATTTGATTTTGCCATGTGATTAGGGACTTTCCGATTGAATTTTCCTCAGAGTTCGTTATTTTTGTTATTTTACTCATTTCAGACTACCAAAGCACCAACTGTCAAATTAATAATTTCAAAGATAATAAGGAATTTGGTTACTGTTAATTCAGAAATTATTGCAATGTTTTTATTTTTGCAAAAAATGCCACAGGGTTATAATCGCAAAAATTTACACTCGCATTTCACTTTTTTTTTATATAAATTAAACCGGATTATTACTCAATATTGCAAAAATAAAATCTCGTTTCAGTCTATGAAAATAACATTGCAATAATAAATGCACACAATAATTTCTGAATTAACAGTAATTTTAACTTCTAGACATCTTTTAGTTATTTGTGATGTGGAGCTGCATTCTCAATTGACATGGAACCAACATTTCTATTCCTCCATACTAACCTTTTTTCTTTCACATTATTTTCTTTATTTTCATCTTTATTTACAATTATATGCTTTGGTTTAATGAGAGGTTTAGCCTGAAAAAAAGAATTGTATTTTTCATTTCCATTATTTAAATGTTTAGGTGATCAAACAAATTATCAGAATGAATGTTAAACCAACGATAACTTTTATGAAGATTTATGACAGAAATTTAACATTGAATGATACTAATAATAACTACAAAATTTATTTGTCAGATTTTAATTTTAAACTTTTAACAAAGACAACTTTTCAAATTTAGAAAGAGATTATGTTCCATCTTAATGAAGTGTGAACAAATCATGATGTATTCTTTTCTTAGAGAAATAAAACAACACAACTTATACATAATTTATACTAAATGTAAGTATTTGATGTATTATACAGTTCTTATAGGTGATGTATTGTGTTTCAAACTGATCATCTCTTATGTTTCATGATCTAAATGGGATTATCTCCCATATATAATGATTCGAATTGGCTTATCTCCCATGTATAATACTTGAAATAGGATTGTCTCCCATGCATAATACTTCAAATAGGATTATCTCCCATGTATCATGATCTTAACTGATTAAGCTATATCTCCTTTTAAAAGTTCATTGCAATTTGTTTGATAAACAAGAATAACTTATGTCCCTTGCCCATATGTTTCTATTCAGTGTAATGAATTATATAATTAATATAGATTTTACAGTAAAAATATACCTTTGGCATTGTGATCAATAAATGACCTGTGACCTGAGATCTCTTTGCTGAACTGGAATCAGCATTTACATCCTCTGTCATACATAACTGTAATATCTGAAACCATAAACATTACAATTTAAATGTAAAATAATATAAAATAAATTATTGAATGTTTAGTAGTATTCTTTTTTTGGCAGACTCACAAAAAAATTACTGGTAATGTCTCATTTTTCTGTATTTGAATATATACATTTGTTCTATATCACACACACACACACACACAAATATCCTCATAAAAAGTTATAAATGAGTCCCTTTTGAATTTCAACATATAGGATGTTCCTTGAAATAAACATCTGTAGTTATCTATTTCTCATTGGCACTGAAAACCAGATAACAAATAAATATTTATACTATGGTTGAAAGTTGTCTGTTTGGCAATTTTATCAATTCTCCTTTTTTCACATTTTAATTTTTGTTTACCTACCTTCCCTTTCATTATAACTTTCACATAGTTTGTTTGGACATCAACATCTACAAGTGATGTATCCATGTGCCTGGAAAAAATACAAATCTATTTAAAAGTTCTGTCATGGACACATTACAGAAGCAAGTTCACAGTTTTCAACACTACTACAGTTTATTTAGATTGATTTTTTTCCCCATTTCATAGAGAGTGTCCCTTGCCTTGACTAGTACAAAATTAGATGCTAAGGGAGGCTCAAGGGTATAAAAATTTCAGAAAAAAATTTAACATTTTTTTTATTATTACAAATTTTATTTATTACTTTATTAGTTGTTACTTTATCATATGGTACAAAAACATTCAAATAAATCGATTTGTTATGGCCCCAGATGACTTTTAAAATGTATATATCATTGCAAAAGCTCCAAATTATCTCCCTTTGGTGCAAAAATGCCATTTTTTTTGCATTAAAATTGAAATATCTTTTTTAACTCATCGGTGACCTATATTTTTTATTATTATTTTCAAATAAGCTGTACTTAAACTAAACTATTGTAAAATTTTAGTGATATCTGTAATTTAGTTCTTTTTTTATTTTGATATTACCTCTTTTTCTCCTATTAGTTCAACAGAAAAAAGTACCTTTACAAAAATGTATGCTTCTTTCAAAGGCAGATCGTGAGCGTTAATGAACGGTGACCCCACTTTTTTATTTCATTTTTCTATTAAGTATTAGGTAAAATTCATTTATAGAAAAAATATAGCGAAATCTTATATTAAGAAAAAAAATTGATTTAGACCCGCGAGCCCCTTAATTCATAATAATAGGATGCCAAATTACATGAGTATCACCATTATGATCCTTTTTTTTAAAACAGTTTCACAAGTATAAATTTAAGAAAGCTTATGTTTCATGTTTATGATGCAATTACTTTCAACAATTGTTATTATGCCTAGTCTGTATGTGACTTCAGGTATGAATTAGACAGTTCGAAAAAAAAAAAATTGACTTTTAAGTCCTGAAAAAAATACCGATATCCTGTCAGATATAGACTAGGCATTTGAAGAGATTATTAATTCAACAGTACATTCAGGTGCTTCTGAACATTTATTTTAAGGCAGCTCACAAGATTCATTGTTTCACTCAACCCATAAAAATTTATAGCATTCAACAACAAAACATGAGTCCTTTTCCCTTCTTCGTCACGCATACATAAGGAATGCTTTTACAGCCAATACTAACATATGAAACTAAATTATCTTACAACTTGCAATTAAGTATATCACAGAAGCTCCTGTAATTATTTTGATATCACAAGTAAAAATGAATCATGCAAAGAAGCAAAAGTGTTTTGTTTTTTTAAATGAGGTGAATATAAGTGGCACAAAATTCCAAATATTATATTAAGGATGATATACTTAACCTTTGGATATTCCATTTTTTCAGAATTTCAAACATGGACTAAATGTTGAACTTAAAGGGTAATAAATCGTGCTAGAAAAAAATCCTTTTTTAATGAAGAAAACATAAGACTTATCTGATAATTTGTTAGGTTCACTGATATAACAACTAATGCCATCTGTGTCATTGTTGATGATACCTGAACCAATTATTAATTTCCATGCCAGGAAAAACAGATATTGTTGTCTCAGAATATCTGTATGATTGAACATGGATGAGTATAAATAATGTATGCTAAAAATATCTTACTTGAAAACTGCAATGTCTAAGATAAACTGGTTATTTTCTTCATCTTCAGTTAGTGTAAAGTCCACTCTATATAATTAAAACATATAAAAACTTAAATAGATGATCTATAAACTGTAAAAGCCTTCAATGAAAATGATTTCCTTGTTGACAGGACATATTATCAAGAGTTATAACTACATTGTATACTGTGGATTCATTTTTATTCGTGGTATACCAATTTTCGTGGGTTTCGTGGGTCACAGCGAACCACGAATTTAAGAATTCAACGAAGAATAATCCCGAAAAATGTGCATGGAGTTGGATGTTTATTTCCGGTTATGTTATGCAGTTCTAGTATAGTGTTGAGTAGCGATAAACATTGTAACATAACACGTGATTTTTATTGAAAGAAGATACAAGTATTTTGATTAAATCTATAATAAATATATCGAATATCAATGATAATTTACTTTTTAAAATTGATTTAAACTGTTCATGGAAAATAACTGCAAGTTGATAGTTACCGTGTCATAGTTTGGTTTACCTGTGATTAAAAATCAATAGGATTAAGTATGGGGATATTGCTCGTAGGTAATATTGTTTATGACTGGAACATTTATTTTCACACCTTATACTTATATCACTGTTTATTATATCGTGATTAGGGAAATGAGCTTTCAATCATAAAGTTTTGAATGCCTTATAGAATTCAGACAAGAATTTATAAATTGTAAAACAAACAAATAATTAGTTGTCTCTGCCCATTATTGTAATCGAAGTTATCAATGAACACTTTAACCTACAATGACCAATTAAGCGAGGATTTTGACAATTCAAAACTTTTTCAATGAATTCCTTCTTTTTTGTTTTGTTTTATTATTGATCGAACCAAGGATGTTATATGATCTCCTAAATCAAAAAAGAAATCCACGAATTACGTATCTAATTTTTTTTTTGTTGTAATCAGCGATCCACGAATTTACGTATCCCACGAAACGTCTTTTTTTTCTCTATCCAAGAAAATTGATACCCACGAAAATATATGAATCCACAGTATTGTAAGAATGGTCTGGTCCTAAAAGACTCCCTGGTTTCAAAGCCGAATATTTTTTTTATTTCTTTTCCAATAAAGATTGAAATATGTTCAAAGTTGAAGACATCCTGGATTACAGACAAGGGTTATCACATGTTATTATGTATTGTATTGTCTTGTCATCTTTTTGAGGCCATTTTTTGTTTCTCCCTGTTTTGTCTTAACATTTGTCTTAACAAATACAATTTTTTGTTTGTTTTCTCTTTGTTTCCTTTATGGAAATCAACTTAGCATTTACTCACTTTGCTTCATTAACATTTAAAGGTCGGCCATCATCTGCAAACAATCTCCTTGGAGCTTTTTCTTCTTCTTTCTTACTATAATATTACAGAAGCAGGGTTTAACATACAGAATATATATTGTATGATGAAATACTACTTTCACAATTATGAGTGACTTTTTCTGTATTTTAAGTTTTTTTCTCATCTTTAATTATTATCATAAAATTACTTATTAAAGTGATATTTCTTTTCTGTATTTAATATAATGATTAAGGGAAGTTAGTTGAATTCTGAACTAATTATATTTAAAAAAATTGACCATATTCTGACAAATATAATAGTAATGCTTGTATTTTTTGGTATATGCAAATTGATCATAATAAAATTAGTATCCGTAACATACTCTGTATTTTCTCGAGCTTTCTGTTTTTCCATCTGTTTATGGACTTCAATTCTTGATTCTGGAGTAAATTCTGTTTTCTCCTCCCAAAACCTAGAAATAACACAAAGGTAAAAAATATCAATTATCGTTTTGGTAGGTATCACCTTTGTGGTTTGAAAATAATTTCCTATTTTCATGGTTCTTAACTTTGGTTGTTTGCTATATAAATCAAAATACCTAATTTTTTTATGATTGAATATAATTCTAATATGACATGCTTCTTTCACTTAGTAAATAAACCAATGCTCGAAATCCAAAAAAAAATAAAATGTTTGCACATGCATTTATTGACTACTGCAGAAAAATGAATTTTATCAAATTGGCATGCATTTAATATTTCATTAACTTAAAACACTTTCAAACTCTCAAATACATTTATTATCACTACAATGTGTTACAATTCGCAATTGACATATTTGACCTAGATACGACAACCGTTCATGCTGCCTGTTCAATGATCACTATCACTCAGGCAAAATGCCTACCCATGTTAAAACTACAATTAAGTATAGCTTGCATCCATTATTTCTTAAATATAATCTAAAATTAATGTACATTTAAAAAAAAAACAAAAAAACACCAAATATCTTCTGCCATAGTGGATAAAAAAATTGATTTGCAGTAAAATAAAAACATGAGGCATAAAACATATCTAAACACCTACTCTTGATCTTGCTTTTGCTGTTTCTCTAAAGTATCAACCTGTGATTCGCTGTCTTCTGTTTTCTTCTTATCACTGAAATAAAAATATGTGAAAAGCTTTTAGGACGCTGCTTGCTTGCTGCTTGTAAAGTTCATATAATTAAAAACAGCTTTCATTTCAATCAATAATTTTCATTCATACAAATGCTTATCTTTTATTGGCAAATAAAAGGGCATTTCATAGCTTATAATAAGGTGAAGATTTTTGCTCATTATTGAAGGCATTACAATGGCCTATAATTGCTTACAGTCTTGCCCTTTGGACAGTAGTCTCATTGTTAATCAAACTACATCTTCTCATTTTCATACTGCACCCTTGAAATAAATCTATTAGCATGTACCTTTCATTTATATCAGTGTACCATCTACCATCAAATCCAGGTTTCTTTTCATTCTTTTCTTTCTGTTCTTTCTTTTCCTCTTTGAGTTTTGCCTCTTGTTTTTGTTTAACCTAAGCCAATAAAAATAAATACTAAAAAATGTTTAGTTTGTTTTACTTTGCTCCAATTTTTTTTAATTTTTTTTTTAAGTTGAATACATTTTCATTGCATCAACTGCTTAATTTTCAATTTCTCTTTAACATTGATCCCATTCTCATCTCATGAGAATAAACAAACCTCCAATCTTTTATTTTGAATAACTTAAATAAACTAGAGGCTCTAAAGAGCCTGTGTCGCTCACCTTGGTCTATGTGAATATTAAAGGAAGCAGATGGATTCATGACAAAATTGTGCTTTGGTGATGGTGATGTGTTTGTACATCTTACTTTACTGAACATTCTTGCTGCTTAAAATGATCTTTATCTATAATGAACTTGGCCCATTAGTTTCAGTGGAAAATGTTAGTAAAAATTTACAAATTTTATGAAAATTGTTAAAAATTGACTATAAAGAACAATAACTCCTAAGGGGTCAATTGACCATTTCGGTCATGTTGACTTATTTGTAAATCTTACTTTGCTGAACATTATTGTTGTTTACAGTTTATCTCTATCAATAATAATATTCAAGATAATGACCAGAAAACAGCAAAATTTCCTTAAAACTAACACAGTGTTCTCCCCAGAAATTTTGGATAGCATCACATTTTGCGTAAAAAAAAAATAACTGTATTTTTTTCAATGTCATTTGTCGCGTCGCGTCGATGCTCTTTTTCCTTTATATGTTTTAGTTTATATTGTTATATATTCATAACTGACAATACAATTAAACTATAACCACAAAAACAGTTGTTTCAGTTTATGTTTTCTTTATTCATTTATAGTTACAGAATTATTTTTTTCCTCTTGTGCCAAATAAAAATAAATATGTGGTTTCAGTTACCCAACAATAAGTCAAATGAATGAATGAAACAATTCAGGGTCAGCAACCCAACAACGGGTTGTCCGATTCATCTAAAAATTTCAGAGCAGATAAATGATGACCTGATAAACAATTTTACCCCATGTCAGATTTGCTCTAAATGCTTTGGGTTTTGAGTTAAAAGCCAAAAGCTGCATTTAACCCCATGTTCTATTTTTAGCCATTGCCGCCATCTTGGTTGGATGGCCGGGTCACCGGACACATTTTTCAAACTAGTAACCCAAAAGATGATTGTGGCCAAGTTTGGATTAATTTGGCCAAGTTGTTTCAGAGGAGAAGATTTTTGTAAAAGATTACTAAGATTTACGAAAAATGGTTAAAAATTGACTACAAAGGGCAATAACTCCTAAAGGGGTCAACTGACCATTTCAGTCATGCTGACTTATTTATAAATCTTACTTTGGTGAACATTATTGCTGTTTATAGTTTCTCTATCTATAATAATATTCAAGATAATAACCAAAAAGAGCAAAATTTCCTTAAAATTACTAATTCAGGGCCAGCAACCCAACAATGGGTTGTCAGATTCAACTGAAAATTTCAGGGCAGATAGATCTTGAACTGATAAACAATTTTAGCCCTGTCAGATTTGCTCTAAATGGTTTGAGTTTTGAGTTATAAGCCAAAAAACTGCATTTTACCCCATGTTCTATTTTTAGCCATGGTGGCCATCTTGGTTTGATGGCCAGGTCACCGGACACATATTTCAAGCTACTAACCCAAAAGATGATTGTGGCTAAGTTTGGATTAATTTGGCCCAGTAGTTTTAGAGGAGAAGATTTTTGTAAAATATTACTAAGATTTACGAAAAATAGTTAAAAATTGACTACAAAGGGCAATAACTCCTTAAGGGGTCAACTGACCATTTCAGTCATGTTGACTTATTTGTAAATCTTACTTTGCTGAACATTATTGCTGTTTACTGTTTATCTCTATCTATAATAACATTCAAGATAATAACCAAAAACAGCAAAATTTCCTTAAAATTACTAATTCAGGGGCAGCAACCCAACAAAGGGTTATCCGATTCATCTGAAAATTTCAGGGCAGATAGATCTTCACCTGTTTAACAATTCTACCCCTGTCAGATTTGCTCTTAATGCTTTGGTTTTTGAGTTATAAGCCAAAAACTGCATTTTACCCCTATGTTCTATTTTTAGCCATGGCGGCCATCTTGGATGGTTGGCCAGGTCACCGGACACATTTTTTAAACTAGATACCCTAATGATGATTGTGGCCAAGTTTGGTTTAATTTGGCTCAGTAGTTTCAGAGAAGAAGATTTTTGTAAAAGTTAACGACGACGCCGGACGCTGGACGCCAAGTGATGAGAAAAGCTCACTTGGCCTTTTAGGCCAGGTGAGCTAAAAAACAGGGTAAAACTTAATGCCCCCTCCACTTCAGATATCCCTATAAATTATGGTTGAAATATGGTTAAAATATATCTTTGTTCTGAAATCCAAGAATAAAGTTATTAAATGTTATCTATGGTATTGGATGTTATCCATGGTGTTACTGACTCAGTGATCTTTAAGAACTTCAAGTTTGTGAATGTTTTAGTTTGATCTCTGGAAGGAAAATCAGAAACTTTAAAATCAACATTTGTTGCCTCTGTTATTTTAAGTGCATAATATTTTTGGAGTTAAAGGTAAATGGCTCAAAATCAAAATAAAGTATAAGTTATGGGTCAGTGTGTCAGTCTAATTCACAGCAGGGTTCACCAGAAGAAGAACTTGTCCTACCTTTTTATCTTGTTTTTCAATCATCCTTCAATGAATTATTTGTTATACTTTGGTTGTTGTGCCATTGACATACAGTCTTTATAAATTTTTATAGAAAAGATCACCAGGGAAACTGACAGTTGATTTGAAGTTCAAAATGAATATGTAATACTAAATTAGAACATGAAGAGGGTCACCTGACATGGCAGGTTTAAGCTTAATAGAGGTGACCATAGCATCAGTTTTGACTGCAAATCCGAATTATTTTTCTTCATATTAATAAATATATTTTACTTACCCTTTTCTTTCTGTGTGCTTCTTGTTGTTTAATTATTTTATTTCTTAATTCTGCATAGTCCTTAAAAACAGATGTATTTGAAATTTAATTAATAAAGACAATAACATGTGTGATGAGCAGCCATAAGCCCACATCAACAAACCATCAGTTACAATAAACTTTATTACTCTATCTTTAACAGGAAGATCTGCCTGTAATGATGGATAGTGATAAAGTTTATATTCAGAAGTGTCTTTAGATTTTGGTATATATCTATTAGCCTAATGAAAGAAAACATGGGTGGACTTTATACATCTTTGGCTTATATAAGAAAGGTGCAGAAAATAAAATTTTCATGTCTACCATATTTTTGTTAAAAAGGTAGAAAAGAGCTTTCTTAAAATATTATATTCCATTATGCAGAAATCATTGTATTATGTATCTTTCCTCCTGGGAAAATGACAGATTTACAAAGTTCATTCATTAATCCTTGAAGCTATATACTTTAGATGTAACTTTTTATTTGTTTTAACAAACAAACATTGAAATAAATGGAATCATTTCATACCTGTTTTGCCAAAATCCTTTCAGATTTGTCTACAGCTTGTCCATCTAACATCTGAAAAGAGGTTACAGAAAAGGATGTATAAAGATTATCACACACGTTTATTGTCATGTGAACTACTAGAGTTATCTCTTGTAAGAACTATTCTGTTCAAATTGGAATTTGAAAACAGCAACTTGGTACATTTGTCTTTAAGGTTTAGTTTACATTAATATCAGTGTTTTACTGTGTGTAGTTATGCAATATAGCAGTAAACTTATATAATTATTTTGCAATTTCTGTGTATCAGAAAGTTAATCTGAGTTTATTAATTCTAAATCTAGTAGAAATAACCGAATTCAATCAATTCACTAACTTTTACAGTTTTGGGGATTTTTTTAACATTATGTTATGTTTATAAGTATTAAAGAGTTTAACAAATACAAGTCTGTTTCGTTTAGGTTGTAAATCTATTTTGTTGTGAAGGCATACTTATACACAATAAAAAATTGTATTTTTAGCCATAAACAGTTTATACAGACCTGTAGATGTGGCAATGTTGTTATAACATATTCTCTGTAACCTTCATATTCAGTACAAGGGTTACCTGTCAGATACCTGTAATTAAAGTAATACGTACAATTAATTTATTAGGTAGTGTAAATTCAGAAATTATTGCGATTTCATTATTGCGACAAATGAGACAGGGTTATAACAACATGTAATCTCAATGATTTTAACACGCATTTTGAAATTTATAGTATGAATTAAATAGGATTTTTATCAATATTGAAAAAAATTAAAATTGCAATAATAAATGCAGGCAATAACACAGATACGTCAAAATTTGTTATGAAAACTGATCTAGAATCCAGTTATGTGCCCCTTTCAGGAGAAGTTGTCAATATTGAGACTCATTTAAAATAAAATTTGTGAAGATAAAATTAAGTATAACTTACAATTCCCTGAAATGAACTAGATCTTTTAAATTTTCTATGCTTGTTAATTCTCCAACAAAATTAACTGTCATATCCAATTTCTGTAAAGACTCACAACCTGTTAAAAAGTTTTAAAAATAAAAAAAACAACATTAGTTTTCAAGAACAGTACACTTGATATTATTTTGTACAATGACAAAACTGATGTAAATACACCAAATCCTAATTTATACCAATATCATCATAGAATATTTCAAAAAGTTCAATCTTCATTGATTGATGTAAACCAACTCAATTACAAATATGAGGTATCATATGAAATCCTTAATGTTGTGATTTTGTGTTATGTGTATAAGACAACTACCGGTAGGCTAGAAAAAGTTACATTCAAAAAATTACATTACATGTATGTTTCATTATAATTTGTTACTATGATTGGCTAACATCAATTTTTTTATAATTCTGAAATCAACCAAAATTTCAAAATGAATGTATCTTTCATGATGATACGAGTTTCCACAATAAAGTGCACAGGTAAATAAAAGAAAAACTTGTTTTCATGGTCCTAGCAAAAAATTTAACAATAATTGAACGATTCTTTTAGTAATTTTTAAGGATTGTAAAGCGCACCTTTCCACAAACACTGTTTTAACAATTAGCAGGAAAACTGGCAATTCTAGTCAATGAAAACCAGTATCAACCTTACCTGAGAGATTTTCGATTTTCTCCACATTATTCAATGCTAAATTGAGATACTCCAGTTTTTTCAACCTTCCAACATTTTCTGAAACAAGAACATTAGACATTGAAATGGTTTATCTTGATGTAAAATACAGTAAAACATTAAAGCATATATACAAATGTATATAGGTTACTTACAATACCATTAATTGAAATATTAAATGAAATGTCTTATAGTTTACATGTCTATTTCTCTAGCTAGATTTGGATATCACCTACCTATTTTGGGAATGAGATTACTTTGTAAGTATAAAATTTTCAGCTCCCTGCACCATTTGTCTAAATGCTCTATTCTGAAATATAAAAAGTGTAGACTTAAGATATTGAAACAAATTATAGAACTGAAACATACTTTTTTATATCAGTCTTACTTAATAAACAACAAAAATCTGTTTTGCTGTAATATAAATATGAAAAAAGAAAGAACAAGAACTTCCTTATAAATTCTACTGCTTTTACAGTATCTATAGTTTAATTGTATGATTCCTTTATATATCAAACATCTCTTTGGTACAATGTAATCAACAGATTCCGATCAAAAAGGGATAGAGTTGAGATCTAAAAAAAATAGTGTAACCCTGAAATGTTTGTCATGTTTAAAAGTGTTCATATTTGTCATATATCTAAATGCTTTTTATCCTAATTTTGTGGAATTAATTGTCTGTTAAAAATATCAACAAATGTTTTTACATGTTGTATGAACATCTACATGTATCTCTAAATAGATTTCATTTAGTTTTTTGTGTCTTTGCAATATCATGAATATTGCTTTTGTTTCAACCTCTAACATACTTATGCCCTGTTCAAAGTCGAAGGCCAATACCATATTTGTTGACAATTCTTTTTGTACAATCTAAAATGTGCACATGTATATTTTGGTAACTTATTAAATGTAATGTTTAATTTCAGTCCTGTGAAAATTCTGAAACATCATCATTTTATAGAGCTATCTTTATGATTTGGATGCTTGTTCATTGTTGATAATCAGATAGTTTGCTAGCATTTCTATTGCTGTCTTTAAACAATTTATTGATGGGTTGCTGTCTTTTAAACCCTTATCTTATTATTAATAATCATAAATAAAAACTACCTACTTTTCTATATCTTGTTGGTGTAAAGATACTTCCTCCAATGTTGATATTTCAAGGTCATTGTGCTCAGCTTTCTTTCGAACCAAATTTTCAGTAACTGAAATGATTGAACATATATATGTTTAATTAGAATTGTTACATAATTTTGTAAATATAGATTCTTACATTGGTATTGAATATCAAAATTATCCTAATGAGATAGTTATATTATTGAGTCCTTTTACATGGATTTTAAAAAAGATCATTCCCAAGTAACTATACCATGTATACAATCATCTGTTTCTCTAACATGTCTGATGATTATCTCATAAATTCATCTAACACCTACCTTTAGACTTACACATTCCACACAATTGTCAATTTCTCGAATACCTGTACTGTAGCACTTTTTAGATTAAATTCAATTTTTTATTACATTTATAATATATGACTGTCTTCCTTTTGATAAAAATAAGATTCAATGCTGACCCATTTGTTAACACACATGTATTTCAAAAGGAAAAATAAAATTCCCCATATTTTCCCTATTTTGTCTGGCAAAACAGCTGTTGAACGTCAGAGTATAAATCTTGAACTAATTTACAGTATATATAAACTGATAAATTTCAGAAGTTAAACAGATAGTATGTTTAATAATATGGAGACGATGTCCCGAATAACAATAGAAAAATCAATAATAAAAAAAAAAAAATCGGGGAAAATTTTTCATTGTACTAATGAACTCAAAATCGTTCAATTTTTTTGATGTCATGTTTTGAATTAGCGCATCTGTGCAGAAATCTACAATGTACTTCCTTTTTCCGGACTGGTTTGTATGAAACTTTGAGTAAAATATATATTTATCAGTCTAGTATAAAATAGGAAGGAATGCAATACCAATTTCATTTTTAATAATTCCTTGATGTGAAAAATTGTTACCTGATGATAGAGTTTCTTTGTTTACATTGCATATATGATGTCATAACTTAAATAACGTCACAACTAAAATCCCTAACCACAGAACCAAAATCGGAAATGTTACGGTATTTCCGTTTCTATTTCTTAACAAATATATAAATGTAAGTTACAAAAAAATAATTCATACAGACTTCGTCCCCATTTACAGGTAATGCCTGCCTCATATTAACATAAATAAATTTATACTGTTGGAACTTTTGTACATGTGACACCTTGAGCATGTTGAGGGAAAATATTATAAAAATATGACAAACAGTCTGACTTCACATAGTTTAATGGCCAAATCCTGAAAAGGTAGAAGTTTATATCAATCATGGGTGTCGAAATGAATGTTTGGGTGCCGAATTGACCAGGACCTGTGCCGAAGTAACTTTACAATTTTTATTTGCTTCTGTATCTGTATTTCCCACTTCAAAAGGGAATTATTTGAAAACATAAACTTTGTAGAAATTTACTTATAGACTTTATATGTTTCTACTTACTCCGAACCATTGTGTATATGAGTGTAAAACTGTGCTACATGTTCTAACTGGAGCTGTTGTCAATATAAACTATTGAGCGGAAGTACCTCACTGAAGGGAGAATCTCAATCTTGTCTTAAAAAACGTTATCTTTTTTTAGTTTCACCATTAGGGAAATAGTTTTTTAAAATGTTCTATTATTTACTTTGATCTAGAAAGTAAAATTTAGAAATCATTCAGATCATAAATCATGGCCATTATTCTAATTATGCATAGTTAAAAAGTACTAAAAGTGATTGACCCCCTTCTGTGTCGCAAGAACGATTACTTCAACGGTTTAGTTGGGCTACTAAATTGATCATGATTCAGGGGTCAAGGACAAAATCAAAAGGATGGCACAGGCTGGAAAATTTGCAGATAAAGCTTTACAGCTCCTGCGGACGTATCCGCGGGTTGCATTAAACAATCTGAAAGATATGCCTGGTGCTTATAAAAAGGTTATATTTAAAAGAAGAAAACTCTTTTCAAACATGACTACCATTTCCAGTTAGGCCTGTACACATTTTTTAAATAAATTATATAGAAAAAACACAATATATTTAATACACTAAATTACTATGCAGATTATTTTCTTTTATATCCTGCCTTTTGTGAGCTTCAAAACTTGTCTCATGCACAGTCAATAAATCAACAGTGCACTTTGAGTCTCTATCCTTGAGGGAAAAAAAGGGCAGAACCTTTGTCAGGATCAGGTGTTTTTAAGCTAAGGATTTCAGGATTGGTCCTTTCCGGATCTGGAATTCTTTTTTTGAAATTTCAGAATGGCGGGAATATAATTTCTTTAAATTCATGACCTCAGGATTTCATGTTTTTAACTTTAAAGCCTGACATTTCAGGATCACGACCCCTCAGACCTCCTCAACTTTATCTGGGTCTGTTTGCTCCCATTCTGGTTGCACCCTAGGGGTCCATTAGCACCTGTTTAATATGTTTTTATGTTGAATAAGTGTTCAAGCTAAGTGTGTTCCTATAAAAAATATTAAGAAGTTTTTTTTTTATTGTTTTAATCTAAAAACGGGTTAATTTTATACGACCTAAAAAATTACTATAGTTTAAATTCTGTGTCAGAAACCAACTATGTGTCAAATATTTAATCACAATCCAAATTCAGACCTGTATCAAGCGTGAATATTGTGTCCATTTTTGCTCCAACTGTTCAGGGTGGAACTTCTGCAGTCATATCTTGTCCAGCTGCACTCGGTAAAGCAATTTGTGATCTTAAATATGTCAAAATGAATAATGAATATTGCCTAGATAATCAAAGACTAAGCAGGGATTGAAGTTAAAATTTTGGCATAGCAGCCCACATCTTAAATTTTGTACCCAATATATATAGTTCTATACAAGAAAAACAGACATTTTAGTAGCCCACACTAAATTTTAGGGGCCATTGGTGAGTGGGCCCCTGCTAATTTCTAAACCCGCTAAGTCATTCATCTCCTACATGTCCAAGATTTTAAAAAGATTGACAAATTTATAATATTCAAAACAGCTTTTAAACTTGTTGCAAGCTGTAATATAACATGTATAAATATCTTTCAATTTTTTTCAATTTTAAATCATCATTATTTATCATTTTATACTCCTACCAAGCTAGCTCAACAACATTTCCAAAAGTTGAATAAGCTGTCCTGAACTAATTTTCCAAGAAAACTTCTTTAAAAAGTGTAAAGGCCTCTAACTTATTAATAATCTGAGATAATAAATTAATATAGTTCTTTTGCAAAAATTTGCTATGCATTTGGTCAATGGTCAATGAAGATAAAGTGACTAAGCCAAAAAAATAAATTATTTGTAGTATAAAACTATTATTCAATTGAGGGATTGGCCATAATTTAGGAAATATTGATGGTTTAAAATGTGTCCTCAACCTGATATACCAAACATGCCTAATATAAATCCTTTATAGACAAAATTTCTATTAGTACATTTATGTATATACATTTATTGGGAAATAGTCAATAATGTTGCTACTAAATTACCCACTGTATGACAGACAAATAGTTATCAGGCCCCTACTGACGAAGTTGAAGGGGACTTTAGGTTTGCACAATGTCCGTCTGTCTGTTCATCCGTCAGTCCGGTAAATCAGTTTTCTAGGCTTATTTTTTTCATGCTTGAAGATGTTTAAGTTGAGAATGGAAATGGAGAATGTGCCAACAACAAGAGACAACAACCCGACCATAGAAAAAACAACAGCTGATGGTCACCAATAGGTCTTCAATGTTGCGAGAAATTCACGCACCCAGAGGCGTCCCTCAGCTGGCCCATAAACAAATATACATAAGTTCAGTGACAATCAACGCGATATTAATTTCCAAATTGTACACAAGAAACTAAAATTAAAATAATACAAGACTAACAAAGGCCAGAGGCTCCTGACTTGGGACAGGCGCAAAAATTCAGCGGGGTTAAACATGTTTATGAGATCTCAACCCTCCCCTATAGCAGAGGCGGATTAGGGGGGGCCCAGGTGGCCCGGGCTCCCCCCTCTAAAGAAAAAAATTTGTTTGCTTATATAGGGAATCACTGAAGCGTGACGGGAGCGGGCCCCCTCTTAGGCAGTCGGTGGGCCCCCACTTATGAAAATTTCTGGATCTGCGACTGTATACCTCTAGCCAATGTAGAAAAGTAAATGCATAACAATACGCACATTTAAAATTCAGTTCAAGAGAATACGAGTCTGATGTCAGAAGATGTAACCAAAGAAAATAAACAAAATGACAATAATACATAAATAACAACAGACTACTAGCAGTTAACTGACATGCCAGCTCCAAACTTCAATTAAACTGATTGAAAGATTATGATTTCATCATATCAGGCACAATCCTTCCCGTTAGGGGTTTAGTATCATACCATCATACCATCATAACATATATGAAAAGAACATAACCTGTGTCATGCCAATAACTGGTTTTTGAATAAATGTGTTTAGTTCCGATGCAAAGACCCTATAAGTGAATCAATATTAACGCCAAAATATGCAATCTTTAATTACCTGACAACAGTATCGTAACTATATCCCTTCTTAATAAGTCTATTTAAAGGTTTTGTTAGTTTCTGAGGTGAATACTGACATTTTTGTGCTTTATAAAGAATATTTCCATAAAAAATTGGATGTGAAATACTGTGAAAGTACTTTTATTCGTGGGGTACCAATTTTCGTGGTTTTCGTGGATGACTTTATCCACGAATTTAAGTGTCCAACGAAATAAAACAACCATTGTTCAAATCAAGACATGGAAAGATCCCCATCGGTAGGTTTCACCATTGATATGATCTAGAGAATATATTGAATAACGCCAAATCTGAGAATACTTTATAATAGCAGTCACAGAACTACAACCGCATGCAGGATTATACCCATTTAATCTTTAATAACCTAAACTGTACAACTTTTGATCCTTTAATTCTCATTAAATATATTTTTGATCGATAAAAGTCAGATTACCGGTATTGATATGCTAGTATGATAAAGTGTTCATTGTATATCCTCATAGTTCTCGTACATATGGAAAATAATAACTTCATCCTGGGATTGATTTTTATAAGAATTATTTGACAATTCAAGATACGTTTATAGCATTTGTTTATGCTACAATTTTCAATATGTGACATGTTTATGGCCTAATTGACACCTTTGATGGTCTTTAATCTGTTGATCACTTTATCATGGGTTAATTAGTGTTATCACTACGATTTACACGGGTCAATGTTTACTTTGCAATTTCCTTCAATCCAGGCTTTAATTTTTAATTTTTTTTTTAGAAAACTAAAATCCACAAATTTAAAAACCCACGAACATGTAAATATTGCTCAATCCACGAAAATTGATACCCACGAATTAAAGTACTTTCACAGTACCTGAACGTATAAGAAGTCTGCATGCTCTTCATCTTTGTACTTGTTTGGGTTTATAAATATTTTTGATTTGAGCGACACTGAGGAGTCTTATGTAGACGAAACGTGCGTCTGGCGTACTAAATTATAATCCTGGTACCTTTGATAACTATTTACACCACTGGGGTGATGCCACTGCTGGTGGACGTTTCGTCCCTGAGGGTATCACCAGCCCAGTAGTCAACACCTCGGTGTTAACATGAATATCAATAATGTGGTCATTTTTATAAATTTCCTGTATACAAAACTTTGAACTTTTTGAAAAACTAAGGATTTTCTTATCCCAGGCATAGATTACCTTAGCCGTATTTGGCACAACTTTTTGGAATTTTAGATCCCCAATGCTCTTCATCTTTGTACTTCTTTGGGTTTATAAATATTTTTGATTTGAGCGTCACTGAGGAGTCTTATGTAGACGAAACGTGCGTCTGGCGTACTAAATTATAATCCTGGTACCTTTGATAACTATTAAGCTATATTTACGAATGATGTCCTCATACTGATGATAAAATTTAGTAAATGTTTTGACTAGTTTGTGATATCGAAAACCCTGGTGTAATAATTTATCAGTAATACATTGATTTGATATTTGGAGTATTATTTTTTCATGACCAGTTTCAAGTCAAGTTTGATTTTCACGATTTTAACTTTTCTCCTTGTTCAGTTAAAGCCTTTACCTAGAATTGAATTTTGATGAAATACTAATTCATCACTTTATTTCTGTTCAAAGAGAAATATCTCATTTTTTTGTCGAGCCTGCGAATTTTGTCGCAGAAAGCTTGATAGGGATAGTGTTCCGGCGGCTGCTACTGCAGCATTGGCTAACTTCTTAAAATCAGACAGTTTTCACTTGACCTTGACCTCATTTCATAGATCAGTGAACAAGGTTAAGTTTTAATGGTCAAGTTCATATCTCAGATACTATAAGCAATACAGTAGGTCTAATATATTTGGTGTATGGAAGGACTGTAAGGCAGTGTATCCCAAACTCTGTCTGACTGACAAAATGTCAGACAAAAATTCATTCGATCAGACAGCACTTTTAAGATTTGTTGGTTGAATATATAGTAGAAAAGTTCAAATTTCTCTTCGGTCAGACAAACCCTTAAACAGTTTGACACAGACTGCTGTAAGGTGAACATGTCCAACTGGCAAGTGCATCTGACCTTGACCTCATTTTCATGGTTAAGTGGTTATAGTTAAGTTTTTTGTGTTTTGGTCTGTTATTCTTATACTGTATGCAATAGGTCTGCTATATTTGGTGTATGGAATTATTGTAAGGTGTACATGTCTAGCTGGCAGGTGTGATCTGACCTTGACCTCATTTTCATGGTTCAGTGGTCAAAGTTAAGTTTTTTTTAGTTTTGATCTTTTTTTCTAATACTATATGCAATAGGTCAACTATATTTGGTGTATGGAAATATTTCATGATTTATATGACCTTTACCCTTATTTTCATGGTTCATTGGTCAGTGTTAAGTTTTGTGTTTTGGTCTGTTTTTCATAAACTAAGCAGAAGGCCAACTATATTTGTTTTATGAAAGAATTGTTAGCTGTACATGTCTGCCTGGCATGGTTCATCTGACCTTGACCTTATTTTCATGGTTCATTGGTCAATGTAGTTTTCTTGGTTAATGTTAATTTTATGTGACAGTTATAATAAAGCTTTATATTTAGGACTATCAACATAATATCAATGATTAGTAAAGAAGGCGAGACATTTCAGCATGTGCACTCTTGTTTAACTTTCCCTAGAATTAAATTGTTGATGAAATACTTATTAGTTACTATATTTCTGTTCAAACAGAAATAACTCATTTAAAAAAGATTTGTAAAAGACATTGTATCACGACAACAGCATTTTGGATTTTTTTCCTTTTCTTTAGTAAATTGTTTGAAGAATTTAGTGGTAGATTTTTTGGTTATTTTATGTAGTTTAAGCCATGACAAATTATAGATCAAGTTAGAATTTTGTTCCATTACAATGAGTTTTAACCGGTAGAGGACTATGCATTGTCATTTAATACTCACAGAATGCTTGTTAGTTTACAATATGCCATATACATGTACTAATAAACGTTAACTCAAGATTTAAACTGTGAGATTTATCAGTATGTACCAATAAGAAGTACTTATGACTTGTAATTGTTTCTTTTCTGAAGTACTTGTATTTAAAGACTGGAGATCAAGAATTCATTTCTGTTAATCTCACCTTGATGGCTGAAAGGAAATAGAGGAAATCATCTGCTGCCAAATCACACCAACATACATTTGTCAGCTTTCGTTTACAATGTCGTAGTTTATATACATTTATTTTAGACAATGCATTCACTTGAAATACCAAATAATGACTAATCTTTATAACTGCAGAATTTTAACAAAAGAAGAAATGCTGGAAAGGGAAAGACACATGGACGAGGACATAAGGGTATGGGACAAAGGATGACATTACCACCATTGGGATATGAAGGAGGACAAATTCCATTTCATATAAGAATACCATGTGAACCCTATTACAAAGACCATGAGTAAGTTATAAAATTAAGTATTTAGACTCTGGTCAATATAATATCATATCGTGTAAATACATATATTATTTATTTTGTAGATAAAATTTTATAAGATGCCTACTATATTTTTAATTATTTAACTATGTTTGATCCATTTAATACACAAACAAGGCTTGTTTAATTCAAGAAAGTCATCTCCTGACATCAATGAATCACTTGAGAAAACTTGTTGTAGTAACTTATAAAAATAATTAACAAAACAAAAATATTGCAAAATAACATTTTCATTTCTTTAACCATACATATATCTTGAAAAGTCAATCCCTCCATGATTTTGGGTGAATATTTTTACTGTTGATATTATTTTTTGTTGATTATAGGCAAGAAGACAAGTGATTCTCTGTACAGTTAGTACATGCATAAGTAATAATATGACTTATAAGCATGATCTAAAGCTCTTTATATCCATGTATTTCAGACTTGTTTGGAGAGTTGTCTCATTGCAATCATAACTTTTCCTTATTTTATATGAATATTATATGAATATTTTTCAGTTATATTTTTGTACTTTTTTTCAGATTTAAAAGACAGTACCCACCTTTTAGTTTGCTCCAAGTACAAAGGTTAATTGATATGGGTTTGGTGGACCTCAATGAACCAATAGATTTACTGACATTTTGTAATACTGCTCATTACGACTGTTCAATAGAAGACAACCATTATGGTGTAAATTTAACAGAAGAGGTAATAAGTCCATATTAAAACTGTAAATTTAGATGTTTTTGCAAATTTTTAATTATTGCAAAAATTGTGACAAGTTAGATTTTGTAAAAGAAAAAAAACCAAACACATTTTCAAATTCAACAAATTAAATATAATTCACCTGAAATAAAGCTGAACAATGTAAGATTTGCAAATCTGCAGTAGAAAAATTTAGTTCTTCAAACGGTGGGATTTGTACCCATGCATCTTTAACTTCTTCGCAACACCATCTGCACATGTCCATATAGGCAACAAGTATATAAAAAGCTTTTAAAGTCAAGTAATGTGCATTCTAATAGGTTTTGTCTATAGTTGTAATACATTATACATTTGTAAGATGTATTGTGGCAGGAATGATATGCAGATCAGCCTTTTTTGTCTTATCAGTTATATATATAGACTCCACCAATTTTGATAAAACAATATTTGAGTGAAAATCAGTTTTTGTTGAGCCTGCAACTTTTGTTGTAGAAAGCTCGACATAGGGATAGTGATCCGGCGGCGGCTACGTCGTCAGCAGTGATGTGAGCTTACTTCTTAAAAGCTTTATATTTAAGAAGGTGAAGACTTGGATGCTTCACACTTTGTATATAGATGCCTCATGTTACAAACTTTCCGTCAGTCACATGTCCAATGTCCTTAACCTCATTTTCACAGTTCAGTGACCACTTGAAAAAAAGTTAAGATTTTTTGTTAAGTTAAATTCTCTCTTATTATAAGTAATAAGATAACTATATTTGGTATGTGCGTACCTTGCAAGGTCCTCATACCTATCAGACAGTTTTCACTTGACCTCGACCTCGTTTCATGGATCAGTGAACAAGGTTAAGTTTTGGTGGTCAAGTCCATATCTCAGATACTATAAGCAATAGGTCTAGTATATTCTGTGTATGGAAGGACTGTAAGGTGTAAATGTCCAACTGACAGGTGTCATTTGACCTTAACCTCATTTTCATGATTCAGCGGTTATAGTTAAGTTTTTATACGACCGCAAATTTTGAAAAAATTTTCGTCGTATATTGCTATCACGTTGGCGTCGTCGTCGTCGTCGTCCGGCGTCCTAATACTTTTAGTTTTCGCACTCTAACTTTAGTAAAAGTGAATGGAAATCTATGAAATTTTAACACAAGGTTTATGACCACAAAAGGAAGGTTGGTATTGATTTTGGGAGTTTTGGTCCCAACATTTTAGGAATTAGGGGCCAAAAAGGGCCCAAATAAGCATTTTCGTGGTTTTCGCACTATAACTTTAGTTTAAGTTAATAGAAATCTATGAAATTTTGACACAAGGTTTATGACCACAAAAGAACGGTTGATATTGATTTTGGGAGTTTTGGTCTCAACAGTTTAGGAATTAGGGGCAAAAAAAGGGCCCAAATAAGCATTATTCTTGGTTTTCGCACAATAACATTAGTTTAAGTAAATAGAAATCAATGAAATTTAAACACAATGTTAATGACTACAAAAGGAAGGTTGGTATTGATTTTGGGAGTTTAGGTCCCAACAGTTTAGGAATTAGGGGCCAAAAAGGGACCCAAATAAGCATTTTTCTTGGTTTTCGCACCATAACGTTAGTATAAGTAAATAGAAATCTATGAAATTTAAACACAAGGTTTATGACCATAAAAGAAAGGTTGGGTTTGATTTTGGGAGTTTTGGTCCCAACATAATAAGGGGCCCAAAGGGTCCAAAATTAAACTTTTGTTTGATTTCATCAAAATTGAATAATTGGGGTTCTTTGATATGCTGAATCTAACTGTCATGACTGTGTATGTAGATTCTTAACTTTTGGTCCCGTTTTCAAATTGGTCTACATTAAGGTCCAAAGGGTCCAAAATTAAACTTAGTTTGATTTTGACAAAAAATGAATCAGTTAGGTTCTTTGATATGCTGAATCTAAAAATGTACTTAGATTCTTGATTATTGGCCCAGTTTTCAAGTTGGTCCAAATCGGGGTCCAAAATTAAACTTTGTTTGATTTCATCAAAAATTGAATAAATGGGGTTCTTTGATATACCAAATCTAACTGTGTATGTAGATTCTTCATTTTTGGTCCTGTTTTCAAATTGGTCTACACTAAAGTCCAAAGGGTCCAAAATTAAACTTAGTCTGATTTTAACAAAAATTGAAATCTTGAAGTTCTTTGATATGCTGAATCCAAAAATGTACTTAGATTTTTGATTATGGGCCCAGTTTTCAAGTTGGTCCAAATCAGGATCTAAAATTATTATATTAAGTATTGTGCAATAGCAAGTCTTTTCAATTGCACAGTATTGCGCAATGGCAAGAAATATCTAATTGCACAATATTGTGAAATATCAAATTTTTTTTAATTAGAGTTATCTTTCTTTGTCCAGAATAGTAAGCAAGAAATATCTAATTGCAAAATATTGTGCAAAAGCAAGATTTTTTTTTAATTGGAGTTATCTTTCTTTGTCCAGAATCAACTTAAATCTTTGTTATATACAATATACAATGTATATTCACTTTTTACTACCAACTGATAAATTAAAATAATCTTTACCATTCAGTGATAACAAGCAGTTTTTTTACATCTTAATATTTTATGATGTATTTAAATGAGTAGTTATTGTTGCAAACTCCATTAGAAATTTTAATTGAGATTAGTTTTGGAATAAGGGAAAGGGGGATGTGATTAAAAAAATTGGGTTCAATTTTTCTCATTTGAAATTTCATAAATAAAAAAGAAAATTTCTTCAAACATTTTTTTGAGAGGATTAATATTCAACAGCATAGTGAATTGCTCTAAGAGAAACAAAAATTTTAAGTTCATTAGAACACATTCATTCTGTGTCAGAAACCTATGCTGTGTCAACTATTTAATCACAATCCAAATTTAGAGCTGAATCCAGCTTGAATGTTGTGTCCATACTTGCCCTAACCGTTCAGGGTTCAACCTCTGCGGTCGTATAAAGCTACGCCCTGCGGAGCATCTGGTTGTGTTTTGGTCTGTTTTTCTTATACTATATGCAATAGGTCTACTATATTTGGTGTATGGAATGATTGTAAGGTGTACATGTCTAGCTGACAGGTGTCATCTGACCTTGACCTTATGGAATTTATATATAATTTATTAGAAATACTGATTTAGATTTATTTTTATAGGGAGCAGATACATTTCAAGCACAGATTAATATAGAAGTTCAGCATGCAAGTGAGGAGGTCATAGCAGCAGTGGAAAGAAATGGAGGTGTCATAACTACTAGATACTATGATCCTGAATGTGTCAAAGCCATGTCAAATGTTCTCAAGTTTCTTAAGACTAGTACACCAATACCAAAATGTAAATTACCTCCACAGGATGCATTTGAATACTACTCGAACGCCAAAAATAGAGGCTACTTAGCCGATCCAGAGGAAATTGTTCAGGCAAGAATTGAACTTGCTCAAAAATATGGATATGAATTACCTGAAATTTCTGATAAGTCTCAAAAAGAGTTACTATTACGTAGGAAAGATCCAAGACAAATATTTTATGGACTTGAACCTGGTTGGGTCATCAGTTTGAAAGATCAATGTGTTCTTAAACCATTAGCAGAAGAACATCAGGAATATTATGCATCTTAAACATTAAAATTATTAAATAGACATCAGAAAGGAATCCTTATTCAGCCTAAACCTTTACTTTGGTTAATGTTATGGTACTTTTCATTATTTTTGCCAGCCTTTGGAAAGAACAGGTAACCATTGTTTTCAGGTATAAACTTTGGTCCCTGCATTAGTGCCTGTGCATTCATTGGTCATTGCCACTAAGTTTCGTTACTATCATGTTTGAAAAGTTTTCAGCATGATATTACTTGCAACTGAATTTCATATTAGAAATCCAAAGAATGTCAGTGTAGAGTTTGACTGAAAGGTTGGTCTGGTCTTCAGAGCTCCAGATAAGCTGCATATTTGCGTGATCACACAATAAAAATAATTGAAAACCCAATGCAAGTGCCCATTGCTGCGTTCTAAAACCCAATTCATGCAAAAGAAAACCCAATAATTTGCCAAAACCATGAGTTCTTCACGCTTTTAGATTTTATCATGTGCGTTATTCACCCTTATCTTTATATAATTGTCGTGTAAATCTATTTTTGTTTTTTGTAATATTGAAAATCAGAAATGTCCTTTCTTTCTAAAAATAGAGCGTTGAAAGGGTCCCTGTTGAAACTTTCTGTTGCTTAAAAGGTACACGTGGTGAAGAAAACATTTCGATCTTCTCTATCTTTTTCCAATTAGCTTAAGCCATGCCGTCATAATTCTTTTCGTACTCCTCAGGATTTAACATAACACTTAGAAATGAATTTTAAAAAACGAAAGTAGATTTCCGGTAAAAATATTGAATAGAAGCATCAGATTAAGTTTCTTTTTGAGAGTATTATGATAAAAACAAGACTCAATATCTTTAATGAGTGACCACACACATTCTAGCGTGTTAATAAAAAAAAAACAATTAAGGAGCTTGGTGGTGAAAAACCCAATTTGATATTTGCTTGAGGGG
The DNA here is from genome assembly GCF_963676685.1 of Mytilus edulis. Taxonomy (NCBI): domain Eukaryota; kingdom Metazoa; phylum Mollusca; class Bivalvia; order Mytilida; family Mytilidae; genus Mytilus; species Mytilus edulis. Next base: position 31,383,609 of record NC_092344.1, on the reverse strand, counting down.
TGAACTGAAATTAATAATGCAATTGAAAAACTATTTCACTCAATTTAATAAAAAATGGAGGGGTAACAACCTCAATTTGTGAATTCTTATCTGGAGCTCTGTCGGTCTTTGATTTAATCAGTTAATTATTATTAGGGTTGATTTAAATTGGCTTCAGATCACACAAAGGTTAACTTTTACATACATATATTCCCTGTTTAAAATCCCCTTTTGCATATAAATTAGTTTCATTGCTTTTGATTTGTCACATGTGGGTAATGTCCTGCTAGCAGATAATTCTGATTTCTATTGTAATGCAGTTTGTTCTATATACAGTCGTATATATATATATATATGACATAGATAGTAAAACTTTTGTAATTGTTTAATTTTGAAGTGAACTTCTATAGATTTGACTAGAGACTCGGATGACAGGTCAATTCTTAGATTTTTGGCAAGAAATGTATTATCACCTAACAAACTAGGATGTAGCCATGTTCACCACTTAATCTACATACACTGATAAAGAATTCTCATGATCATGAAAATAAGGCCGTCAGTTTTCTAGTTTGAATTGTTTTACATTGTCATTTCAGGGCCTTTTATCATGTTTATAGCTGATTATATGGTATAAGCTTTGGTCATTCAGGGCCGTAACTAGGGTTCGAATTCAGGGGAGGCAGGGGTTTGGGGCCGCCGATTGAGGCCCCCAAGAGAGGGGGGGTTGGGAACACTGCCCCCCGCCGATTTTTTTCTCGCACTAAAATGGCTAAAATGACCCGTTTTCCTTCGATTTACTTAGTTTAAGAAACATCAGTATTGCTTGAACCTGGAAACAATTTTTATGCAAAAACAAACTGAGATTGCTGTTCGGGGTGAGCCAAGGCTCCGTCTTGAAGGCTGTACTTTGACCTATAATTATTAACATTAAATACATTGTGACCGCAGATTTTGTTCTCAATATGGCTAAAAATCACCCGTTTTCCTTCGATTTCCTTACTTTAAGAAACATCAGTATTGCTGGATCCTGGAAGCAATTTTTATGCAAACAATTATTATCTGTATTTAAAGATATTTTTGTTAGAATTCAAACTGGTAAGTAAAAAAAAAATATAAGGCAATATCATAGAAAGCAAGATATTTTTTTTTGTGGAGGACCTTGAATTTCAATATGGTTGAAAGCTGAACAGACATGTAGTTAAACACTCCAATTTGTTGAAGCAGAGACTTTCTAAACTAAGTATTTACTAGTTTAGAAAGTCCCTGGTTGTAGTTATATACATGTCTGTTCAGCTTTCAACCATATTGAAATTCAAGGTCCTCGACAAAAAAAATATCTTGCTTTCTACCTCATAGGTAGTTACGGCCCTGTCATTGTTGAAGGAAGTACGGTTACCTATAGTTGTTAATTTCTGTCATTTTGGTCTCTTGTGGAGAGTTGTCTCATTGGCAATCATACCAAGATAACCAGTCTTTTCTCAGACTTCTAAACAATGCATACTTAGTGAAAAACTAGCAATTGCTAAATACCAATTTTCAAGTCTTTGGTTTTACCAAATTAGAAATCAAACCTACAACCTCATGCATTATAGATATAGATCAATTTGGTGCATGTACAAGTATCTACGTTGAACTTCATGTAAAATGTGAACATTTAAGACTGACTGGCTGCTAGGAAATAAAGATTGACTTCAAAGATATAGCCTGTTCTGGGGGCCTGTTTTGGGAACCATGATCCAGTTAAGTATTAAGAAGTTAAGTTAAGTCTAATTTACATTCAGTTGATGATTATGAATCTTAACCAAAATGGCCCCTGTGGTAGACTTTTAAGATTAATTGGTTTTTTTTTTTGAGAAGTGATAGAGGATGACATATCTATTTAATCTGTGTATTACTCTGCATACACTGATGTTATATGCCAATATTAATTTAATCTTTTACAATTTTTTTAGGTAAGTTGCAACTCAGCTTATAGATACAAATGAGATTAAATCGGCTTAACTGTAGGCCCAACTGATTTTTTTTTATATCAGTGAATATAGACATGAGATCAACCCAGCTTCATTGATGGTTCAACTTAATTTATTGGTATCTGAAGCTCAATAGAAAAAAATAAGATAATCCTTTATCAGCTCACTGGATGACCAACTTGATTTATCGAAATCGGTGAAGCTCTACTTGATTTATTGATAACTAAAGCTCTATAAAAACAAATGAGATCACCCTTTATCAGCTCACTGTGTGACCCGCTTCATTTGTTGAAATCCTTGAAGCTCTATATCATATATATACAATAAATATAATAAACCCATTGTCACATATTTGTGGACTACTTAAAAAGAAATAAATATATCTATTCTGTTAGTCAATCTTATACGTGAGCTCATCATAAAAAGTTATTGTCCTCCCATCTCATACTTGATTTGACACTGAACTGAAGATTTTACGGTTTCGATAGAAAATGTGCTTGTTTTAAAACAGTGACTGTTGATGTCCTTTCGTTGTGTGTTTGTTTATGTTTTGAATTGGTGTCGATTTACTGGATAGGCGCTTTTCCATAGTAAGCATTGCAATAAAATTTAGAATGGAACAAGGGAATGTGTCAGAGACAGTTAACAACCCGACCAAAGGGCAGAAAACAACCGAATTTTTGCAATGTCTTTGTGTTTAACATGTGTGGTTGGGTTGCTGTCTTTATTGGTGCCACTGTTCTAAAAGTCGATTACTCCATGTGTAAGGCATGAAAAAGAATCAAACATCATGATCATTTAAAAATTTATTCGTATGTATAAGAAAAATGACAAAATGTAAAATATTAAGTACACCCATGGGACGGTATTGTAAAACATATATCACAACAAAACTACTACTACACAACAACAAATGAGACAAATGAGTTACAAATCAATGCACGGCTAGAGTCAATGTTGACGGTTTCATGCAACATTGAACTGACTGCAGAATGATTCATAGCTCTGGAAATTAAACAATGATAAAATTTACTTCACGATGGTTACCACGGAAAATCAAAACTGAAGTCAAAACCCCTGAATGCACGATTTTCTTAATCATCTAAAGAACTATTGTGTGTTTTTACATTTTTTTTTTTTTTTTTTTTTAGATCTACTGGTAGTAAAAATAGGATACAAAACGGTTTGGACACTTGGAAGCCAAAATATTTAATTTCTGACAAAAAAGTTCGTTTTTGCACCAAAACTTGCTTTAAAACACCAGCAATCAAACAACCAATCCAATGTTATTCCAAACTTTGAGAAGCAAATGATTAGATCAGGAGAAGAAAAAAAAATTTAGAGTTTTTGTCATTATTAAAGTTTGATGTAAGTGCTGATAAAATCGCGGTGTGCGTGAGATGGAAAAAAATCGAACTTCAGTCGTACGAAAAAGATTTTTTTTAAATGTGACTTCTCGAAGTCAAATGGTCCTGCCTCTGCAAGACCATCCTTTAATAGAGAGGGTGAAATTGTCAGGAGACACAACTAAATATAGACGAAAACGACTCATTGGTTTGATTTTTACGAAACATAATATATATACATTTGTTTTAAAAGGAACACTACAAAATACTGTTACCTGTCAAGGAGGGATACTTATGTATAGCACCAGAAATAATAATTATGAGTATGTTGATAATAATAATCAAGTAATATAATACTACAATAAAAAGGTTTGCTATATATAAAAATAGAAACGCAATGACACTAGATAGTTGAAAATACCCTATAGGAAGACCAAGCAGAAACATTCTTTCTAATATTTTAATTCACGAATGCAAGTTTGCTGCATGCATTATATGAAAAGTCAGAATCTTATATATCAACTTTGGATGCTAAAAAAAAAAAACTTTTTGCTATGTCATTAACAATAGTTATAAAACAGAAAAAAACCGCCGGATAAATTCTACACAAAAATAACCTCAAATCACGTCTTGTTTCATTCCAGGTAAAAAAGTTCTGCTCGAATGAGTCAATATAATTCAGTCCCTGTAACATTTCTGAACAAATTCTATTCATTAAGTTATCCACGTAGAATATTTTGTATTTAGAACATATTTCAGAGTTTAAGACAAAAACCATAGAATCTTGAAATACTACAAGATTATTAAGTATTATCCGCTGTCTCGTGAGCTGTTGAGAACATGTCATCTTCGTCGTCTGCTTGTCCTGGTATTCTCTTTATACCTTCTTCCATTCCTTTCAATGCCAACACAAACGGTAAGATCTTATTGTGTAAACCCACTCCAACGACGTCCTTAACTTTCTCCTGCATTAAGAAAAAATATGGAATTTAAGAATCCTATCCCTATATTTGACTTTTGGTTTAAAATATATTATGGAGGATGTTAGTTTTAAAAGAAGCTCAACAATAAATCGGATAGAGGTAAACTTCTTTTCTACGAGTTGTTTGAACTATTTCAATTTAAAATCAGGCATAGTTGACCACAGACGGTTTTAAATATTATGTTAGGCCATTTTGATGTTGATGTTCACATGGAAAATTTTCATTTGGCTTCCACAATTTTGCTATCTAGCTTTCCCAGTGAAGAATATTACAGGAATGCGTGGCTTGTGCACTGACATAACAACTCCACAAAATGAAGTCTTGATATAATGCATGCTTTTAATTGCTAAAATTTACGCATTGTGGTTCAAAATACATAAGGGCACAGTTAATAAAATTGAGAATGGAAATGGGGAATGTGTCAAAGAGACAACAACCCGCCCAAATAAAAAACAACAGCAGAGGGTCACCAACAGGTCTTCAATGTAGCGAGAAATTCCCGCACCCGGAGGCGTCCTTCAGCTGGCCCCTAAACAAATATATACTAGTCCAGTGATAATGAACGCCATACTAATTTCCAAATTGTACACAAGAAACTAAAATTAAAATAATACAAGACTAACAAAGGCCAGAGGCTCCTGACTTGGGACAGGCGCAAAAATGCGGCGGGGTTAAACATGTTTGTGAGATCTCAACCCTCCCCCTATACCTCTAACCAATGTAGTAAAGTAAACGCATAACAATACGCACATTAAAATTCAGTTCAAGAGAAATCCGAGTCTGATGTCAGAAGATGTAACCAAAGAAAATAAACAAAATGACAATAATACATAAATAACAACAGACTACTAGCAGTTAACTGACATGCCAGCTCCAGACTTCAACTAAACTGACTGAAAGATTATGATTTCATCATATGAACATCAGGCACAATCCTTCCCGTTAGGGGTTTAGTATCATACCATCATAACATATATGAGAAGAACATAACCCGTGTCATGCCAACAACTGTTTTTAGAATAAATGTGTTTAGTTCCGATGCAAAGACCTTATCAATGACTCAATATTAACGCCAAAATATGCAATCTTTAATGACTTGACAACAGTATCGTAATTATATCCCTTCTTAATAAGTCTATTCAAAGGTTTTGTAAGTTTCTGAGGTGAATACTGACACCTTTGTGCTTTATAAAGAATATTACCATAAAAAATTGGATGTGAAATACCTGAACGTATTATTAAAAGTCTGCATGTTGAGCTATATTTACGAATAATGTCTTTATACCGATGATAAAATTTAGTAAATGTTTTGACTAGTTTGTGATATCGAAAACCCTGGTGTAATAATTTTTGTCGAGCCTTCGACTTTAGTCGAAAAAGCGAGACTAAGCGATCCTACATTCCGTCGTCGTCGGCGTCGTCGTCGTCGGCGGCGTCCACAAATATTCACTCTGTGGTTAAAGTTTTTGAAATTTTAATAACTTTCTTAAACTATACTGAATTTCTACCAAATTTGGACAGAAGCTTGTTTATGATCATAAGAAAGTATCCAGAAGTAAATTTTGTAAAAATAAAATTCCATTTTTTCCGTATTTTACTTATAAATGGACTTAGTTTTTCTGCGAGGAAACATTACATTCACTCTGTGGTTAAAGTTTTTAAAATTTTAATAACTTTCATAAACTATCCTTGATTTGTACCAAACTTGGACAGAAGCTTGTTTATGATCATAAGATAGTATCAAGAAGAAAATTTTGTAAAAATAAATTTCCACTTTTCCATATTTTACTTATAAATGGACTTAGTTTTTCTGCGAGGAAACATTACATTCACTCTGTGGTTAAAGTTTTTAAAATTTTAATAACTTTCATAAACTATCCTTGATTTGTACCAAACTTGGACAGAAGCTTGTTTATGATCATAAGATAGTATCAAGAAGAAAATTTTGTAAAAATAAATTTCCACTTTTCCATATTTTACTTATAAATGGACTTAGTTTTTCTGCGAGGAAACATTACATTCACTCTGTGGTTAAAGTTTTTAAAATTTTAATAACTTTCATAAACTATCCTTGATTTGTACCAAACTTGGACAGAAGCTTGTTTATGATCATAAGATAGTATCAAGAAGAAAATTTTGTAAAAATAAATTTCCACTTTCCCGTATTTTACTTATAAATGGACTTAGTTTTTTTGCCAGAAACAAAACATTCACTCTGTGGTTTAAGTTTTTAAAATTTTTATAATGTTCTTAAACTATCCTGGATTTCTACCAAACTTAGACAAAAGCTTGTTTCTGATCATAAGATATTATTCAGAAGTAAATTTTGTAAAAAAAAATATCACTTTTTTCGTATTTTACTTATAAATGGACTTAGTTTTTCTTCCAGTTAACATTACATACAGTCTGCAGTTAAAGTTTATAAAACATTTATTAGATTCATAAACTATCCTGGATTTTTTTACCAAACTTGGAAGCTTCTTTCAATCAAAAGACAATATCGAGAGGGAAATTTTTATTGATGTTTTTCCTCATTTTTGTTGAGTCTGCGATTAACAGCAAAAGTAGGCGAGACACTGGGTTCCGTGGAACCCTTACACATTTTTCAGTAATACATAAATTTCTCTCGTTAAAATCTAAAACATTGTTACATACACGAGCGAATCGTACAAGTTGAATGGGCGTCAAGTTGGTTACCTATTCCCTATTCCCTATTCGTTACCTATTCCCTATTCCCTATTCGTTGCCTATTCGTTACCTATTCCCTATTCCCTATTCGTTACCTATTCGTTACCTATTCCCTATTCCCTATTCGTTACCTATTCGTTACCTATTCCCTATTCCCTATTCGTTGCCTATTCGTTACCTATTCCCTATTCCCTATTCGTTACCTATTCGTTACTTATTTGATTTTTAATATCCTTCCCCCTTTTTAATTATGGCATGGAATAGTTTAATATGGCTGCCGTTACCATGGAAACGGCACAATTGTGAAAAAAAATGAGTTTTTGGTTTTTGGTGAACTGTTTGGATATGCTTCAACTCAGAATCATCATATTTTAAAACAATGTAGGTGCCCACTATATACAGGTGTTGGATGATTTTGGCGATCATTGAATTACTATGTTGCCATGGAAACTACACCAAAATTTTCAAAATTCTAAAAATGCTCAAAACTTCATGAAACTTCACAGTAATGATGAGCAACATTGGAGTTGGAATTTCCAAAATAGGTCTTGTTACCATGGAAACAATACAAAAAGGTCAAAAATTTCAAAAATAAGAATTTTCCGCAAACTGGATGAAACTTTACAGGAATGGTAACTGGCATAGGCAGAGTTGGATTTTGAAGTTAGAATTTTCAAAATGGCCGCCGTAACCATGGAAACAGCAAAAATATCAAAAATTCAAAATGTTCAAACTTAATGAAACTTTGCAAAAATGTTACTAGCTATAGACATCTGTAGATGCTCTCTTTGACTTTGGAATTGTCAAAATGGCTGCCGCTCACCTGGTAATAGGGGGAAGGGGTGCCTTCCGTTATTGCTAGCAATTACAAATCTAATTGTTAATAGTCTTACATATGGTAATAGTTCTGAATTGGTTGAGGTAAAATGATCTTTTTATGACCTATTTATATGTGTTTGTGCTCAACCGATCCTTTTACTTCATGTTCGATACGCATTTGTTCCTTACTTGTTTTTTATACGTTCTACCTTTTAACTGCTTTATGTCCGTATGTTTGAAGATGGATCTTGGTTCGACGGGATGAAATCACCGTGTTAGCGCTTGCGTAAAAACGAAGATGTGGTATGATTGCCAATGAGACAACACTCCACATTAGACCAAAATGACACAGAAATTATCAACTATAGTTCACTGTACGGCCTTCAACAATGAGCATAGCCCAAACCGTGTAGTCACCTATAAAAGGCCCAGACATGACAACCTCATACAATTCAAACAACAAAACTGACGGCCGTATTTCATATACATAAAAATAAACGGAAATATGTAACACAAAAACAAACGATAACTACTTAATTTCAGGCTCTTGTCTAGGGACAGGCACATACTTACATAATGTGGTAGAGTTAAACATGTAAGCAGGGTGTACATCGTTTCGGAGCATGCTATTACCTTGTTTAATTCGTTCCATCACTCGCTTATAATTCGCTTATAATACGTGCATCTTACGTTGCACCTTTTAAAACATGATTTTCAATTGTTTTGTTGTCTCTGGTGGAAGATTTTGGCTCTTAGAGGTGATATAACTCTATAAGTGCATTTGTATCCGTTCCAGCGGTCGGATAATACCCTGTTAAATATTCGTTACTAATTCGCTTTTAAAAAGTTTGTTGTACGTTGCACCTTTTAGAAAAGGATTTCCAATTGTGTTCATATCTCTGGTGGTAACAATGTGTTCTTATAGATGAAATACCCCTATAAGCGCATATGTACTCGTTCCAGCGATCGGTTAATACCCTGTTACCTATTCGTTACCTATTCGTTACATATTCACTTATAATACGTTTGTTGTACGTTGCACCTTTTAGAAAAGGATTTTCAATTAAATTCATATCTCTGGTGGTAACAATGTGTTCTTAGAGAAGAAATGACCCCATTAGAGCGCATGTACCCGTTCCAGCGCTCGGTAAATAACCTGTTACCTATTCGTTACCTATTCGTTTTTAATGCGCGGGGTATACGCTGCAACTTGAAATAAATCGTGTTTTAATTGTGTTCATGTCTGGTGGTAACAATGTGTTCTTAGAGATGAAATGACTCCATTAGAGCGCATGTACCCGTTCCAGCGCTCGGTAAATAACCTGTTACCTATTCGTTACTTATTCGCTTTTAATGCGCGGGGTATACGGTGCACCTTGAAATAAATCGTTTTTTAATTGTGTTCAGGTCTCTGGTGGTAAGAATGTGTTCTTAGAGATGAAATTACCCTATTAGCCCGCATGTACCCGTTCCAGCGCTCGGTTAATACCCTGTTACCTATTCGTTACCTATTCGTTACCTATTCGCTTATAATACATTTTTTTATACGTTGCACCTGTTAGAAAAGGATTTTCAATTATGTCCAGGTCTCAGGTGGTAACAATGTGTTCTTAGAGATGAAATTACCCTATTAGCGCTCATGTACCCGTTCCAGCTCTCGGTAAATAACCTGTTACCTATTCGTTACCTATTCGCTTTGAATGCGCGGGGTATACGGTGCACCTTGAAATAAATCGTTTTTTAATTGTGTTCAGGTCTCTGGTGGTAAGAATGTGTTCTTAGAGATGAAATTACCCTATTAGCGCGCATGTACCCGTTCCAGCGCTCGGTTAATACCCTGTTACCTATTCGTTACCTATTCGTTACCTATTCGCTTATAATACATTTTTTTTATACGTTGCACCTGTTAGAAAAGGATTTTCAATTATGTACAGGTCTCAGGTGGTAACAATGTGTTCTTAGAGATATAATGACCCCATTAGAGCGCATGTACCCGTTCCAGCGCTCGGTAAATAACCTGTTACCTATTCGTTACCTATTCGCTTTTAATGCGCGGGGTATACGGTGCACCTTGAAATAAATCGTTTTTTAATTGTGTTCAGGTCTCTGGTGGTAAGAATGTGTTCTAAGAGATGAAATTACCCTATTAGCGCGCATGTACCCGTTTCAGCGCTCGGTTAATACCCTGTTACCTATTCGTTACCTATTCGTTACCTATTCGCTTATACTACATTTTTTTATACGTTGCACCTGTTAGAAAAGGATTTTCAATTATGTCCAGGTCTCAGGTGGTAACAATGTGTTCTTAGAGATGAAATTACCCTATTAGCGCTCATGTACCCGTTCCAGCGCTCGGTTAATACCCTGTTACCTATTCGTTACCTATTCGTTACCTATTCGCTTATAATACATTTTTTTATACGTTGCACCTGTTAGAAAAGGATTTTCAATTATGTCCAGGTCTCAGGTGGTAACAATGTGTTCTTAGAGATATAATGACCCCATTAGAGCGCATGTACCCGTTCCAGCGCTCGGCAAATAACCTGTTACCTATTCGTTACCTATTCGCTTTTAATGCGCGGGGTATACGGTGCACCTTGAAATAAATCGTTTTTTAATATCGTTCAGGTCTCTGGTGGTAAGAATGTGTTCTTAGAGATGAAATTACCCTATTAGCGCGCATGTACCCGTTCCAGCGCTCGGTTAATACCCTGTTACCTATTCGTTACCTATTCGTTACCTATTCGCTTATAATACATTTTTTTATACGTTTCACCTGTTAGAAAAGGATTTTCAATTATGTCCATGTCTCAGGTGGTAACAATGTGTTCTTAGAGATGAAATTACCCTATAAGCGCTCATGTACCCGTTCCAGTGCTCGGTAAATAATCTTGTTACCTATTCGTTACTTATTCGCTTTTAATGCGCGGGGTATTCGGTGCACCTTGAAATAAATCGTTTTTTAATTGTGTTCAGGTCTCTGGTGGTAAGAATGTGTTCTTAGAGATGAAATTACCCTATTAGCGCGCATGTACCCGTTCCAGCGCTCGGTTAATACCCTGTTACCTATTCGTTACCTATTCGCTTATACTACATTTTTTTATACGTTGCACCTGTTAGAAAAGGATTTTCAATTATGTCCAGGTCTCAGGTGGTAACAATGTGTTCTTAGAGATGAAATTACCCTATTAGCGCGCATGTTCCCGTTCCAGCGCTCGGTTAATACCCTGTTACCTATTCGTTACCTATTCGTTACCTATTCGCTTATAATACATTTTTTTATACGTTGCACCTGTTAGAAAAGGATTTTCAATTATGTCCAGGTCTCTGGTGGTAACAATGTGTTCTTAGAGATGAAATTACCCTATTAGCGCTCATGTACCCGTTCCAGCGCTCGGTTAATACCCTGTTACCTATTCGTTACCTATTCGTTACCTATTCGCTTATAATACATTTTTTTATACGTTGCACCTGTTAGAAAAGGATTTTCAATTATGTCCAGGTCTCAGGTGGTAACAATGTGTTCTTAGAGATGAAATGACCCCATTAGAGCGCATGTACCCGTTCCAGCGCTCGGTAAATAACCTGTTACCTATTCGTTACCTATTCGCTTTGAATGCGCGGGGTAAACGGTGCACCTTGAAATAAATCGTTTTTTAATTGTGTTCAGGTCTCTGGTAGTAAGAATGTGTTCTTAGAGATGAAATTACCCTATTAGCGCGCATGTACCCGTTCCAGCGCTCGGTTAATACCCTGTTACCTATTCGTTACCTATTCGTTACCTATTCGCTTATAATACATTTTTTTATACGTTTCACCTGTTAGAAAAGGATTTTCAATTATGTCCAGGTCTCAGGTGGTAACAATGTGTTCTTAGAGATGAAATTACCCTATTAGCGCTCATGTACCCGTTCCAGCACTCGGTAAATAACCTGTTACCTATTCGTTACCTATTCGCTTTTAATGCGCGGGGTATACGGTGCACCTTGAAATAAATCGTTTTTTAATATCGTTCAGGTCTCTGGTGGTAAGAATGTGTTCTTAGAGATGAAATGACCCTATTAGCGCGCATGTACCCGTTCCAAGCTCGGTTAATACCCTGTTACCTATTCGTTACCTATTCGTTACTTATTCGCTTTAAATATGTTTGTTGTACGTTGCACCTTTAAGAAAAGGATTTTCACTTGTATTTATGTCTCTGGTGGTGACAATGTGTAATTAGAGATGAAATGACCCTATTAGCGCGCATGTACCTGTTCCAGCGCTCGGTTAATACCCTGTTACCTATTCGTTACCTATTCGTTACCTATTCACTTATAATACGTTTATTGTACGTTGCACCTTTTAGAAAAGGATTTTCAATTGTGTCCATGTCTCTGGTGGTAACAATGTGTTCTAAGAGATGACATGACCCTATTAACGTGCATGTACCCGTTCCAGCGCTCGGTTAATACCCTGTTACCTATTCGTTACTTATTTGCTTTTAATACGTTTGTTGTTCGTATATAAAGCGAATAAGTAACGAATAGGTATCGAATAGGTAACAGGGTATTAACCGAGCGCTGGAACGGGTACATGAGCGCTAATAGGGTAATTTCATCTCTAAGAACACATTCTTACCACCAGAGACCTAAACGCAATTAAAAAACGATTTATTTCAAGGTGCACCGTATACCCCGCGCATTAAAAGCGAATAGGTAACGAATAGGTAACAGGTTATTTACCGAGCGCTGGAACGGGTACATGCGCTCTAATGGGGTCATTTCATCTCTAAGAACACATTGTTACCACCTGAGACCTGGACATCATTGAAAATCCTTTTCTAACAGGTGCAACGTATAAAAAAATGTATTATAAGCGAATAGGTAACGAATAGGTAACGAATAGGTAACAGGGTATTAACCGAGCGCTGGAACGGGTACATGCGCGCTAATAGGGTAATTTCATCTCTAAGAACACATTCTTACCACCAGAGACCTGAACACAATTAAAAAACGATTTATTTCAAGGTGCACCGAATACCCCGCGCATTAAAAGCGAATAAGTAACGAATAGGTAACAAGATTATTTACCGAGCACTGGAACGGGTACATGAGCGCTAATAGGGTAATTTCATCTCTAAGAACACATTGTTACCACCTGTGACATGGACATAATTGAAAATCCTTTTCTAACAGGTGAAACGTATAAAAAAATGTATTATAAGCGAATAGGTAACGAATAGGTAACGAATAGGTAACAGGGTATTAACCGAGCGCTGGAACGGGTACATGCGCGCTAATAGGGTAGTTTCATCTCTAAGAACACATTCTTACCACCAGAGACCTGAACGATATTAAAAAACGATTTATTTCAAGGTGCACCGTATACCCCGCGCATTAAAAGCGAATAGGTAACGAATAGGTATCAGGTTATTTACCCAGCACTGGAACGGGTACATGAGCGCTAATAGGGTAATTTCATCTCTAAGAACACATTGTTACCACCTGAGACCTGGACATAATTGAAAATCCTTTTCTAACAGGTGCAACGTATAAAAAAATGTATTATAAGCGAATAGGTAACGAATAGGTAACAGGGTATTAACCGAGCGCTGGAACGGGTACATGCGCGCTAATAGGGTAATTTCATCTCTAAGAACACATTCTTACTACCAGAGACCTGAACACAATTAAAAAACGATTTATTTCAAGGTGCACCGAATACCCCGCGCATTAAAAGCGAATAAGTAACGAATAGGTAACAAGATTATTTACCGAGCACTGGAACGGGTACATGAGCGCTTATAGGGTAATTTCATCTCTAAGAACACATTGTTACCACCTGAGACATGGACATAATTGAAAATCCTTTTCTAACAGGTGAAACGTATAAAAAAATGTATTATAAGCGAATAGGTAACGAATAGGTAACGAATAGGTAACAGGGTATTAACCAAGCGCTGGAACGGGTACATGAGCGCTAATAGGGTAATTTCATCTCTAAGAACACATTGTTACCACCTGAGACCTGGACATAATTGAAAATCCTTTTCTAACAGGTGCAACGTATAAAAAAATGTAGTATAAGCGAATAGGTAACGAATAGGTAACGAATAGGTAACAGGGTATTAACCGAGCGCTGGAACGGGTACATGAGCGCTAATAGGGTAATTTCATCTCTAAGAACACATTGTTACCACCAGAGACCTGGACATAATTGAAAATCCTTTTCTAACAGGTGCAACGTATAAAAAAATGTATTATAAGCGAATAGGTAACGAATAGGTAACGAATAGGTAACAGGGTATTAACCGAGCGCTGGAACGGGAACATGCGCGCTAATAGGGTAATTTCATCTCTAAGAACACATTGTTACCACCTGAGACATGGACATAATTGAAAATCCTTTTCTAACAGGTGAAACGTATAAAAAAATGTATTATAAGCGAATAGGTAACGAATAGGTAACGAATAGGTAACAGGGTATTAACCGAGCGCTGGAACGGGTACATGAGCGTTAATAGGGTAATTTCATCTCTAAGAACACATTGTTACCACCTGAGACCTGGACATAATTGAAAATCCTTTTCTAACAGGTGCAACGTATAAAAAAATGTAGTATAAGCGAATAGGTAACGAATAGGTAACGAATAGGTAACAGGGTATTAACCGAGCGCTGGAACGGGTACATGAGCGCTAATAGGGTAATTTCATCTCTAAGAACACATTGTTACCACCAGAGACCTGGACATAATTGAAAATCCTTTTCTAACAGGTGCAACGTATAAAAAAATGTATTATAAGCGAATAGGTAACGAATAGGTAACGAATAGGTAACAGGGTATTAACCGAGCGCTGGAACGGGTACATGCGCGCTAATAGGGTAATTTCATCTCTAAGAACACATTCTTACCACCAGAGACCTAAACACAATTAAAAAACGATTTATTTCAAGGTGCACCGTATACCCCGCGCATTAAAAGCGAATAGGTAACGAATAGGTAACAGGTTATTTACCGAGCGCTGGAACGGGTACATGCGCTCTAATGGGGTCATTTCATCTCTAAGAACACATTGTTACCACCTGAGACCTGGACATAATTGAAAATCTTTTTCTAACAGGTGCAACGTATAAAAAAATGTATTATAAGCGAATAGGTAACGAATAGGTAACAGGGTATTAACCGAGCGCTGGAACGGGTACATGCGCGCTAATAGGGTAATTTCATCTCTAAGAACACATTCTTACCACTAGAGACCTGAACACAATTAAAAAACGATTTATTTCAAGGTGCACCGAATACCCCGCGCATTAAAAGCGAATAAGTAACGAATAGGTAACAAGATTATTTATCGAGCACTGGAACGGGTACATGAGCGCTAATAGGGTAATTTCATCTCTAAGAACACATTGTTACCACCTGAGACATGGACATAATTGAAAATCCTTTTCTAACAGGTGCAACGTATAAAAAAATGTATTATAAGCGAATAGGTAACGAATAGGTAACGAATAGGTAACAGGGTATTAACCGAGCGCTGGAACGGGTACATGCGCGCTAATAGGGTAATTTCATCTCTAAGAACACATTCTTACTACCAGAGACCTGAACACAATTAAAAAACGATTTATTTCAAGGTGCACCGTTTACCCCGCGCATTCAAAGCGAATAGGTAACGAATAGGTAACAGGTTATTTACCGAGCGCTGGAACGGGTACATGCGCTCTAATGGGGTCATTTCATCTCTAAGAACACATTGTTACCACCTGAGACCTGGACATAATTGAAAATCCTTTTCTAACAGGTGCAACGTATAAAAAAATGTATTATAAGCGAATAGGTAACGAATAGGTAACGAATAGGTAACAGGGTATTAACCGAGCGCTGGAACGGGTACATGAGCGCTAATAGGGTAATTTCATCTCTAAGAACACATTGTTACCACCAGAGACCTGGACATAATTGAAAATCCTTTTCTAACAGGTGCAACGTATAAAAAAATGTATTATAAGCGAATAGGTAACGAATAGGTAACGAATAGGTAACAGGGTATTAACCGAGCGCTGGAACGGGAACATGCGCGCTAATAGGGTAATTTCATCTCTAAGAACACATTGTTACCACCTGAGACATGGACATAATTGAAAATCCTTTTCTAACAGGTGAAACGTATAAAAAAATGTATTATAAGCGAATAGGTAACGAATAGGTAACGAATAGGTAACAGGGTATTAACCGAGCGCTGGAACGGGTACATGAGCGTTAATAGGGTAATTTCATCTCTAAGAACACATTGTTACCACCTGAGACCTGGACATAATTGAAAATCCTTTTCTAACAGGTGCAACGTATAAAAAAATGTAGTATAAGCGAATAGGTAACGAATAGGTAACGAATAGGTAACAGGGTATTAACCGAGCGCTGGAACGGGTACATGAGCGCTAATAGGGTAATTTCATCTCTAAGAACACATTGTTACCACCAGAGACCTGGACATAATTGAAAATCCTTTTCTAACAGGTGCAACGTATAAAAAAATGTATTATAAGCGAATAGGTAACGAATAGGTAACGAATAGGTAACAGGGTATTAACCGAGCGCTGGAACGGGTACATGCGCGCTAATAGGGTAATTTCATCTCTAAGAACACATTCTTACCACCAGAGACCTAAACACAATTAAAAAACGATTTATTTCAAGGTGCACCGTATACCCCGCGCATTAAAAGCGAATAGGTAACGAATAGGTAACAGGTTATTTACCGAGCGCTGGAACGGGTACATGCGCTCTAATGGGGTCATTTCATCTCTAAGAACACATTGTTACCACCTGAGACCTGGACATAATTGAAAATCTTTTTCTAACAGGTGCAACGTATAAAAAAATGTATTATAAGCGAATAGGTAACGAATAGGTAACAGGGTATTAACCGAGCGCTGGAACGGGTACATGCGCGCTAATAGGGTAATTTCATCTCTAAGAACACATTCTTACCACTAGAGACCTGAACACAATTAAAAAACGATTTATTTCAAGGTGCACCGAATACCCCGCGCATTAAAAGCGAATAAGTAACGAATAGGTAACAAGATTATTTATCGAGCACTGGAACGGGTACATGAGCGCTAATAGGATAATTTCATCTCTAAGAACACATTGTTACCACCTGAGACATGGACATAATTGAAAATCCTTTTCTAACAGGTGCAACGTATAAAAAAATGTATTATAAGCGAATAGGTAACGAATAGGTAACGAATAGGTAACAGGGTATTAACCGAGCGCTGGAACGGGTACATGCGCGCTAATAGGGTAATTTCATCTCTAAGAACACATTCTTACTACCAAAGACCTGAACACAATTAAAAAACGATTTATTTCAAGGTGCACCGTTTACCCCGCGCATTCAAAGCGAATAGGTAACGAATAGGTAACAGGTTATTTACCGAGCGCTGGAACGGGTACATGCGCTCTAATGGGGTCATTTCATCTCTAAGAACACATTGTTACCACCTGAGACCTGGACATAATTGAAAATCCTTTTCTAACAGGTGCAACGTATAAAAAAATGTATTATAAGCGAATAGGTAACGAATAGGTAACGAATAGGTAACAGGGTATTAACCGAGCGCTGGAACGGGTACATGCGCGCTAATAGGGTAATTTCTAAGAACACATTGTTACCACCTGAGACCTGGACATAATTGAAAATCCTTTTCTAACAGGTGCAACGTATAAAAAAATGTAGTATAAGCGAATAGGTAACGAATAGGTAACAGGGTATTAACCGAGCGCTGGAACGGGTACATGCGCGCTAATAGGGTAATTTCATCTCTAAGAACACATTCTTACCACCAGAGACCTAAACGCAATTAAAAAACGATTTATTTCAAGGTGCACCGTATACCCCGCGCATTAAAAGCGAATAGGTAACGAATAGGTAACAGGTTATTTACCGAGCGCTGGAACGGGTACATGCGCTCTAATGGGGTCATTATATCTCTAAGAACACATTGTTACCACCTGAGACCTGGACATAATTGAAAATCCTTTTCTAACAGGTGCAACGTATAAAAAAATGTATTATAAGCGAATAAGTAACGAATAGGTAACGAATAGGTAACAGGGTATTAACCGAGCGCTGGAACGGGTACATGCGGGCTAATAGGGTAATTTCATCTCTAAGAACACATTCTTACCACCAGAGACCTGAACACAATTAAAAAACGATTTATTTCAAGGTGCACCGTATACCCCGCGCATTAAAAGCGAATAGGTAACGAATAGGTAACAGGTTATTTACCGAGCACTGGAACGGGTACATGAGCGCTAATAGGGTAATTTCATCTCTTAGAACACATTGTTACCACCTGAGACCTGGACATAATTGAAAATTCTTTTCTAACAGGTGCAACGTATAAAAAAATGTATTATAAGCGAATAGGTAACGAATAGGTAACGAATAGGTAACAGGGTATTAACCGAGCGCTGGAACGGGTACATGCGGGCTAATAGGGTAATTTCATCTCTAAGAACCATTCTTACCACCAGAGACCTGAACACAATTAAAAAACGATTTATTTCAAGGTGCACCGTTTACCCCGCGCATTAAAAGCGAATAAGTAACGAATAGGTAACAGGTTATTTACCGAGCGCTGGAACGGGTACATGCGCTCTAATGGAGTCATTTCATCTCTAAGAACACATTGTTACCACCAGACATGAACACAATTAAAACACGATTTATTTCAAGTTGCAGCGTATACCCCGCGCATTAAAAGCGAATAGGTAACGAATAGGTAACAGGTTATTTACCGAGCGCTGGAACGGGTACATGCGCTCTAATGGGGTCATTTCTTCTCTAAGAACACATTGTTACCACCAGAGATATGAATTTAATTGAAAATCCTTTTCTAAAAGGTGCAACGTACAACAAACTTTTTAAAAGCGAATTAGTAACGAATATTTAACAGGGTATTATCCGACCGCTGGAACGGATACAAATGCACTTATAGAGTTATATCACCTCTAAGAGCCAAAATCTTCCACCAGAGACAACAAAACAATTGAAAATCATGTTTTAAAAGGTGCAACGTAAGATACACGTATTATAAGCGAATTATAAGCGAGTGATGGAACGAATTAAACAAGGTAATAGCATGCTCCGAAACGATGTACACCCTGCTTACATGTTTAACTCTACCACATTATGTAAGTATGTGCCTGTCCCTAGACAAGAGCCTGAAATTAAGTAGTTATCGTTTGTTTTTGTGTTACATATTTCCGTTTATTTTTTTGTATATGAAATACGGCCGTCAGTTTTGTTGTTTGAATTGTATGAGGTTGTCATGTCTGGGCCTTTTATAGGTGACTACACGGTTTGGGCTTTGCTCATTGTTGAAGGCCGTACAGTGAACTATAGTTGATAATTTCTGTGTCATTTTGGTCTAATGTGGAGTGTTGTCTCATTGGCAATCATACCACATCTTCGTTTTTACGCAAGCGCTAACACGGTGATTTCATCCCGTCGAACCAAGATCCATCTTCAAACATACGGACATAAAGCAGTTAAAAGGTAGAACGTATAAAAAACAAGTAAGGAACAAATGCGTATCGAACATGAAGTAAAAGGATCGGTTGAGCACAAACACATATAAATAGGTCATAAAAAGATCATTTTACCTCAACCAATTCAGAACTATTACCATATGTAAGACTATTAACAACTAGATTTGTAATTGCTAGCAATAACGGAAGGCACCCCTTCCCCCTA
Organism: Mytilus edulis; assembly: GCF_963676685.1. Taxonomy (NCBI): domain Eukaryota; kingdom Metazoa; phylum Mollusca; class Bivalvia; order Mytilida; family Mytilidae; genus Mytilus; species Mytilus edulis. The sequence goes on along the minus strand of NC_092344.1, from coordinate 31,364,068 downwards.
TTACCAGGTGAGCGGCAGCCATTTTGACAATTCCAAAGTCAAAGAGAGCATCTACAGATGTCTATAGCTAGTAACATTTTTGCAAAGTTTCATTAAGTTTGAACATTTTGAATTTTTGATATTTTTGCTGTTTCCATGGTTACGGCGGCCATTTTGAAAATTCTAACTTCAAAATCCAACTCTGCCTATGCCAGTTACCATTCCTGTAAAGTTTCATCCAGTTTGCGGAAAATTCTTATTTTTGAAATTTTTGACCTTTTTGCATTGTTTCCATGGTAACAAGACCTATTTTGGAAATTCCAACTCCAATGTTGCTCATCATTACTGTGAAGTTTCATGAAGTTTTGAGCATTTTTAGAATTTTGAAAATTTTGGTGTAGTTTCCATGGCAACATAGTAGTTCCAATGATCGCCAAAATCATCCAACACCTGTATATAGTGGGCACCTACATTGTTTTAAAATATGATGATTCTGAGTTGAAGCATATCCAAACAGTTCACCAAAAACCAAAAACTCATTTTTTTCACAATTGTGCCGTTTCCATGGTAACGGCAGCCATATTAAACTATTCCATGCCATAATTAAAAAGGGGGAAGGATATTAAAAATCAAATAAGTAACGAATAGTATAACGAATAGGGAATAGGGAATAGGTAACGAATAGGTAACGAATAGGGAATAGGGAATAGGTAACGAATAGGCAACGAATAGGGAATAGGGAATAGGTAACGAATAGGCAACGAATAGGGAATAGGGAATAGGTAACGAATAGGTAACGAATAGGGAATAGGGAATAGGTAACGAATAGGGAATAGGGAATAGGTAACCAACTTGACGCCCATACAAGTTGAGATATATAAACACCGTAAGATGGTGACAAGGGAACGTCACCATCTAAAAACGGATAATTAACGATAGGAAATGAAAAATCATCCCTTTTATCATAAATTTTAGTATTCAGCTTTCCATTAGTGCAAACATTTTTTAAAATTGAATAAGTTCCTTAATTTGATTAGATGCAATAATGCTAAGAAATATATGAAGCGCAGTAACAAACCTCAAGTCCTGGATAATCAGTTGGATTTTTGTTGAAAAACCTCATAATTCTCTCCAACTTTTTCGTAGCTTTGTGGTCTCCAATCATTTTTACAATTTTCCTGTAACAAGAATATCTTGATTTCACACCATTTTTATGAAATATTGATAGCAAGTTTTATAACCTTCAGACATCTGATTCTAATTAATACAACTTAATAATCAGCCATATTTAGTTTACAAGTAGCAGCCCGGTGACTTATTTTGTACATCATATGGAGGTTTTTTTTTATGAGTGTAATATGTATATATTAAACATTATTTCATTACTGTCATGAATATGAATTTCCCTACATGGGGAAACCATTTAAAATGTTGTATGTTTTTTTTAATTGAGACATAATTTCAGCACAACTATGTTAAATCTGCAATAAGAAAGTATCCAGAAGTAAATTTGTAAAAATAAATTTCCACTTTTCCGTATTTTACTTATAAATGGACTTAGTTTTTTTGCCAGAAACAAAACATTCACTCTGTGGTTTAAGTTTTTAAAATTTTTATAGCGTTCTTAAACTGTCCTGGATTTCTACCAAACTTAGACAAAAGCTTGTTTCTAATCATAAGATATTATTCAGAAGTAAATTTTGTAAAAAAAAAATCACTTTTTCCGTAATTTACTTATAAATGGACTTAGTTTTTCTTCCAGTTAACATTACAGACAGTCTGCAGTTAATGTTTATAAAACATTTATTAGATTCATAAACTATCCTGGATTATTTACCAAACTTGGAAGCTTCTTTCAATCAAAAGACAGTATCGAGAGGGAAATTTTTATTGATGTTTTTCCTCATTTTTGTTGAGTCTGCGGTTAACAGCAAAAGTAGGCGAGACACTGGGTTCCGTGGAACCCTTACGAATTTTTATTTTTGTTCAATCATTAATGAAAGTGAAATTGTGAGATATTGATTCGCTTTTAGCAGCCAGTATTGTTCACAAAAACTCATTCTCATACTGGTAAAAACGATGATTAAATAATATTCAAATCTATAATATGAAATCAAACCGACCTAGAACAATAAAATTGCACGAGTTCGCTATCTATTTGTCTTTAATTATGTTAATATCGAGTTATATGACCATCAGCAGTCTATGGATCGAGGTCACTTCATAGTTAATTAGATATCGTCAAGACTAAAATACACACGAAATGATGATACATTGTATTGAGCTTATGCAATATATATATATATTTTTAGACATATATAATAATTTGGATATACGTTATATTTTTATAAATCAAATATGAGAATACAAGTGAACATGAATTTGACAGCTAGTGTCCCTTTAAATAAATGAGCAGAGTAACCTACGCCTGCATATTGGCTGACTGTCTCTGCAATCCCGAATTTTCTGATATCGTACTGCCTAAAGCTGAAACTGAAAAAACATAACTGTTTTTGTTATATAATTATTATGCTTGTGATATAGAAAATACAGGTTATCAAAAATATACTTGCATTTGGTAAAAAATAAATAGAAGTTATAATACAAGTCTACGATGGGTGTATCATGGTGTTCCGTAAAAGCGAACATTGCCAGATGAATAGATAAACAACATTGACATAAATACATGATATAGTACTGAATAGACACACCGATCAACTTTCTAAACTTGTTCTTGAATCAATACTATTTAATAGTTTTCTTAATAATGGATGGTATTGTAAAACATTGTTATTGTTATGGAATTTAAACAGAAATTAAGATTATCACACATGCCTGCACTTTCTTCGCAGCTTTCAGATGTTCTTTGACTTCTTCGTCTCTCTGATGTGACTATTCCAGAATCATGTAGCGATGACTTGGTCACTACACAAATATCAATTATAATGTTATCAAACATGAATTTAATTGATCTTGGATTTTTTTTTAACAGTATGACTATGAAAGCTGTTAGTCTACAGTTACATTCAGTCAAAGTATTGTCTATATACATGCTTATTTGCTTAATGCAATTGCAATGTTTGATTCCGAATTCTCATTGCACAATAATATAGCAACATTACTTCTAATATTCTAGATGTATCACTGCTACCTAAGAAAACAAAGACAGCGTGTTACTTTGATTTTTTTGCAGCAGATTAAATCCTAAGGTTCATGTGGACCCTATGGCTAAAATTACTTTGTTTGCACATCAAAATTAACTCTGGTAAAGAAAAACCAGTACATTTGGAAACGTTTTTAGGCATAGCATGCCCAAGATAAATAAATTTCAATAGCATTTTATGTTTAAGAGAACAAATCTCTTAACTGTATTCCTATACATGTATTCATAAATAAAACTCCTTTTACATTTAAACATTTTTTCTTACTTTGTTGTGAAATGTTCGACACATTAAAACTGGTCTTTGGTTTTTGTTCTGTAATAAATGTTTTTATTTCAGCTGCTGAAGGTCTGTCGGCTGGTTCAAATTCTAACATCTTCCGCATCATGTTTTTGATTGGATCGCAATACTGAAGACGGTCAAAATCAGGCAACTGTTGAAGATGTAAAAATGGAAGATCTTCAAATTTCATACGTATATATATATACTGGTATAGATAGATACCTTTCATATTTAAGGATTTACTGAGTTTTTACAGATATATTGGTGAGATTAAAATTAAAATTAAAGAATAAAAATCACAGTTCATCCTTTTATAAAGTCGTTTACATGAACGCAAAATGATATCTTATTCCATTTATATAATTTTTTTTTATAGCAAAGACTATAGAAAATATGGTTGGTCAGCTGTTTACCGATTTTCGTATTTTACTCACTACCTTACTTTGATTGTTTGTATGATGTTTGCTGTACACCCAGTGGGAAATATTTCATGAATGTTCAGGACGGACAAACGAACACAATACATACAAAAGGGATGTTATAGATAAGGGGTCGTACAGAATGATAGGCAGGAAATTTGGAATGCCTTTGAAAACGATGCATGTATATAGAAAGGGACTAACGAATTAATATACCCCGCATTGCCGAATTGACGCCCCTCATTTGTTAAGTTTTTTTTTCTGTCGGTTGGAGGAAATCCAAGGGATGAATATACTTCTATATCTGAATAAAATTATATGGATAAAATTTTACAGTAAGTTTAATTTTACAAAACGAACAAAATCTAAAATACTATATATATTCAAAATTAAAATATTTTTCATTGTTATAATGAAGAAGCATGCCATACCTCTTTAGAAGTTACTTTTTTCGTAATGGCACTAAGACTTGAACCAGAAAAAGCATAGTCTCCATAACCCATTTCAAAGCACACACAACCAAGACTCCATATATCAGTCTGAAAGCAACGAGTTTATGGATATCAATAGATGGAGATGTGAGTTACACATCAATAACATGTAGCATGCAAAACCACACAAACAAACGGATATATAAGAATCTTTCAAATTCTGTATATAATTAAGTGAATGATGTTTTATACTAATAGATATGATTTTATTTAAAACGTCATTACCACTATCTTAAGTCATAATGTATTATACCGAATTAATCTCATATCAATACTAGTGGGTTCATACACATATAACCTTTTAAACTAAATTAAGAAAACGGCAATCGTCAAAAAAATCAAAATCACGGTTTTCTAGAATATGCAGAATACTGATTGTTGTTAAAGATCATACCTTAAAATCGTATGTTTCTCTCTTTAAAACCTCGGGACTCATACAATTTGGTGTTCCAACTAATTTTGTCAGCTTCATATCGACTTGTTCTATTTTTCTGGTAAAAAAGAAATAGTGTTGATATATATCCAAAAGGAATGCCGACTAGTTATATATTTTTAAACAGGTATACGGAGCATACAGATTGGTTAAATTTCGTTACTGATGCTGGAGGAAAATAAAATCGAACGCGAAAATATACTTGATATTTGAGATCAAAGAAACCAAAGGGATAAACTTTGCATCAAGGAATTTTTATGGAGACTTATTAAAAAAAACTTTTTCTCTCTTTTATAACTCATTATTACGTTTTACAACCCTATACTCGTCATGAATTGAAACAATATAAACTTCGTTTCTGTTTCTAGCTTGAAGCTCACACAGATCTTGCAAAAATAGTGAAACACCGCCATGTATATTTATGTGATCATCTTCTGTCATTGATTGTCTTTTGTTATATCGTGTAATCATCATAAACATGAATGAAATGCTTGCCACTGAACATTTAAGCAAACACCAACCAATCGATTATATAATAAGACGGCTTTTCTTTTTTCTTTTTTGCTATTTGTAGAATTTGGAGGTGATAGAAGATCTTGAAGAAATTCCATTTACTTTCTCAGAATCGGGGACACTTTATGCTTGATAGGTTGTATATTAGCATCTGTGTATTGCTTAAGACTGTGGTTAGTGACTTCAATATACCACTTTGTCAGTTTTAGAATTTCGTGACGACTAAATGACAACTAACCTTGCAACACCAAAATCTGCCAATTTGAGGTCGTTGTGGGCAGTCAAGAGTACGTTTTTCGTTTTAACGTCTCGGTGAAGTATGCTTTTACTATGGAGGAACTAAAACAACAAACGACATGACAAAATGTAAACAAATTAAAATGAGAAAACCAACGGTCTGATTCATGCAAAAAAAAAACCACCCAACCACAATAGCTTATAAGAAAAATACAAAGCGTGTTTCTATAATTCGACCAGAATACATATACATTGTAAAACTTCTTTACTTGTGACCACTTTTAAAATATCATTCTCCATGCATTAGACGATCAAGTCGTAGGTTTTTTGGGTGTTTTTTTTAATAGATTGATTTATATACACTTGTTGTCTTAAATTCAGATCAATAATGTTAAACTGCGTTTTACACTTTTTAAAGAGATTAATAAGCTCAAGCAGATTAGAAATCATCATGTCACTGCCAAGATCTCTAATTCAAATAAAGTAACCGTTTGGTCTTCGCCCGGATCATAGCTTTCCTGTGTTCATATTAATAATATATGATTGTTATGTACACTGTATACTGACAAGTAACTACAGCGTCGTATCTCCAAAATAACGGCATGAATTGTGTTACAAATCAAGATTAACACTATACCCTCAGTACAGATGATACTATAGGATCTGTGTTCCCGAATGCATATGAAACAACTGTTTGTCTTTCGCGCACATTAGTTTTTCGGTACCGTTTCCCAAAGTATCACATCCTACCGTACCAATAGCGGTTCTAATATTGCCGTTAGATATTTTTAAGACGATTCGATGATACTGTATTTAATTCAACAGTCTGTATATATAGGGAATGTGGTTTTTTTTAACATACCTCTAGTCCGTTCGCAAGTTGGTCTAAATATTCCATAAAGGTTGATTCGGGAACTGATTTTCTTTTTCTAATGTAAGCATAGAGGTTCCCTCCTTCATAGTAGTCCATAACAATACACAGAAAGTTTTCATGTGTGAAATATTCCACATATCTGACAATGTTAGGATGTTTCTTCAGATCGGGATCGTTCAGTATGCCTATTTCCCTGTCTAACCATCTCTTTTGTGTTGAATTGACATTAGCTGCGCCAAGGTTAATACATTTAATGGCTAAGCTGGTTGGCTGCAAAGGTGTTTAATAAGTTATGCAAAGAGATTTTTTTCGCAGTAAGAAACTCAATGTATACTGTAAATGATACCTCCACTAATACATACAGAATTGACAAAGGCAATGATTAGCTAAGAGAGAACAAAAATACACAATGCACTATGGCATCATATGCTTTGCTAAAGAAAAAAAACCTAAAAAAAAAGTCGGACCAAAATTTCAACAAAGAAGTTCACAATGGCATTGTATGATAGAGATTCCGAGCCGAAATGCGGATTCAAAATACGAACGGATTGATTGGAACACCATAACTAACTACCTACCGCTTCATGAGAAGACTTTATAAGTATGATTTACTTGTGTCTAATCCATTTTTCTTTAATTCAGCAAATAAAATCTGTTTAAACTAAACCTACCGCTTCAGAAAGTAAGAGATATAAAAAAAAAAACGACATTCACTTGATACTTTAAAGCAACTGACCCCCCACCTTTTCAGTCATACAATTGTTTGCTTAGATCCTTCTTTGTGTTTGTTTCTCCCTCTTCTTTACTGATTTTTTCCCCTGTTTTGTTCATTAGCTCAATTGTTTGAAGATGCTTGTTTTTGGAAGCCTTTTGTAATTTTTATGCCCCACCTACAATAGTAGAGGGGCATTATGTTTTCTGGTCCGTGCGTCTGTTCGTCCGTCTGTCCCGCTTCAGGTTAAAGTTTTTGGTCAAGGTAGTTTTTGATGAAGTTGAAGTCCAATCAACTTGAAACTTAGTACACATGTTCCTTATGATATGATCTTTCTAATTGTAAAGCCAAATTAAACTTTTGACCCCAATTTCATGGTCCACTGAACATAGAAAATGACAGTGCATGTTTCAGGTTAAAGTTTTTGGTCAAGGTAGTTTTTGATGAAGTTGAAGTCCAATCAACTTGAAACTTAGTACACATGTTCTCTATAATATTCTCTTTCTAATTTTAATGCCTAATTATATTTTTTATCCAATTTCATGGTCCATCGAACATGGAAAATAATAGTGCGATTGGGGCATCCGTGTACTTTGGACACATTCTTGTTCTTTTTGCTTTTGGCGTCTTTTCATTCATAACTTTAATGATATGTATATTTAAGGGACATTATTCCCCGTTTGTTTAATAGTTATTGCAGAGGGATGGTTGAAAAGCTCCCAGTATAAATCAATATTGACGTTGAGACTTCGTATTGACATATATAGAGTTGCTACCGAAACACAACCATTTATTAAGATTTATACTTGAGTTGTGATACGAAAAAGATAAAAAAAAAAATGGTATCATAAAAACTAAGTGTTCTAAAGATAAATTTTAGATAAATTTTATTTCCAATAAAGGACCCATTATGGGCATAATCAGTACAGTGATTTTTATATTTAAAATTTATTTTATATTTCATATTTTAATATTGCAATATAGACAATACAAAAAAAACAAAACAATCCAAAACATGAAAGATAAATTAAGTTAATAATAATATATGTAGTCGTATAAACCATTGTGTTTAGTGTCACATCCATTATAAATATCTATAAAAATAGCTTTCATGCTTGCTGATGCATATGAAAAAATAGTATTGTTGTTCTTATGCAGGAGACACCAAGGGCATGAGCTTAAATGACACTCAAGCCAATACACACAAATATAAATATCTTAACACTTTAAAACACAACATAACACATAATGAAAAAGCTTAATTATATAGTCCTCCTCGTGGCTAACGCACATGAACAAGATCATTAATTTATGCAGTTATCCATGGTAGGCAGGTGCAGCGGGGCAGGTGCTTAAATGACATAGTAACAAATTTTATAAAATTTTGGTGTAAGATAAATTTGGATTTGGATGCAACCTCTAGCACAACTTGTTCAAATGTTTTCAGAAAAAAAACACAAAATAACACTGAAAACTGTTTAACACAAACAATGGTCTAAATTAGGAGTATGTTTCATTATGATTTCTGAAAGCTCACATTTCGTACAAGATATCCGTGTTTTCATTACGCATTAACCAAATAAGCTCATATCAAAATCATCGCAATATTTCCTAGCACAATGTATTAATAAAATTGAGAAAGGAAATGGGGAATGTGTCAAAGCGAAAACAACCCGACCATAGAGCAGACGTATACTTCTCTCATTATTTAGTGCGGTACAATTAAGAAGAAAATATAACTCATCTCAGCCAATTTCCGAGGTTGAGTTTTGTTTATAGAGCTTTTCTTGCGCAAAGGAAAATGATAATGCATAGAAGTGAATACCAAGATATTTGTATCTATTTACACATTGTTAATCTTAATTACATGACGGATATTGCTACCTGCCCTGTTGAAAATCAAACTTTTTAGGTGAGGGGAGTATTTATAATATTGATCAAGTAAATAGAGTTTCTTTTGTAGTCCTTCTGGAGACACATTTAAGGTTTATCGTTAAAAATAAGTAGTTTTGATACTATTCGCCTTTGGAAATATGTTCATGAAAACAGTGAGTCAATTCTCTAACTAATATAGATCTTTGTAAAGAACTAAAAAGAACATAATGCTTACTGTAAATGTATCTCCCCCTCTTAGCTTGGCTTTATTATTAGTTGCGACGTATACTCTTCCGAATGTGCCTTTACCAATGAACTTGTGAATCCTGTAATCCCCACAATCTGTTCCCTCAAAATCACCAGGCGTACCGAGAGTCGTACATGCTTTACTACTACTACTAGCCATTATTTATCAAAGATAGCGAAGAGTAAATATATTCAGTGATCTAATTTACTTCCTTATTTGTCACAGTTCCATATGGTTGATTATTTTATTTGTTAGATATTTAAATTGATTTTTGTTGTACGTCAGAGAGCATTCAATTTAAAATACCCGAGCTTATAATTAAACATTAGTCAACTAAGAATAGTTTTGCTTTAAGCAGAGAAATATACTACAAATAGGTTTTCTCGGAACTACGTAGAAATTCTTCAGAAACGCAAGTTATTTTGAGACTCCCCTTGATCGTTCTTCCGCGTTCTAACTGTCTTCGTACTGCGAATACTATAACATATATATGTAATCGTTGTTCTAGTTGTGTTGTGACAAGTTTAACTGTTTTTGCCCTACTCATGACACAAGAGAAACTATAGTTACAAGTTGATGCTTCTAGCCCTTTGGCGCTAATCATCATTTTCTGTGAACTAGACGAGCAGCATTTTTTTTTATTGCCGTCTGGTATGAGAATAACTTTTAAACCATACTCCTTGTAATATTTCAACAGTTTTCAAATTCATGATTCATCGAGTTTCCGTGTCGTTAGCATTATGAACGACAAACTTAGAATTCATTAAGGGACAACATCAAAAGTTCAATGTAGGATAAAAAACTTAATTTATATAGTTTTTATCACTGACCACCCCCTACCCCCCCCCCCCCCCCCTTTAACTTAATTTGGGAAAAATTGATTGACCAAAAAGGATATATGTAAAATCGATGTCAATTAAACAAAACTTGCAACAATTTTGACAACCCCCCCCCAACCCACAAACTATTTTTTTTTATCCTTCATTGACTTTTTGATGTCGTCCCTAATGTAGCAGATCTTCTTTTTTTTTATCGAAGTTAGGCTTCTCGACTTGCACAGAAAATTCAATTAACTTAGTGCCTCATTTAAAGCAACATTTTGTATTCATGGTATCATCTGACAAGAAATTGGCCGAGGTTTTACAACTGGTCAAATTATGCTATTTTCTGATGTTTAAATGTCAAATTGTGTTACTTTCTGGTGTTCAAATATCAAATGTCATGCACGGAAGATCGAAAAATTTGTGGGTACACAAATGCGATTTTCTCTGTTAAAGGAATAGGTCAACAGCACAAGCCATAAGCTCAGCTTCAGCTTCTATTGAAATAATTTCCGACGAATTGAAAGATCACGGATTTACTTTTGTTATGAAATAAACTTGTTTTCTATCAGATATTTTTTTTTTTTTTTATTATTATTATTTTAAGTGTTATAATATTTTATTTGAATTTTACATTTGTTAGAGATACATGAAGTACCGGTACCTTATACTGTCACCATCTTACGGTGTTTATATATCTCAACTTGTACGATTCGCTCGTGTATGTAACAATGTTTTCGATTTTAACGAGAGAAATTTATGTATTACTGAAAAATTATTACACCAGGGTTTTCGATATCACAAACTAGTCAAAACATTTACTAAATTTTATCATCGGTATAAAGACATCATTCGTAAATATAGCTCAACATGCAGACTTCTAATACGTTCAGGTATTTCACATCCAATTTTTTATGGTAATATTCTTTATAAAGCACAAAGGTGTCAGTATTCACCTCAGAAACTTACAAAACCTTTGAATAGACTTATTAAGAAGGGATATAATTACGATACTGTTGTCAAGTCATTAAAGATTGCATATTTTGGCGTTAATATTGAGTCACTGATAAGGTCTTTGCATCGGAACTAAACACATTTATTCTAAAAACAGTTGTTGGCATGACACGGGTTATGTTCTTCTCATATATGTTATGATGGTATGATACTAAACCCCTAAAGGGAAGGATTGTGCCTGATGTTCATATGATGAAATCATAATCTTTCAGTCAGTTTAATTGAAGTCTGGAGCTGGCATGTCAGTTAACTGCTAGTAGTCTGTTGTTATTTATGTATTATTGTCATTTTGTTTATTTTCTTTGGTTACATCTTCTGACATCAGACTCGGATTTCTCTTGAACTGAATTTTAATGTGCGTATTGTTATGCGTTTACTTTACTACATTGGTTAGAGGTATAGGGGGAGGGTTGAGATCTCACAAACATGTTTAACCCCGCCGCATTTTTGCGCCTGTCCCAAGTCAGGAGCCTATGGCCTTTGTTAGTCTTGTATTATTTTAATTTTAGTTTCTTGTGTACAATTTGGAAATTAGTATGGCGTTCATTATCACTGGACTAGTATATATTTGTTTAGGGGCCAGCTGAAGGACGCCTCCGGGTGCGGGAATTTCTCGCTACATTGAAGACCTGTTGGTGACCCTCTGCTGTTGTTTTTTTTTTTGGTCGGGTTGTTGTCTCTTTGACACATTCCCCATTTCCATTCTCAATTTTACTCATTAACGTTAGTACATAGCATTTCATTGATAAAGTTAGTACTTGTTAGTGCACAATATATATATATATATATATATATATATAATAAAAACTATAAAACAAATTCCCATACGTTTCGGCCATTACGGCCTTCTTCATTGGAATAAATTACAACATTGAAACAACAATTACATCACTTGGATACATTACGTTATAATAACTTTTATGACGTTCATTTGCCGCGTTTTTCGCTTTTTCAATATAAATATATTTATCATCGTTCATACATTGTGTTGAGTCCTTCAGGTTCTAGAGTTTTTAATTTTTTTATCCAAAAGGCTTCTTTAGTTTTTCTGTAAGTTTCTGTCCCAAATACTCTTTCTATGGCGGTAACTTTTAAATTTGTTATTGAATGATTGTTCTGAATGAAATGGTTGGCTACTGGATCTTCTGTTTTCTTTGTTCGTATTTTTGAAAAGTTCAATAGCATTCGTTGATATAGTGTATCACCCGTTTGTCCTACATATATAACTTTTTCACATTTTGTACAATTAATCGCATATATCACGCCTACGGTTTTACAATTTATTTGTCCCTGAATGGTATATTCTTTGCCGGTGTTGTCACAAAATACCTTGGTTTCATTTAAATGTGAGCATAGTGCACATTGTTTACCACATGGTCCACATCCATTAGTTTGCTTATAAAATAATAAATTATGCTTTTTGTGTACTAAGATGTCTTTTATGTTGTTATCACGTTTAAATGCCACGATAGGCGGATCGGGAAATATTTTCTTTAGTCTTTCGGATTGATGGAGAATTTTAAGATTTTTTCTAAGAATGGAATGTACATTTGGAAGCGCATTGGAAAAAGTAATTACTAAAGGTACCCTGTTGTTTTCTTTCTTCTGTTTGTACTTTAATAGATCTTCTCGGTTTAATTTGTCGACCTTCTTCAATTGAACTTCAGTGGACGAGTTATTGTATCCACGTTCTTTTAGGTGCGTTTTTATTTCTTCTCTTCTTGTTTTGTAATCTTCTTCTGTTGAGCAAATTCTTTTGACACGAATGCCGAGTCCATATGGAATAGCATTTTTTACAGAGTTTGGATGGCTTGACGACACATGTAAGTATTGGTGTTTATCTGTTGATTTTGTATAAAGATCTGTTTTAAGTTGTCCGTTTTCTATGTGTACAAACACATCAAGAAATTCAATTTTTTCAGTTGAGTAACGCATTTCTGTTTTAATTCGCGGATGCAAACTGTTTGACATTTCGTGAAATTTTTTTAATTCATCTAAACCATGTTCCCATATCCCCCAGATGTCATCAACATATCTTCAATATGAAAATGGTTGTAAATTGCTGTTTTGAAATAAATTTTCTTCCCATTGTCCGAGGTAGGTGCAAGCATAATTCATGCCTAGATGGGAACCAATAGCTGTTCCTTCAGTTTGTAAAAAGTGCTTTCCGTTGAAGCTAAAATTATTATTTTCAATGACTAAATCCATCATTTTAAGAACATCTTCAGTTGGGATTGATGTGTTAGTTCGATTTTCTAGTGCTGATTTACATGCTTCTCGTGCTTCTTTTCTTGGTACGCTTGGATATAATTTAGTAACATCTAAACAAAACATTATTGCGTTGTCTGGTAAAGGCAGTTGTATTGCATTTAATTTGTTTAAAAAATCTGTTGTGTCTTTGATATACGTGGGCAAGTTCCGAACATTCTCCGAAAGCTCGTTTTCGACTATTTCCGCGATTTTTTCTGTGGGATGGTTCCGCCCATTAATAATTGTTCTAACTGGGTGATTTTGTTTGTGTAATTTCGGATTAGCTTGTACCTTTCCGGGACATGTTCCTTTCGGTAAGAGATATTTTTTCATGTCTTTATCTATTATTTCTCTTTTACATAAATTTTCTACGAGTTTTTTTACTTTATTTTCATTTTTCTGTGTTAGATCTTTATCTATTGCTGTGTACGTATCGTTGTTATCTAATTCTTTTTCTACCTCTAATTTATAATCTTCTGTGTTCATTATTACAACTCCGGATGATTTGTCGCTTGGTCGTATCACGATGCTTGTATCATACAAAAGTTCCCGCATTGCTTTTTCTTCTTCAATAGTTATATTCATTTTGAATTTTCGACTTAATCTACTTAAAATTTCATCTTTTACGGTTTGTTTGTCCGAGGTAGGTGCAAGCATAATTCAAAATGAACGGTTCGATTAGTTTTTATATATATATATAGTAATAATTTTAGACCCTTCTACAACGAAATTTGTTTTACATGTACACGTATAAATATTGCGGTTTTTATCCTACCAATCATAGGTTTGAACGTAGTTTTCAATTTAGACTCGTATATAGTAATAATGACATGTATGTAACTGAATAAAAATAAGATAACATGATGTATTATAAATTCTAATTCATGAAATTAATTTAATTTTTGCTGCAACCAGATTATGGAATTTTTCATATTTGCCTTCTTTATTTGTCAATACTTCATGATATTGAAGAAATTCTTTTTTGAAAATTTCAAACATATTAATTTGTTTTGTTTTTTGTTCGGATATATAGTATCCTTTGTATACAGTAAAAAGAATAATTGTTATTAAATCATTAATACTGTAATAACTTGTATCCGGTTTATTTTGTATCCGTACAAAAGTGATCTAATTGATATTATATGATGTCCTATTTTAAGTTTATCAAGTAATAGTTTTATTTGATCCCAAAATGATTTCAGAAATTTGCATGTCAAAAAGTAGTGCTCATAATCTTCGATGACATCACAAATATTACATAGCGGAGTTTTAGTTATTTTCCAAGAGAAAAGTAATTGTTTGGTTGGTAAAATGTAGTGCAGAAATTTCCATCTTAACATTTTGAATTTATTATCTTGTATATAATAAAAGATATAATTTAGCATTTGTTGTCTTTTGCTTGTGTTGTTTTCCAAGATAAATATGTTGTCCCATTTTTTAAAGTCATAAGAAACCTCAAATAAAAAAAAATTAATGCATATGATTTTTATAACTCAATGGATAGTTTTCATTATAAAACTTATGTACATATACTTTTTTCTGAAGAAAATTCTTTAATTTATTCATATTTAGAAGAAGTTTACTTTATTTGAATAGCTTCCTTCCAGCAAGCTATTCCCCCCGACATATTTTCCGTATGCAAGGTGACCTCAGTGTGACCCATCTCGTAAAAATCCGGTGACCACAATACGCATGGATGTCCTTAAAATAAACTATTATCTGAATTTACATGTTAAACACGTGCTCAATTTCCATGCTTTTTTGTTTATTTTTCGTCAATTGTTGACAAACAGGTGACAATCGTTAAACTTCGGCTTCAAAACACGAACTTTAATTACCTGCCATATTTTCACAACAACACTGACCGATTGAGAAAAAAAATTGACAATTATACGAAATTTACACGAAAAAAATGATAAATTCGAGCACAGAAGACGAAGTTTAGGATGTTTGTATGCATTAGTTCAAGAATTGGAAGAACATTATTTTTCACCGGTCACTCGTTTCTTATGACTTTAAATCCTATTGGTTTTTCATAATATCTATGTCTTTATAAGATATCTCATAAACTATATAAGATATCTCATGAATTATATGAGATATCTTATAAATTATATAAGATATCTTATAAATTATATAAGATATCTTATAAATTATATAAGATATCTTATAAATTATAAAAGATATCTTATATAAAAATTGTTTAAAAGATATCTCATATACTTTATAAAATATCTTATAAACTTTAGAAGATATCTTATAAAGTATATAAAAGAGGGACGAAAGATACCAAAGGGACAGTCAAACTATATATATATATCTTATAAATTTTAGGAGATATCTTATATAACATTAAAGATATCTTATATAACATATAAGATATCTCATATAATATATAAGATATCTTATATAATATAGGAGATATCTTATATATTATAGGAGATATCTTATATATTATAGGTATTTAGTTTATAAGATATCTCCTAAAGTTTATAAGATATCTTACATAGTTTATATGATATTTTCTTAAGTTTATAAGATATCTCCTAAAGTTTATAAGATATCTTATATAGTTTATAAGATATCTTACATAGTTTATAAGATATCTTATATAGTTTATAAGATATCTTATATAATTTATAAGATATCTCATATAATTTTTCAGATATCTTATAAAATTGTATTTATAAGATATCTCATAAACTATATAAGATATCTTATAAACTATATAATATATCTTATAAATTATATAAGATATCTAATATAAAAATTGTTTATAAGATATCTCATATACTTTAGAAGATATCTTATAAAGTATATAGGAAATCATATAAACTTTATGAGATATCTTATATAACATTAAAGATATTTTATACAACATTAAAGATATCTTATATAACATTAAAGATATTTTATACAACATTAAAGATATCTTATATAACATTAAAGATATCTTATATAATATATGAAATATCTTATAAATACAATTATATAAGATATCTTATATATTTAAGTACGGAAGCCTGGAGCTGCCTTGTATTATTGTTTATAACTAAACCATATATGATAATCATCGCGATAATGTTTTGTATATTGCAATACGACGCCTTATTTATCGCAATATTTCGCTATATTTAACAACAAGGCACTTTATTTAGCGCAATGATTTTTTATATTTAACAGTAAGAAGACTTAATTATCGCAAGAATTTGCTTTATTTAATAAGACGACTTATTTATCGCAATAGTTCGCTATATCTAACAACAAGGCACCATATTTAGAGCAATGCATTGATGGACGTCAAGTTGGTTACCTATTCCCTATTCCCTATTCGTTACCTATTCCCTATTCCCTATTCGTTACCTATTCGTTACCTATTCCCTATTCCCTATTCGTTACCTATTCCCTATTCCCTATTCGTTACCTATTTGTTACCTATTCCCTATTCCCTATTCGTTACCTATTCCCTATTCCCTATTCGTTACCTATTCGTTACCTATTCCCTATTCCCTATTCGTTACCTATTCGAACAAAGTTTGGAGACTTATTGTTTTTTCTCAGTTCTTATTATTTTTATTATTCATCTTCTTCCTCTTCTTCCTCTTCTTCCTCTTCTTCTTCCGCCACTTTAAAAATGAACTTGTCCGCAGCATTTCTCTAAAACTACTTGTCCGATTTACTTAGGGTTTCATAAAATGTTAGACTAATATGTCTAGGTGAGCCATCAATCGTTCATTTGTGCATTGGGGTCTATTAAGGGGTATTTTGGGGGGCAGAAAGAAGGGAGGGGTTTACTGTAGAACCCTATGGGATTTTATTTTCTAAAATTTTCAAATGAATATAACTTGATAGATACATGCAGTCTTCAGAAATGATTAAAGGACAATAAAACAAATCACATGAAATATAGGGGAGTCCATGGGGGTCATCCCTACCCCCTTCAATTCGAGAATATGCTTTTAACTTGTAAACGGTCCAGATCCCCACCCCTAAACCATATATATTCTTGTATGGGACAATAAAAGTAATCAAATGAAATTTAATAAAAGTTCTTGGGGGTCACCCCCATCCCGTTCAATTTGAGAATGTACTATTATCTTGTAAACGGTCCAGATCCCCACCCCTAAACCATATATATTCTTGAAAAGGACGATAAAACAAATCAAATGAAATTAAATGGAAGTCCCTGGGGGTAATCCCCACCCCGTTCAATTTTAGATTGTGCTATTATCTTGTAAACGGTCCAAATCCCCACCCCTAAACCATATATATTCTTGTAGGGGACAATAAAAGTAATCAAATGAAATTAAATGGAAGTTCCTGAGGGTCACCCCACCCCGTTAAATTTGAGAATGTACTATTATCTTGTAAATGGTCCAGATCCCCACCCCTAAACTTGTAGGGGACAATAAAACAAATGAAATGAAATAAAAGGAAAGTCCCTAGGGGGTCATCCCACCCCCTCTTGTTTGAAAACTTATAAACGGTCAACATCCCCACCCCTAAACTATATATATTCTTGTAAGGGACAATAAAACTAATCAAATGAAATTAAATGGAAGTTCCTTGGGGTCAACCCCACCCCGTTCAATTTTTAAATGTACTATTATCTTGTAAATGGTCCAGATCCCCACCCCTAAACCATATATATATATTCTTGTAGGGGACAATAAAACAAATGAAATGAAATAAAAGGAAAGTCCCTAGGGGGTCACCCCACCCCCTCTTGTTTGAAAACTTGTAAACGGTCAACATCCCCACCCCTAAACTATATATATTCTTGTAAGGGACAATAAAACTAATCATATGAAATTAAATGGAAGTTCCTTGGGGTCAACCCCACCCCGTTCAATTTGAGAATGTACTATTATCTTGTAAATGGTCCAGATCTCCACCCCTCAACCATATATGTTCTTGTAGGGGACAATAAAACAAATAAAATGAGATAAAAGGGAAGTCCTGAGGGTGTCATCACACCCCCTTTTGTTTGAAAACTTGTAAACGGTCAACATCCCCACCCCTAAACCATATATATTCTTGTAGGGGACAATAAAACAAATAAAATGAAATGTAGGTAAAGTCCCTGGGGGTCACCACCCCCCCTCCTGTTTGAATACTTGTAAATGGTGGAGATCCCCACCAGTAAGCCATATATATTCTTGTATGGGAGAAAAAATCAAATCAAATGAACATGGGAACATATGAATAGCGAGTTATGGGAGCTTTATTTCGGAGACTTCGTAACAGCATCCTGTTACAATTACTTCTTCTTGTTTATACTCTTATATCTGGTAATAGTTCTAAGTTTGTTGAGGTAAAATGATCTTTTTATGACCTATTTATATGTGTTTGTGCTCAACCGATCCTTTTACTTTACGTTCGATACTCATTTGTTCCTTATTTGATTTTTATACGTTCTACCTTTTAACTGCTTTATGTCCGTATGTTTGAAGATGGATCTTGGTTCGAAGGGATTAAATCACTGTGTTAGCGCTTGCATAAAAAAAGATGTGGTATGATTGTCAATGAGACAACAATCCACAATAGACCAAAATGACACAGAAACTATCAAATATAGGTCAATGTACGGCCTTCAACAATGAGCATAGCCCAAACCGTGTAGTCACCTATAAAAGGCCCAGATATGACAATTTCAAACAATTCAAACAACAAAACTAACGGCCGTATTTCATATACAAAAAAATAAACGGAAAACAAATATGTAACACAAAAACAAACGATAACTACCTAATTTCAGGCTCTTGTCTAGGGACAGGCACATACTAACATAATGTGGTGGGGTTAAACATGTTAGCAGGGTGTACATCGTTTCGGAGCATGCTTTTACCTTGTTTAATTCGTTCCATCACTCGCTTATAATTCGCTTATAATACGTGTATCATACGTTGCACCTTTTAAAACATGATTTTCAATTGTTTTGTTGTCTCTGGTGGAAGATTTGGGTTCTTAGAGGTGATATAACTCTATAAGCGCATATGTACCCGTTCCAGCGTTCGGATAATACCCTGTTAAATATTCGTTACTTATTCGCTTTTAATACGTTTGTTGTACGTTGCACCTTTTAGAAAAGGATTTTCAATTGTGTTCATATCTCTGGTGGTAATAATGTGTTCTTATAGATGAAATATCCCTATTAGCGCGTATGTACCCGTTCCAGTGCTCGGATAATACCCGGTTAATTATTCGTTCCTTATTCGCTTTTAATGCGCGGGGTAAGTATACGTTGCATCTTGAAATAAATCGTTTTTTAATTGTGTTCATGTCTCTGGTGGTAACAATGTGTTCTTAGAGAAGAAATGACCCTATTAGAGCGCATGTACCCGTTCCAGCGCTCGGTTAATACCCTGTTACCTACTCGTTACCTATTCGTTACCTATTCACTTATAATACGTTTGTTGTACGTTGCACCTTTTAGAAAAGGATTTTCAATTGTGTTCATGTCACTGGTGGTAACAATGTGTTCTTAGAGATGAAATAACCCTATCAGCGCATATGTACCCGTTCCAGCGCTCGGTTAATACCCTGTTACATATTCGTTACCTATTCGTTACTTATTCGCTTTAAATAGGTTTGTTGTACGTTGCACCTTAAGCTTTTAGAAAAGGATTTTCACTTGTGTTCATGTCTCTGGTGGTAACAATGTGTAATTAGAGATGAAATGACCCTATTAGCGCGCATGTACTCGTTCCAGCTCTCGGTTAATACCCTGTTACCTATTCGTTACCTATTCGTTACCTATTCACTTATAATACGTTTGTTGTACGTTGCACCTTTTAGAAAAGGATTTTCAATTGTGTTCATGTCACTGGTGGTAACAATGTGTTCTTAGAGATGAAATAACCCTATCAGCGCATATGTACCCGTTCCAGCGCTCGGTTAATACCCTGTTACCTATTCGTTACCTATTCGTTACCTATTCACTTATAATACGTTTGTTGTACGTTGCACCTTTTAGAAAAGGATTTTCAATTGTGTTCATGTCACTGGTGGTAACAATGTGTTCTTAGAGATGAAATAACCCTATCAGCGCATATGTACCCGTTCCAGCGCTCGGTTAATACCCTGTTACCTATTCGTTACCTATTCGTTACCTATTCACTTATAATACGTTTGTTGTACGTTGCACCTTTTAGAAAAGGATTTTCAATTGTGTTCATGTCACTGGTGGTAACAATGTGTTCTTAGAGATGAAATAACCCTATCAGCGCATATGTACCCGTTCCAGCGCTCAGTTAATACCCTGTTACATATTCGTTACCTATTCGTTGCTTATTCGCTTTAAATAGGTTTGTTGTACGTTGCACCTTAAGCTTTTAAAAAAGGATTTTCACTTGTGTTCATGTCTCTGGTGGTAACAATGTGTAATTAGAGATGAAATGACCCTATTAGCGCGCATGTACTCGTTCCAGCTCTCGGTTAATACCCTGTTACCTATTCGTTACCTATTCACTTATAATACGTTTGTTGTACGTTCACCTTTTAGAAAAGGATTTTCAATTGTGTTCATGTCTCTGGTGGTAACAATGTCTTCTCAGAGATAAAATGACTCCATTAGCGTGCATGTACCAGTTCCAGCGTGCGGATAATACCCTGTTACTTATTCGTTCCTTATTCGCTTTTAATGCGCGGGGTAAGTATACGTTGCACCTTGAAATAAATCGTTTTTTAATTGTGTTCATGTCTCTGGTGGTAACAATGTGTTCTTAGAGAAGAAATGACCCTATTAGAGCGCATGTACCCGTTCCAGAGCTCGGTTAATACCCTGTTACCTATTTGTTACCTATTCGTTACCTATTCACTTATAATACGTTTGTTGTACGTTGAACCTTTTAGAAAAGGATTTTCACTTATGTTCATGTCTATGGTGGTAACAATGTGTAATTAGAGATGAAATGACCCTATTAGCGTGCATGTACCCGTTCCAGCGCTCGGTTAATACCCTGTTACCTATTCGTTACCTTTTCGTTACTTATTCGCTTTTAATACGTTTGTTGTACGTTGCACCTTTAAGAAACGGATTTTCAATTGTGTTCATATCTCTTGTGGTAATAATGTGTTCTTATAGATGAAATACCCCTATTAGCGCATATTACCCGTTCCAGCGCTCGGATAATACCCGGTTACTTATTCGTTCCTTATTCGCTTTTAATGCGCAGGGTATACGTTGCACCTTGAAATAAATCGTTTTTTAATTGTGTTCGTGTCTCTGGTGGTAATAATGTGTTCTTGGAGATGAAATGACCCTATTAGCGCGCGTATACCCGTTCCAGCGCTCGGTTAATACCCTGTTACCTATTCGTTACCTATTCACTTATAATACGTTTGTTGTACGTTGCACCTTTTAGAAAAGGATTTTCACTTGTGTTCATGTCTCTGGTGGTAACAATGTGTAATTAGAGATAAAATGACCCTATTAGCGTGCATGTACCCGTACCAGCGCTCGGTTAATACCCTGTTACCTATTCGTTACCTATTCGTTACTTATTCGCTTTTAATACGTTTGTTGTACGTTGCACCTTTAAGAAACGGATTTTCAATTGTGTTCATATCTCTGGTGTTAACAATGTGTTCTTAGAGATAAAATGACCCTATTAGCGCGCATGTACCCGTTCCAGCGCTCGGTAAATACCCTGTTAACTATTCGTTACCTATTCGTTACCTATTCACTTATAATACGTTTGTTGTACATTGCACCTTTTAGAAAAGGATTTTCAATTTTGTTCATGTCTCTGGTGGTAACAATGTGTTCTTAGAGATGAAATGACCATATTAGCGCATATGTACCCGTTCCAGCGCTCGGTTAATACCCTGTTACCTATTCGTTACTTATTCGCTTTAAATACGTTTGTTGTACGTTGCACCTTTTCGAAAAAGATTTTCACTTGTGTACATGTCTCAGGTGGTAACAATGTGTAATTAGAGATGAAATGACCCTATTAGCGTGCATGTACCCGTTCCAGCGCTCGGTTATTACCCTGTTACCTATTCGTTACCTATTCGGGACCTATTCACTTATAATACGTTTGTTGTACGTTGCACCTTTTAGAAAAGGATTTTTAATTGTGTTCATGTCTCTGGTGGTAACAATGTGTTCTAAGAGATGAAATGACCCTATTAGCGCGCATGTACCCGTTCCAGTGCTCGGTTAATACCCTGTTACCTATTCGTTACCTATTCGTTATCTATTCACTTATAATACGTTTGTTGTACGTTGCACCTTTTAGAAAAGGATTTTCAATTGTGTTCATGTCTCTGGTGGTAACAATGCGTTCTTAGAGATGAAATAACCCTATTAGCGCATATGTACCCGTTCCAGCGCTCGGTTAATACTCTGTTACATATTCGTTACCTTTTCGTTACTTATTCGCTTTAAATACGTTTGTTATACGTTGCATCTTTAAGAAAAGGATTTTCACTTGTGTTCATGTCTCTGGTGGTAACAATGTGTAATTAGAGATGAAATGACCCTCTTAGCGCGCAAGAAATCGTTCCAGCGCTCGGTTAATACCCTGTTACCTATTCGTTACCTATTCCCTTGTAATACGTTTGTTGTACGTTGCACCTTTTAGAAAAGGATTTTCAATTGTGTCCATGTCTCTAGTGGTAACAATGTCTTCTCAGAGATAAAATGACTCCTTTAGCGTGCATGTACCAGTTCCAGCGCGCGGATAATACCCTGTTACTTATTCGTTCCTTATTCGCTTTTAATGCGCGGGGTAAGTATACGTTGCACCCTGAAATAAATCGTTTTTTAATTGTGTTAATGGCTCTGGTGGTAACAATGTGTTCTAAGAGATGAAATGACCCTATTAGCGCGCATGTAACCGTTCCATCGCTCGGTTAATACCCTGTTACCTATTCGTTACCTATTCACTTATAATACGTTTGTTGTACGTTGCACCTTTTAGAAAAGGATTTTCAATTTTGTTCATGTCTCTGGTGGTAACAATGTGTTCTTAGAGATGAAATGACCATATTAGCGCATATGTACCCGTTCCAGCGCTCGGTTAATACCCTGTTACCTATTCGTTACTTATTCGCTTTAAATACGTTTGTTGTACGTTGCACCTTTTAGAAAAAGATTTTCACTTGTGTACATGTCTCAGGTGGTAACAATGTGTAATTAGAGATGAAATGACCCTATTAGCGTGCATGTACCCGTTCCAGCGCTCGGTTATTACCCTGTTACCTATTCGTGACCTATTCACTTATAATACGTTTGTTGTATGTTGCACCTTTTAGAAAAGGATTTTTAATTGTGTTCATGTCTCTGGTGGTAACAATGTGTTCTAAGAGATGAAATGACCCTATTAGCGCGCATGTACCCGTTCCAGTGCTCGGTTAATACCCTGTTACCTATTCGTTACCTATTCGTTATCTATTCACTTATAATACGTTTGTTGTACGTTGCACCTTTTAGAAAAGGATTTTCTATTGTGTTCATGTCTCTGGTGGTAACAATGCGTTCTTAGAGATGAAATAACCCTATTAGCGCATATGTACCCGTTCCAGCGCTCGGTTAATACTCTGTTACATATTCGTTACCTTTTCGTTACTTATTCGTTTTAAATACGTTTGTTATACGTTGCATCTTTAAGAAAAGGATTTTCACTTGTGTTCATGTCTCTGGTGGTAACAATGTGTAATTAGAGATGAAATGACCCTCTTAGCGCGCAAGTACTCGTTCCAGCGCTCGGTTAATACCCTGTTACCTATTCGTTACCCATTCACTTATAATACGTTTGTTGTACGTTGCACCTTTTAGAAAAGGATTTTCAATTGTGTCCAAGTCTCTAGTGGTAACAATGTCTTCTCAGAGATAAAATGACTCCATTAGCGTGCATTTACCCGTTCCAGCGCGCGGATAATACCCTGTTACTTATTCGTTCCTTTTTCGCTTTTAATGCGCGGGGTAAGTATACGTTGCACCTTGAAATAAATCGTTTTTTAATTGTGTTCATGTCTCTAGTGGTAACAATATGTTCTTAGAGACGAAATGACCCTATGAGAGCGCATGTACCCGTTCCAGCGCTCGGTTAATACCTTGTTACCTATTCGTTACCTATTCGTTACCTATTCACTTATAATGCGTTTGTTGTACGTTGAATCTTTTAGAAAAAGATTTTTATTTGTGTTCATGTCTCTGGTGGTAACAATGTGTTCTTAGAGATGAAATAACCCTTTTAGCGCGTGTGTACCCGTTCCAGCGCTCGGCTAATACCTTGTTACCTATTCGTTACTTCTTATTTCAAGGTGCAACGCATAGCACGCGTATTTAAAGCGAATAAGGAACGAATAAGTAATAGGGTATCAGTCGAGCGCTGAAACGGGTACATATGTTCGATTAAGGTTATTTCACCTGTAAGAACCGACAGTTACCACCAGAGACGCAAAAATATTTCTTTTTAAAGTGCAAAGCACTACACACGTTTTAAAAGCGAATAAGGAACGAATAAGTAACAGGGTATCACTGAGCGGTGAAATGGGTACATATGCGCTAGTAGGGTTTTTTCAACTCAGATCAGAGAACACATAATTACATCCAGAGACGTGAAAGCAATCGATAATCGATTTATTTCAAGGTGCAACGTATACCACGCGTTTTTAAAGCGATAAGGAACGAATAAGTAACAGGGTATCAGTCGAGCGTATAGTGGATTGGGAAACAAGTTTTGCAACTTATATTTACCCCTTTCTACTTTTCGGGTGCGAGTGCTGCCTTGTAGCGGCATCAGCCTACTCTTTTTCGACATCTACCAGGGTGTCTTCAACGTGCTAGATACATGGCTCTCTCTTAACACGGGTCAGCCATTTGTCGTCCCCTTCCGACGGACTATCATCGTTTCCTGAAAACCATAGTCGCAAATGGTGTCAAGGGAGAGCCGAAAATTGAGTTCTTGAAATTTTCATACCGAACGGGAATCGAACCAGGAACCATTGTGTTAGTAGTCCGATGCACTAACCGCTACAACACGTTTTATAAGCGAATAAGAAACGAATAAGTAACAGGGTATCAGTGTTGCGCTGAAACGGGTACATATGCGCTAATAGGGTTTTTTCACTTCAGAGAACACACAATTACCGCCAGAGACATAAAAGCAATAGATAATCGATTTATTCCAAGGTGCAACGTATACCACGCGTATTAAAAGCGAATAAGGAACGAATAAGTAACATGGTATCAGTCGATCGCTGAAACGGGTTCGTATGTTCTATTAGGGTTAATTCACCCACAAGAACCGACAGTTACCACCGGAGACACAAAAATATTTCTTTTTAAAGTGCAACGCATAACACATGTTTTAAAAGCGAATAAGGAACGAATAAGTAACAGGGTATCAGTGTAGCGGTGAAATGGGTACATATGCGCTAATAGGTTTTTTCAACTCAGAGAACACATAATTACCACCAGAGACATGAAAGCAATCGATAATCGTTTTATTTCAAGGTGCAACGTATACCACGCGTATTGCAAGCGATTAAGGAACGAATGAGTTACAGGGTATAAACCGAGCGCTGGAACGGGTACATACACGCTAATAGGGTTATTTCATCTCCAAGAACACATAGTTACCGCCAGAGACAAGAACACAATTGAAAATCATTTTCTAAAATGTTCATTTTTATACAAGCGGTCACCTCTTCGAACCAAGAACCAGATCTTCAAACATACGAATATAAAACATTTAAAAGGTAGAACGTATAAAAATCAAATAATAAACAAATAAGTATCTAACATAAAGCAACAGGATCGGTTGAGCACAAACACATATAAATAGGTCATAAGAAGGTCATTTTACCTCAACAAATTTAGATCTATAACAAGAGATAAGAATATAAACAAGAGTGCACACGCTGAAATGTCTCGCCTTCTTTACTAATCATTGATATTATGTTGATAGTCTTAAGTATAAAGCTTTATAACAACTGTCACATAACTTAACATTCACCAAGATAACAAAAACCAAATTGAATGAACCATGAAAATGAGGTCAAGGTCAGATGAAACATGCCAGACAGACATGTAGAGCTAACAATGCTTTCATACAATAAATATAGTTGACCTCTTACTTATAGTTTAAGAAAAAAAGACCAAACACAAAAACTTAACACTGAGCAATGAACTGTGAAAATGAGGTCGAGGTCAAATAAAACCTGCGCGACTGACATACAGATCATATAATATTTCCATACACCAAATATAATATTAGATACAAAGACCAAAACTCAAAAACTTAACTTTGACCACTCAACCATGAAAATGAGGTCAAGGTCAGATGACATCTGCACGCTAGACTTGTACACCTTACAATCATTCCATACAACAAATATAGTAGATCTATTATGTAAAGTATGAGAAAAAAGAGACCAAAACACAAAAACTTAACTATAACCATTGAACCGTGAAAATAAGGTCAAGGTCAGATGACACCTGCCAGTTGGACATGGACACCTCACAGTCCTTCCATACACCGAATATACTTGCCCTATTGCTTATAGTATCTGAGATATGGACTTGACCACCAAAACCTAACCTTGTTCACTGATCCATGAAATGAGGTCGAGGTTAAGTGAAAACTGTCTGACGGGCATGAGGAATTTACAAGGTACGCACATACCAAATATAATTATCATATTACTTAAAATAAGACAGAATTCAACATTACAAAAAATCTTAACTTTATTTTCAAGTGGTCACTGAACCATGAAAATGAGGTCAAGGACATTTGACATGTGACTGACAGAAACTTCTTAACATGAGGCATCCACATAAAAAGTATGAAGCATCCAGTTCTTCCACCTTCTAAAATATAAAGTTTTTAAAAAGTTAGCTAACACCGCCGCCGCCGAATCACTATCCCTATGTCGAGCTTTCTGCAACAAAAGTTGCAGGCTCGACAAAAATTAAAAAGGGTGAGGATAACAAAAATTGAATAAGTAACGAATAGGGAATAGAGAATAAATAACGAATAGGTAACGCATAGGGAATAGGGAATAAGTAACGAATAGGTAACAAATAGGGAATAGGGAATAAGTTACGAATAGGTAACGCATAGGGAATAGGGAATAAGTAACGAATAGGTAACAAATAAGTAACAGGGTATTAACCGAGCGCTGGAACGGGTAGATGCACGCTAATAGGGTCATTTTATCTCTAAACACAATGTTACCACCAGAGACATGGACACAATTGAAAATCCTTTTATAAAAGGTGCAACGTACAACAAACGTATTAAAAGTGAATAGGTAACGAATAGGTAACGAATAGGTAACGAATAGGTAACAGGGTATTAACCGAGCGCTGGAACGGGTACATGCGCTCTAATAGGGTCATTTCGTCTTTAAGAACATATTGTTACCACCAGAGACATAAACACAATTAAAAAACGATTTATTTCAAGGTGCAACGTATACTTACCCCGCGCATTAAAAGCGAATAAGGAACGAATAAGTAAGAGGATATTAACCGAGCGCTGGAACGGGTACATGCACGCTAATAGGGTCATTTCATCTCTAATTACACATTGTTACCACCAGAGACATGAACCTAATTGAAAATCCTTTTCTAGAAGGTGCAACGTACAACAAAAGTATTATAAGAGAAAAGTAATGAATAGGTAACGAATAGGTAACAGGGTATTAACCGAGCGCTAAAAACGGGTACATGCGCTCTAATAGGGTCATTTTGTCTTTAAGAACATATTGTTACTACCAGAGACATGAACACAATTAAAAAACGATTTATTTCAAGGTGCAACGTATACTTACCCCGCGCATTAAAAGCGAATAAGGAACGAATAAGTAACATGGTATTATCCGCGCGCTGGAACGGGTACATGCACGCTAATAGAGTCATTTTATCTCTGCGAAGACATTGTTACCACTAGAGACATGAACACAATTGAAAATCCTTTTCTAAAAGGTGCAACGTATAACAAACGTATTATAAGTGAATAGGTAACGAATAGGTAACAGGGTATTAACCGAGCGCTGAAACGGGTACATGCGCGCTAATAGGGTCATTTCATCTCTAAGAACACATTGTTACCACCAGAGACATGGACACAATTAAAAATCCTTTTCTAAAAGGTGCAACGTACAACAAACGTATTATAAGTGAATAGGTAACGAATAGGTAACGAATAGGTAACAGGGTATTAACCGAGCGATGCAACGGGTACATATGCGCTTATAGGGTCATTTCATCTCTAATTACACATTGTTACCACCAGAGACATGAACACAATTGAAAATCCTTTTCTAAAAGGTGCAACGTACAACAAACGTATTATAAGTGAATAGGTAACGAATAGGTAACGAATAGGTAACAGGGTATTAACCGAGCGCTGGAACGGGTACACGCGCTCTAATAGGGTCATTTCATCTCTAAGAAGACATTGTTACCACCAGAGACACGAACACAATTAAAAAACGATTTATTTCAAGATGCAACGTATACCCTGCGCATTAAAAGCGAATAAGGAACGAGTAAGTAACCGGGTATTATCCGAGCGCTGGAACGGGTAATATGCGCTAATAGGGGTATTTCATCTATAAGAACACATTATTACCACAAGAGATATGAACACAATTGAAAATCCTTTTCTAACAGGTACAACGTACACCAAACGTATTAAAAGCGAATAAGTAACGAATATTTAACAGGCTATTATCCGAGCGCTGGAACGAGTACATATGCGCTAATAGGGTCATTTCATCTCTAAAAACACATTGTTACCACCAGAGACATGAACACAATTGAAAATCCTTTTCTAAAAGGTGCAACGTACAACAAATGTATTATAAGTGAATAGGTAACGAATAGGTAACGAATAGGTAACGAATAGGTAACAGGGTATTTACCGAGCGCTGGAAAGGGTATATGCGCGCTAATAGGGTCATTTTATCTCTAAGAACACATTGTTACCACCAGAGACACGAACACAATTAAAAAACGATTTATTTCAAGGTGCAACGTATACCCTGCGCATTAAAAGCGAATAAGGAACGAATAAGTAACCGAGTATTATCCGAGTGGTGGAACGGGTAATATGCGCTAATAGGGATATTTCATCTATAAGAACACATTATTACCACAAGAGATATGAACACAATTGAAAATCCGTTTCTTAAAGGTGCAACGTACAACAAACGTATTAAAAACGAATAAGTAACGAATAGGTAACGAATAGGTAACAGGGTATTAACCGAGCGCTGGAACGGGTACATGCACGCTAATAGGGTCATTTCATCTCTAATTACACATTGTTACCACCAGACATGAACACAAGTGAAAATCCTTTTCTAAAAGGTGCAACGTACAAATAACGTATTATATGTGAATAGTTAACGAATAGGTAACGAATAGGTAACAGGATATTAACCGAGCGCTGGAACGGGTACACGCGCGCTAATTGGGTAATTTCATCTCCAAGAACACATTGTTACCACCAGAGATACGAACACAATTAAAAACGATTTATTTCAAGGTGCAACGTATACCCTGCGCATTAAAAGCGAATAACGAACGAATAAGTAACCGGGTATTATCCGAGCGCTGGAACGAGTAATATGCGCTAATAGGGGTATTTCATCTATATAAACAACAAGAAGTAATTGTAACAGGATGCTGTTACGAAGTCTCCCAAATAAAGCTTCCATAACTCGCTATTCATATGGTCCCATGTTCATTTGATTTGTTTTTTTTCTAATACAAGAATATATATGGCTTACTGGTGGGGATCTCCACCATTTACAAGTATTCAAACAGGAGGGGGTGGTGGTGACCCCCAGGGACTTTACCTACATTTCATTTTATTTGTTTTATTGTCCCCTACAAGAATATATATGGTTTAGGGGTGGGGATGTTGACCGTTTACAAGTTTTCAAACAAGAGGGGGTGGGATGACCCCCTCAGGACTTCCCTTTTATCTCATTTTATTTGTTTTATTGTCCCCTACAAGAACATATATGGTTGAGGGGTGGGGATCTGGACCATTTACAAGATAATAGTACATTCTCAAATTGAACGGGGTGGGGTTGACCCCAAGGAACATCCATTTAATTTCATTTGATTAGTTTTATTGTCCCTTACAAGAATATATATAGTTTAGGGGTGGGGATGTTGACCGTTTACAAGTTTTCAAACAAGAGGGGGTGGGGTGACCCCCTAGGGACTTTCCTTTTATTTCGTTTCATTTGTTTTATTGTCCCCTACAAGAATATATATGGTTTAGGGGTGGGGATCTGGACCATTTACAAGATAATAGTACATTCAAAAATTGAACGGGGTGGGGGTGACCCCAAGGAACTTCCATTTAAGTTCATTTGATTAGTTTTTTTGTCCCTTACAAGAATATATATAGTTTAGAGGTGGGGATGTTGACCGTTTATATGTTTTCAAACAAGAGGGGGGGGGGGGGTGACCCCTAGGGACTTTCCTTTTATTTCATTTCATTTGTTTTATTGTCCCCTACAAGACAATATATGGTTTAGGGGTGGAAATCTGGACCATTTACAAGATAATAGTACATTCTCAAATTGAACGGGGTGGGGGTGACCCCCAGGAACTTCCATTTAATTTCATTTGATTATTTGTATTGTCCCCTACAAGAATATATATGGTTTAGGGGTGGGGATCTGGACCGTTTACAAGATAATTGCACATTCTAAAATTGAACGGGGTGGGGATGACCCCCAGGGACTTCCATTTAATTTCATTTGATTTGTTTTATCGTCCTTTTCAAGAATATATATGGTTTAGGGGTGGGGATCTGAACCGTTTACAAGATAATAGTACATTCTCAAATTGAACGGGGTGGGGTGAGCCCCAGGAACTTTTATTTAATTTCATTTGATTAGTTTTATTGTCCCATACAAGAATATATATGGTTTAGGGGTGGGGATCTGGACCGTTTACAAGTTAAAAGCATATTCTCGAATTGAAGGGGGTAGGGATGACCCCCATGGACTCCCCTATATTTCATGTGATTTGTTTTATTGTCCTTTAATCATTTCTGAAGACTGCATGTATCTATCAAGTTATATTCATTTGAAAATTTTAGAAAATAAAATCCCAAAGGGTTCTATAGTAAACCCCTCCCTTCTTTCTGCTCCCCCCCAAAAAATACCCCTTAATAGACCCCAATGCACAAATGAACGATTGATGGCTCACCTAGACATATTAGTCTAACATTTTATGAAACCCTAAGTAAATCTGACAAGTAGCTTTGGAGAAATGCAGCGGACAAGTTCATTTTTAAAGTGGCGGAAGAAGAAAAGGAAGAAGAGGAAGAAGAAGAATAATAAAAATAACTAGATTTGTAATTGCTAGCAATAACGGATGGCACCCTTCCCCCATTGCCAGGGTAACGGCAGCCATTTTGAAAATTCCTCAGTCAAAGAGTGCATCTACACTTGCAAATTAACATTTTTTTAAAGTTTCATAAATTTTGGAGCTTTTTGAAATTTTTGACATTTTTGCAGTTTCCATGGTAACGGCGGCCATTTTGGAAATTCCAAAGTCAAACTGTTGATCAGCACATGCCAGTTACCATTACTGTGAAGTTTTTTTCACTTTGGAACACTTTGATGTTTTTCGCATTTTTGCTGTTTCCATGGTAACGGTGGCCATCTTGACCATTCCAAAGTCAGAGGGACAACTTCGCATAGTGTTCAACATTATACCATAGTTCCATCAACTTTGGTCCATTCAATTCTTAGAACCGCTCCGGACAAAAATAGTGGAAGAAAAATAATAAAAACTAGAATTGCCATTGCAAGCAATAGCGGATGTCACCCTTCCCCCCATTGCCACTAAGCGGCAGCCATTTCAAAAACTTTTAACAGTGAATGCACATATTTGCATGGCTATACATTTTTCTGTAAATTTTCAGTACATTTAGATCATTTTAAAAACATGACATTTTTGCTGTTTCCATGGCAACGGCAGCCATTTTGAAAGTTTCAAAGTCAAAAGTCTCATTTATACATGCCAGTTTACAATAATATTAAGTTTCATTAAGTTTGGAGCATTTTGAAAATATTTGACATTTTTGCAGTTTCCATGGCAACGGTGGCCATTTTGGAAATTCCAACTTCAAAAGTCTCATGCAGACTTGCCAGTTTACAATCATATTAAGTTTTATCAAATTTGGAGCATTTTGAAATTTTTGAAATTTTTGACATTTGTGATGGTTCCTATGGCAACAGAGACCATTCCCAAAATTTAATGGCATATACCACATTGGTACATGGGAGGGACCATACCATCAAAGTTTCGATCCATTTGACCTACCATATTAAGAAAGTAAATGCCACTTTTAGGTGTTTTTGGACCATTTTTACCATTTTTGCATTGTTTCCATGGAAACAGCAGACATTTTGGAAATTCCAACGCCAAATTCCACATCTACCAATGTTGCTCATCGTTACTGTGAAGTTTCATAAAATTTGGAGCATTTCCATATTTTTGAAATTTTTGGTGTAGTATCCATGGCAACATAGCAGTTCCAATGATTGCCAAAATCATCCCAAAACCAGTGTATAGTGGGCACCTACATTGTATTAAAATCTAAAGATTTTAAGGTTAAGCATTCTCAAACAATTCACCTAACTCCAAAATTATATTTTTTCACCATTTTTCCGTTTCCATGGTGATGGCAGCCATTTTTTTAGTTCCAATACCGGAAAGCAACAGGAAAGTCAGGGTTCCTTGTTATAGTGCACCATCATTCAGATTGGTTCCTTTGGCTCTGAGAAAGCGGGCGGACAAAATTAGGTGGAAGAAAAATAATAATAATAATAATAATACGGAAAAAGAAACAGAGGAAAAGCAATATGTCACCCGACATTGTCGATCGGGTGACATAATAAAAATAACTAGAATTGCCATTGCAAGCAATAGCTGATGTCACGCTGGGCCGCCAATTACCACTAAGTGGCAACCATTTAGATTTTTTTTATAACATTAGATTAACATATTTACTTCACAATACATCACTTTGCGATTTTTTAGGAAGTTTGAAGCATTTTGAAAATTTTAACACTTGTACTGTTTCCATGGCAACAGCGGCCATTTTGAAAATTCCAAAGATGGATGGCAGATCCTCACATGCCAAAGATCATTTATACAAAGTTTCATTCAATTTGAGAGACTTTCCGATTTTTCACATTCTTTCTGTTTCCATGACAACGGCAGCCATCTTGGAAATGCCAACCCCCGATTGCACATCTACACATGGTGGTTATCATTATGGTTAAGTTCCATCATCATTGGTTCATGCAATTCTGAGAAATAGTCTGGACAAAAAAGTGTGGAATAATAAGAAAGATTATGAATAAAAAAAAGAATCGTACAATAACAATATGTCACCCGACCTCCGTCAGGGTGACATAAAAAGAAAAAAAAGAAACGTAGAATAACAATATGTCACCCCAACTCCGTTGAGGGTGCCATAAAGGGTGCCATAATAAGAACTGAGCAAAAACAATAAGTCTCCAAACTTTGTTCGAATAGGTAACGAATAGGGAATAGGGAATATGTAACGAATAGGTAACGAATAGGGAATAGGGAATAGGTAACGAATAGGTAACGAATAGGGAATAGGGAATAGGTAACGAATAGGGAATAGGGAATAGGTAACGAATAGGTAACGAATAGGGAATAGGGAATAGGTAACGAATAGGTAACGAATAGGGAATAGGGAATAGGTAACGAATAGGGAATAGGGAATAGGTAACCAACTTGACGTCCATAATGCATTGCTATATTTAAAAAGAAGAAGCCTTAATTATCGTTATTATTTGCTATATCTAACAACAAGACGTCTTAGTTATCGCAATGATTTGCTCTAGACACCTTATATATCGCCATACTAACAAGATGCCTTAGTTATCGCAAGATTTTGATTTTAATATATATTCCCACACTTCAGACTGTCTCTCAACTCCAGCAAAATTTCCTTAAAATTACTAAATCGGGGACAGCATCCCAACAACAGGTTGTCCGATTTGTCTGAAAATTTCAGGGCAGAAAGATCTTCACCTTTTAAACAATTTAATTCCTTGTCAGATTTACTTTAAATGCTTTAGTTTCAGAGATATAAGCCAAAATATACATTTTATCCCTATGTTATATTTTCAGCCATGGCGGCTATCTTGGTTGGTTGGCCGGGTCATCGGACACATTTTTAAACTAGATATCCCAATGATGACTGTAACCCAAGTTTGGTCAAATTTGGCCAAGTAGTTTCAGAGGAGAAGATTTTTGTAAAAGTTTACGGACGACGGACGACGGACGCGAAGTGATGAGAAAAGCTCACTTGACCTTTCAGGTCAGATGAGCTAAAACTATTCAAGATAATAACCAAAATCTTTAAAATTTTCTTAAAATTACAAATTCAGGGGCAGCAATCCAGCAATGGATTGCCTGAATTGTCTGAAAGTTGCAGGGCAGATAGATCTTGACCAAAGAACAATTTTGTTTTTGAAAGATTTGCTTGAAATGCTTTGGGTTTAGATATATGAGCCAAAATCTAAATTTTACCCCTATGTTCTATTTTTAGCCATGGCGGCCATCTTGGTTGGTTGGCTGGGTCACCGGACACATTTTTTTAACAAGATACCCTAATGATGATTGTGACCTAGTTTGGTTAAATTTGGCCCAGTAGTTTCAGAGGAGAAGATTTTTGTAAAAGTTTACGGACGACGGACACCGCCAAGTGATAAGAAAAGCTCTCTTGGCCCTTTGGGCCAGGTGAGCTAAAAAGGAAGAGGCGGAAGACATTTGTCTCACCAGAACTTTTTCGAGCGAAAAGAACAAAAGAACGAAAAAAAAATATCAAGAATTCAAGAATAAAATAACTGTTCCGCATGAATGCACACGGGTTTTAAGGGGATTATGAGAGGTGACCTTTGGTGACACCCGTCGCTCACAATCAAGATAAAAGTCTATAGGGATTGTAGAAGTACATGTTTGCCTATACCACCCGGCTATTCTACTGACACATTTATGCAGTATGTATATATGGTGTCTCTGACTGATAAATACAGTCTGTATATATGGTGTCTGTGGTTATAAGATGTTGTCTGTGGTTGTTAGATGTAGTCTTTACATTGTATCTGTTGTTGTTAGATGTAGTCTATATATGACGTCTGTGGTAGTTAGCTTTAGTCTTTACATGGTGTCTGTGATAGTTAGATACAGTCTGTATATATGGTGTATGTGGTAGTTAGATAAAGTCTTTATATGGTGTTTGTGGTAGTTAGAAGTCTGTATATATATGGTGTCTGTGGTTGTTAGATGTAGTCTTTACATGGTATCTGTTGTTGTTAGATGTAGTCTATATATGGCGTCTGTGGTAGTTAGCTTTAGTCTTTACATTGTGTTTGTGGTAGTTATATACAGTCTGTATATATGGTGTATGTGGTAGTTAGATAAAGTCTTTATATGGTGTCTGTGGTAGTTAGAAGTCTGTATATATGGTGTCTGTGGTTGTTAAATGTAGTCTTTATATGGTATCTGTTGTAGGTAGATGTAGTCTTTATATGGTGTCTGTGGTAGTAAGATAAAGTCTGTATATATTAGGTGTCTGTGGTTGTTAGATGTAGTCTTTATTTGGTGTCTGTGGTTATTAGATGTAGTCTATATATGGTGACTGTGGTAGTTAGATACTGTCTACGTATAACAAAATAGAAGTTATCTTAAGTCTGTTTTTGTTAGATACAGTCTGTATATGGTGTCTCTGTTTGTTAGATACAGTCTGTATATGGTGTCTCTGTTTGTTAGATACAGTCTGTATATGGTGTCTCTGATTGTTAGATACAGTCTGTATATGGTGTCTTCGGTTATTATATTAAGTCTGTATATGGTGTCTTTGATTATTAGATTAAGTCTGTATATTCTGTCTGTGGTTGTTAGATGCAGTCTACATATGGTGTCTCTGGTTGTTAAATGTAGTATGTATATGATGTCTGTGGTTATTAGATTAAGTCTGTATATTCTGTCTGTGGTTGTTAGATGCAGTCTACATATGGTGTCTCTTGTTGTTAAATGTAGTATGTATATGATGTCTGTGGTTATTAGATAGTCTGTATATGGTGTCTGTGGTGTTAGATACGGGCTGTATGTGGTTGTTAGGCACAGTCTGTATTTGGTTTCTTGGGTTGCACGATGCATTCCGTATATGATGTAGGTGGTTGTTAGATAATGTTTACGTATAACAAAAAAAAGTAGAACATGTGGTGTGATTGCAAATGATACAAACTCTCAAGGGGGCCCAAAACAATGAAGTGTTACAACTTCAAAATCGTATAAGGGGAAAAGAGGTATGTTTTCAATTATTTAGTGACAAGGATTGAGTTTTAAAGGTATGCACATGAAAATTATTGCTTTTCGTGTGTTTATTATTTACAATCAATTCTATACGATATGGCAGCGAACACAATCATGATCATGATGTGATGGGATTTAAACCTGCTTTGAAAATTAAGCAACACTGATCTTTATTTTTAACTTGATACTCCGAAAGGTTGTCGTGCAGAAGGACACAGGTTACCATACCAAGTCCCATTAACTAGTACGATTGGGCTGACCAGTATTTTTCCTATTGAACAATTACTTGCTAGGAATCGAATGTTTATCCGTAGTACGAACATATAATATGACAATTGCATGTCTTTTGCTGGACTTCTGATGTACGTAGTTTTACATTTATGTTAAGGTAGCACTGCACAGTTAGAAAAATATTAATTAAAATTGAACCACAAAATGTTTCATCATTTTCTATTCCTGGCTTTCTAATACATTAACCTAACTGTTTGTGTTATACATTTTCAAATATATGTAATCAGTTACTTCCATAGATTTGATTTTCAAAAGTTAAAAAGGTAAAATATGATTCCTTTTTGTGTATCCATGGGAACATTTTGCATTTATTTACATAACATATTGCAAAAAGAAGGGTGAAAATGTCACATATTCCCCCAAAATTTGAATCAAACTAGAAATTCAATGCCTTTGAGTGATACCTTTTCAGAAACTGTTCACATTAATCTATTTAATGATCAAATAAAAAATGGGTGTCTTTCGCCCCGTTTTTGTCGCAAAATTAATCATTATGTTCGTGCGACAAGAAAATTGTTGTAAAAAAATATTACAATAATTGACAAACCAATGCCTGGTCTGGATATGCAAAAACAGACTATCATACAGAAAACAGGCCATATTTCATACATTACATACTCTTGATATTCATATGAACTCACTATGAAGGCTATTTTAATCATCTTAATCATCAGCTATCCGAAAAAAGAATTTTATTGAACACTAGCTTTTATATTTGAAAAAGTGACCAAAATGCGAAACTACACACCGAACTGTGGAGTGCTACCTAAATCATAGTTGTGGTGTAAATAGGAAGAACTAATGTACATGAATGTCGTGTATTTCCAGTACTTATTATATCACTGTATTGATCATGAGTTCTTTCTGTAAGTGTATTAGTAAAGTGCGTTGCTTTAAGCTTAGTCCATTATTATGCAAATGTATTTTTTGTGAAACAAAAATTTGACAAACTCAGTGGTAGATCCAGAAATTTTCATGAATGGGGGCCAATTGAATGCCTAAGTGGGGGCCCGCTCCGGTCATGATTCATTCATTTCCTGTATAAGCAAATAAAATTTCTCCGAAAAATAGTTCATGCATGTAGGTTCTCAGATAGTATCAGATACCATCTCGTAAATTTAAACCAAGTCATTCTGAAAAACACTTAATGTGTTACTCTCTTTTTTTTGTTTTCACTGGCATTTAATTTCAGTTATTTTATAAGAATCATTTGGTAATGCATGCAATTAGCGTCTCCTACGTGACAGTCTTTAACAATATAACTTACTATTAGAAACAAAAACACACTAATAAATTTTAGTATTTGGTACAGGTAAAAATGAGAAAGGAAATGGGGAATGTGTCAAAGCGTTAACAACCCGACCATAGAGCAGACAACAGCCGAAGGCCACCAATTGGTCTTCAATGTAGCGAGAAACTCCCACACCCGTAGGCGTCCTTCAGCTGGCCCCTTAAAAAATATGTAAACTAGTACAGTGATAATGGACGTCATACTCCGAATTATAAACAAGAAACTAAAATTAAAAATCATACAAGACTAACAAAGGCCAGAGGTAGAGTGTCGCTTTGCTACAGTTGAACACAGAACAGTTAAATGTTGAATAAAGGAGAGAACTCTTTTTCTCAGAAAACACAGGCAAACATTCAAACAATCTATTCACTCTGAACTGTGTCCACACCTGTTTCCCTAGTAAAACTTGACATGTTTTCTTTAATAAGTCTATAGATGGCTGCTTGCAGACGTAATGTGCAGGTTGAAAAAAAACATAAATAGTTAAAACGGCTTAAACCGACAAATCTATGTAACAATAAAGCAACATTAGGTAATATGACTCTAGGCATTTCATTTGCCAGGTTATTTCTATACCAACTTTTATCTACTGTGTAACTACAATAACATGCCCTAGATACCTTGGAATCGAAAGTGGATAATGACAAAATCTAATGATTTGTTAGACTACATACAACTAAAGTATGTTTTATTGTACAGTAATATAAAAGAATTGACACGAATATTCACCATTCCAATGTTAAGGAAACATTTGAATAATTGGTCTTGCACTGATCTACCAACAGACATAAAACAACATAGATTCAAAGACGTTGACTTAACGAGAGATAAATGGTACTTTAGAAGAATGAAAACCCACTCAAATCAGAAATGAACATTATATCTTAAATTGATGCTATAAAGGTTTCTTAATTTTTGTTACGTTCGAAAGATGTGTTTTTCAATACTTTAGTAACCAATCGGCATTGTAATGAGAAACAAACGTGTTTCTCTTCTTCTCGACTTGTTCATTTACCTGTTTACATTAACTTCTAAAGACGAATGAAAAGCAGCTATACAGATATTTGCATCTCACTGAATAAGTCAAAGTTTGCTGACTATGTCATGTATGTTACGTTGAACGCATTGATTCCATCGATCATGAAATAAATGGATAAAACATATATACAATTAAGTCTGTCTTATATCATAACTTACATCTTTAATTGACAATGAGGGTCGGTTAAAAACAAATCTGTTGATTTTTACTGGTTTTGTATATTTAAATATGTTTAGCAATGTTGAATGACGTGTATTGTATCAAATCATACAAATACCCCGAAAAATACCAAGGGTTTAGACTCAAAGAAAACAAGTAAGATTTCCCAAGTATTTTTGTTGAATACTAGTAGGTGCAATTTTGGTACTCGGTGCAATTTGGGTACTGTGACTTTATATACCTTCCAAATATCGTGGTTTATGTGAAACCATGCCCCCTTTTATACTCAGTGACGTGAGCGACAGACATGCTATATCATACATTTTGTTTCTCTTTAGTTTAGCTACACTCTGTCCAGTTCATTAAGAATGAAACGGATTGGTTGAGTTGACACCAAATAAGATTTGATTGTACTTAATATTTTGTTAATGTATGACACGTTAAACTCGATGGTCATTTTTATGGAAAAGTGTTTGGTTTTTGTAACAGATATGAAAAATGACTGAATGATACTCAGCTACATCATGAAGGAATAGACCAATATGGCATATTTAAATGTGTCGAACTGTTATCAATTTAATGATGACTCGGGCATAGGAAAGACTTGGTAAAATAAACAGTCTTGGCATTTATTCTTTACTATTTATATAATACTAAATACAACAGAACATTTTCTTTCAATATTTACATCGATTCTGACATAAAAGAAGCATAATCAACGAAAAACAAGAAAATTAGTATGTACACATTATGCACTCTAATGTTGTTCTTTGCATCAACAGATCAAACATCTTATGCGCGTATATATTCGGGTCCATATATTCGACAACATGGTGACATAACAGATAATTATCATGAATAATAAATGAGCTGCGTCGGATAGAAATCGACCGTATGCAAATCAACATCAATGTATCTGTTAACCTATTTAGGTTTGAAAATGAATTCAACGGAAGGTCTGCAACTGTTTGTAAGGTGAATGTGTAAACGAATGCTACAAAATGGATAAAACTTCATCTTTTATTTTATTGTTTTTCGTAAATGAATGCTCCAAAAATAAATCAGAGTGTTGAACATGTACATATTTGCCTTAACATGCATAAGGTCGATTTCTATCCGACGCAGCTCAAATGTTAAATCTGTAAATGTCTATCGATTTAACAAATGTTGTGATATTACGCCTGTGTTGGAGTTTCAATGACATCGAATTCTCCGATATCTAAAAACGTGAGAGTATTTATTAATTGTCTAAATTCTTCTTTAGTGCCTCTAGGTAGAACAGCATCCGTGTATATATCAGTTAAGTAATCCAATACAACTATGTCGCACGGCAATTCATAAGAGCAGTCATATTTATCGTAAATAAAAGGTTGGTAGAACATAACGTCAGGTATACCATGTGGACATTCAACATTTCTTTGAGATCTTATTCTGTGTGAATTCCATGATTGTAGAAACATGTCTAAATGTCTCTGAATAAGTGGTAGGAAACAAAACCGTATGCATTCAAGATGCACAGGGTCGGCATTGTTAAGTATACCTTCATCTACCATATCTTTAAAAAAATTCCTCCAAAATGTTGTGAAATTTCGCATCAGAAAACTCCATAGCATTTCGATCTTTTGGTTGGCCGTTGATCTTCCTATTGAAACACTTCTATGTCCTGCCATGCTATCAGTATGAAATGATCTCAAAGCTATTTGAATACGTTCAACTATAACATTTTCAGTTCCTGCATCCATGCGTACTACCCTTGGAACCCTCTTGCTTGTCTTCAAATACTCAAGAAAATGTCCTGCAACTATACGGGGATATTTATTTGAACTTGTAGCTTTCAGCCAAAGTATCTTTCTTGAAAAACCGTCGATTCCACCATGGACAGATATTCCAAACGGCTTTAACTTATCATATCCATCGACGTGGATGCAAAAGCTCGGTCCGTTACTTGTGTATCGTCTTCTTGTAAGCCTATGTCTTTGTCTCATTAAAACGCCGTCTCCGTCAATAGCTTTCAAAACTAGTCTAACCGTGTGTTGTGAAGCTCTTACGCCTAGGCAGCGAAGTACATTCCATAAAGATCGATAACCTATATTGGTATATTCTGCATTTCTTAACTGTAGAATTTTTGTAACAATATCAGCAATAGCACTTTCAACTCCTCTTTTTTGCAATCTCAAACGTTTTTTAATTCTATAAAATGATCTTTCGCTCAGCATTATATGATGTATGTTTAGTAAAAACCCGAGTACTTCTTTTGTTGTAAATGAAAAACTTGTATAGTATACAACTAGTTCGTCTAATGATGCATCTATGTCTGGATATGGAATAGCACTGGCCTTGCAGAACAGGAGAAGAGCAAGTACCATCTGAAACATAAAAGTGTACAACATTAGACTATTATTTTATTGCATTTGTTCCACTGAAATGGTCTTATCCGATGTATAGTAAACTTGGGGAAGATGTTCAGATAGCCTAAAAGATTGGATCAAAATGAATGTATGCAAAGATATTTATCAGTAGATAACTGTATTATATTTTAAGCTGCGACGGCAGCAATTCGCGATTGGATGATTGCAAATTATCTTTACTGGCAACGCGTTGGCAGAGCCAGTAAACGGGTATTTGCGATCTTCAAATCACCAATTGATGCCGTGGAGCTTAAAATAAATATTGTTATCTTCATTCTTATGAAACTGAGAGAAAACTCAAATCATCAATTTAAAATCTGCCATGCATCGTATGCACTTGTGTGTACATTATCACAACATCATTTGTCAATTGATGCCATGAAAATTAATGACGTTATCCTATCAAATGGAACTAAAATACTGAACTCCGATGAAAATTCAAGACGGAAAGTCCCTTATCAAATGGCAAATGGCAAAGTCGGATGGACAACGACTGCCATATTCCTGACTTGGTACAGGCATTTTCAAATGAAGAAAATGTAGGATTGAACCTGGTTTTATAGCGCTAAACCTCTCACTTGTATGACAGTCGTATCAAATTCCATTATATATAAAACGATGTACATGTATGAACAAAACAGACATAATAGGTCAAATAGTCACAATTTTGGTATAGCAGTCATACTTGTGTCACAATCTCAAAACAAACAAATATTTAACAAACAGTCACCTATCAAATTAAAAACCCGCAAAGGGTTGCTAGCGAACTCGTACGAGCTTTCTAAAAACTTTTTTTCTTCAATGCCAATTTTATAGGTCTTATTTTGAGGTTAATGTTGGATTATGTGTATGAATGTTGAAATATTGAAATGACTTAAGGTTAATTTTGTTCTACCAAACAGATCATATTGAAATTCTATCACGATGTTAATGTTGATTAAAGAAAGGTTTGTGTGGA
This sequence comes from Mytilus edulis, assembly GCF_963676685.1. Lineage (NCBI taxonomy): Eukaryota > Metazoa > Mollusca > Bivalvia > Mytilida > Mytilidae > Mytilus > Mytilus edulis. Next base: position 31,321,258 of record NC_092344.1, on the reverse strand, counting down.
AAATTTGGATTGTACTTTCAACCGTTTCTTAATCACAGTTACCTTGTTGACCAGACTAACATCCGCCCCTTTTTATTTTTGCTTATTTCTAACTTCCTCTGTGGTAGGTTTTTTGGCATAAAAGTAATAATTTAAAACATTTTAAATTAAACCACGGAAAGTCATGAGCAGTACAAATCTATTTCAAATAATTCATGCTCTTAGTAGTTCAAATGTAAAGAAACTGTATTTTTGCTCATTTTGATATGCATGCAAGGTGTAAAAACTAAAGTTGATTATTTTCCTTTCTTCCTTTCAGGCTGAATCGGAATTAAACAATTTATTTAATCTATTTCCCTTTGGATCAGAAAGCATGCACTACTCAAAATTATTTTTTGATGACACATGTAAAATTGTATATGATTTGATATGATTAACCATATATGCCTGTTATAAACAGGTCGGGAACTCTAGATTTTCTGACGTGAAAATATTTTGCATAAATATGGCCTTAAAGTACTGACCAATCGACTCAATGAACTACAATGCATTGTAGGCTGCTTCGAGTTTACTATGACTCGGAAACACGTGAAATAAGTAGGAAAACTGTCCACTATTATAGTTTCTCGGACTCTCATAATAGATGGTGTTGTTCTGTGAATATGTCTAATGTAAAATACATAACATAATATTCAATTTGCATGTTCAGATTAAAATAAAAATTGTTTTACTGGCTTCACGATTCTATTTTCCTTTTCGCCTTGTAAAAGTAGTTGAACTGTTTTTTATACGCCTGTCAAAATTTTGACGGACCTATTATGGTATATAATTGTCGTCTGTCCGTCCGTTTTGTTCAGTAGTTTAGGTTGATCTTGCAGTTGCGAATAAGAAATGAATACCCGTTGATAAGGGATGGAAAAAGTCCATGTTTTGCTATGGCAAACCCCAAAAAATATAAATTTCAATCAATATATGAAATAAAAGGAGCACAGAGGCATTATATTATAAAGAATTTGTGAAAGTTTTATTAAGTTTTGTTCAATGGACAAGGATGATCTCGGAGTTGCAGATAAAAGATTAGTACCTCCTGCATGACTTCCATAACGGACGGAAAGACGGACGGGGGTAACGATTACTATATCATGACCCCCACGTTTCAAGTGGGTGGTATAAAAAGAACAAACAGTAGCTATTATGTTGATACAATGAAATATTTACTTACCAAAAGCATTGTTCAGAATGAGGGGTAGCTTTCTTTGAATGTAGGTCCACTAAGTCTTCTCTAGTCAAATGAAGAAATTATTAAACAAATGATTCATACGGGAGAAAATGGTCTGGTTGATCGGGTGTTGATCATAACGAAAATGGCCGTTGAATGGCTGCTCACGCTACATATGTAAATTGAAATGTGCTATCGCAATAATTATGATGACTTAGCTTTAACTTCCGAAATTTAAAGCGAAAAAAATTGTAAATCGTGTTAAATAAGTGGTACTGTTTTTACACAATAAAATCATCGCAATAACAAAGACGTCTTGTTGTTAGATATAACGAAATATTGCCATAAATAAGGCGACTTGTGGTATATATATAGCAAATATTGCGATAATTAAGTCTTCTTAGTGTTAAATTTAACAAATCATTGCGCTAAATAAAGTGCCTTGTTGTTAGATACAGCGAATTACTGTGATAAATAAGGCGTCATTTTGCAATATACAAAACATCATCGCAATAATTATCAAATATGGTTTAGTTATAAACAATTACACAAGGCAGCTCCAGGCTTCCGTATTTAAGGAGATATCTTATATATTATATAAGATATCTTATATATTAAAGGAGATATCTTACACTTATATAAGATATTTTATATATTATAGGAGATATCTTGAAATTCGAATAAATAGTAAAACGGCTTGCCATTATATACCTTATTATAATGCTTGTGGCTATACTACAGGCCAACGTACGACCTTCACTATTAAGCTTCAGACGTCTTGATTACCAACAAGAGGCTCTCAAGAGCCTGAATCGCTCACCTGTATTTCAGAGAAGATTTTTAAATGTTAGCAAACTTGATGAACAAATTGTGTAAAATTGTCTTTAAAGGGCAATAACTCCTTAAAGGGTAAATGGTCAATTTTGGTCATATTAACTTTTTTGTAGATCTCAATTTGCTGAATATTATTGTTGTTTACAGTTTATATATATCTATAATGATATTCAAAATAATAACAGAACACTTCAAAATTTCGTTAAAACTACCAATTCAGTGGCAGCAACGCAACAAAGGATTGTTCGATTCGTCTGAAAATTTCAGGGCTAATAGATCTTGACCTATTTAACAATTTTACCTCATGTCAGATTTGTTCTAAAAGCTTTAGTTTTTTATAAGCCAAAAACTGCATTTGACCACTATGTTCTATTCTTAGCCATGGCGGCCATGTTTGTCAATGGACCAAAAGTTCGGATACAATTTATAAACTAGATACCCTAGGCTAAGGAACATTTAGTTAAATTTTTGAAGGTATTTGGCCCAGTAGTTTCAGAGAAGATTTTTGAAATAATTTACGACGACAAACGACGACGGACGCCAAGTGATAACATAAGCTTCGGGTCCCGGTGAGCTAAAAAATGAATGCCGAGGAGTCGAGAGTACAAAATTAAATTGTATTGAACTATATTAAAGGTATACTTAATAAAAGTGACAAAATGCCACCGGATCCGAGCTACAAGTTTTTAAATTTGTTCGGTTTCAATTGATTGATTGTTATCAAAGTGGAAATTTTAAACGATTAGAGAGTTGATTATGACAAAGCAGTTATGTTTAAAATGTTACTAGTTTAAGGATGATTTTACTTATTGGTTTTATTTAAAATGAAGCCTATGTAATGACTCCTATATCTATTTATCTTTAAAATATCAGTTCGTTAACTTCTTTTGCACTTTTGCCAAAATGAACGGTTCGATTAGTTTTTTATTGCAGATCTTATCTAAATTTTATGAACCCTAACTATATGTATTAAGGTGGCTCGGGGCCTATTAAAAGTTTCTATCAGAAGTGCCGTATTTTTTTATATTTTATTCTTTACAGAAATTAAATCAAATTGGTCGAAATAAATAGGGGGTCACGGACCATTGAAGCTCAAAATTTTACTTTTAAACAGGTATGTAAAAGGGACCTTTTTTCAATGAAATGATAGGGAAAATAGAGGTGTTGACATAATTTTATAGGATTATAAAAAAAAAAACGTTCTATGACACTTGGTCCAAAACTGTAAAATAAAAAGCTGAAATATAGCTTCAAAGAATGAGCAAATAAAAAAAATAGGTCACCGATAAGGAAAAAAATATATTTTGCCTTAAAATCCAAATTTTGGCGGGAAAATGGTAAAAATGGGTGAAATGTCATTTTGACCCTTTAACAAATACGGATTATAACGAAAATATTCTATTATTCACATAACTACAATGATTTAGCATTTCTAATCAATCAAAATATTTAAAAAAATTATATCGAATTTACAACAAATACTTTTGTAATTCATGCGTGAAATTATGCGCAGTCGAATAGTCCCGAGCCACCTTAATTGCAATTTTTATATACGTATTACGAGCAAAGATCCACTTAAATTCACTATCATACATTAGTTCTAGATTTTATTGAAAATCCTTGATTATGCAAGTTTTACAGGGATAGTGACTTGAACTTTAGTAAATTCTTAACGGATCACAGCTACATAAACCATAACTTGAAAAATCTTTCAGGTATACAAAAGTCTTTCTTCTTCTTCCAGTTAAGCGGCCGCAATCAACTCTCTGATTATTCTGCCACTGTGTGTTGCGCATGAAAGTCCAAAGAAAATTTAGTTATATTTACATTTTGTGAAAGTTAAAATCCTATATACAGGTGCTCATTAAAAACAAGTGTTTATGTCTATTTTGTTAGCCGAGCCTTGAAGCATTCAAGACTCGGGGCGGTGATAGTGGAAAGTGGTAAGGCATTCCATTCCCGTATTGATTTTGGATAGAATGACATTTTCCTTATATCCGTTCTACAAAGAGGAACCTGGAAACATCCAGTCCGAGTTGTTCTTGATGCTCGGTTTGTTGGAATAAGCCTAGATGTTGCATCTATATTAACTAGGCAGTTAGTTATTTTGTACATCATGCACATCCTTGTTGTTGATCTCCTCTCTTCTAGTTGTTGCCACTCGAGTTGATTTATCATGGCGTCTACTGATGATGTGTTACGGTATTTGTTGGTAACATACCTAGCCCCTCTGCGTTGTACCATCTCAATTTTTTTCTTGTTGTTCTGTTGATGGGGGTCCCAAACTGCGCTTGCATATTCAAGTGTTGGTCTGACTAATGACTTGTATGCATTTTCTTTCAGTTGTTTGTTACTGATGTTCAGATTTCTTTTTAAGAACCCAATAGTTTTATTTGCTTTTTGGCAGATGTTATGTACATGAGTACTCCAATTTAAATCTGAGCTGATTGTAACTCCAAGATATTTTGCATCCGATACTCTCTCCAGTACATGGCCATGAAGGATATAATCTTTTGAGATTGGATTTCTTTTCTTGCTGATGGTCATGACATTGCATTTGTCTGCGTTGAATTTCATGAGCCATCGTTGTTCCCAGTCTGATAATTTGTTCAGATCCTCTTGCAGTGTTGTTGTATCTGCATCTGATGTTAATTTTAGATAGATGATTGTGTCGTCGGCAAACAATCGTGTTCTAGATCGAACCACCTCTGGCATATCATTAATGTAGTAGAGGAAGAGTGCTGGTCCAAGGACTGAACCTTGTGGTACACCTGATTCTACATCAATGAAGCCAGAGCTTACACCTTCAACCACTACTGACTGTTGTCTACCACTTAGGAAACTCTGGATCCATCTGTTGGTTTTTCCATCAATCCCGTATCTATGTAGTTTATGGATCAGTAGTGAATGGCTTACTTTGTCAAAAGCCTTGGAGAAGTCCATGATTAAGCAATCAGTTTGCTTTCCTTCGTCCAGGTTTTGCGTGATATCATCTATGAATTCGATGAGTTGAGTTTCGCATGATAATTTTTTGCGGAACCCATGCTGCATAGGATGTAGGATATTATGTTTGTCCGAGTGAGCCATGATGTTGCTGGTAATTATGTGTTCCATGATTTTGCATGCTATACACGTTAAAGATACAGGGCGGTAGTTTTCTGCTTGGTATTTTTGGCCTTTTTTTAAGATTGGACAGACGTTGGCTGATTTCCAGTCTATTGGTAAATCTCCAGACTCATATGACTGTTGAAAGATGATGCTAAGTATTGGTGCTATTTCGGTGGCTAATTCGTTTAGAACCTTCGATGTAATTTGGTCTGGGCCAGCTGCCTTGTGTGGATTGAGGTTTTTCAGTATTTTCAATATTCCATTATCTGTGATTTTGATTTCTGGCATAGATGGATAAATTTTGTTTAAAGATCCACATCTGTCTTGGAATTCCTGATTTGAGAAGCTTGTTTTTTCAGTAAAAGCAGACTGGAACTGTTGGTTTAGTATATTTGCTTTATCCAAAGGATCTGAATATAGAAGGCCATCCTTTTTCAGTGGTGAGACTTCATTTCCATCACTTCGTTTGTGCTTTATGAATGTCCAGAATCTCTTCATACAGCTACGATTTTCTATGATGTTATCTTCTGGTGGTGTTACGATAGATTCCACATACTTCCAGTATGACCTCCTCAGACCTTGTTGTACCTGGCGTTTGATTGTTTTGTATTTCTCAGAGTCTTTCTTGTCATGAGATTTCTTCTTTTTCTTATACAGCCGATCTCTCTTTCTGATGAGTCTTTTGAGATCTCTGGATATCCATGGTGGGCTGTCCTTGGTTCTAGCCTGTTTGTGCGGGATATTCAAATTAACGCTTTTCTCTAAACTTGTTTTAAATACTAACCATATGTCATTGATGTTACTTTTGCTGGTTATCATTGTTTCAACTTCATTCTTAATATTATTTATATCTTCCCTCATCTTATCCCAATTTGCTTTTTTTTTTTGAAGTGCATGAGCACAGGGAATTTCTAGTATAGAAAGTCCCTGGTGAGTGTTACGTACATATATGCATTAAATTGTCCTAAATGAAGTGTCCCCTGGTTAACTTAAAATGTTTTACATTTTGGTCCTCAATGCTCTTCAACTTCGTATTTTATTTGGCCTTTTTATCTTTTTTGGATTCGAGCGTCACTGATGAGTCTTTTGTAGACGAAACATGCATCTGGCGTATATAGAAAATTTAGTCCTGATATTTATGATGAGTTTGTTTACAAGTATACAAGTATAAAAAGATTTCAATCTTATTTACAAAGCTTGTATTAACAATTATACAAACAAAGCAAGCAAGCAAAACAAAGTTTTACTTTGCAAGCAGTAGGAAATCAGCTGTAATGTGTATCGTAATATAAAAGTTCCTACACAATGAATTTTTATTCATAATATCACTTTAAAAAAGAGGTAGGGACAATTTGTCGGCAATTTGTTTCATTCGATAAGATAGGTAAATAATGTTTTAAATAGCCCGATAGATGCTATTTATAGTACATAAAAATACGTCACATCATTTATTTTCATACCTTGAACAGGTATTCCTACAAAAACAAGGCCATGACTATTGATTTTTTAATATTGATTTTATTTTATTATTAACATCCTTTATGCAAGGTGCCATACCATGTAACTTCTCAAGGAGCCAAATGATATCGAACTAATTCAAATCGTGATTTTCTCATTCTGAATATGTATATCTGTTACACAGTATTTGTCCTGGTCTTTTAAGGTTTTATCGTCTATAAGATTAGACAAGAAAATACATGTGCATGTATATATTTTAACCGCAGAACATCTTACATCAGTTGGTCATAGATCACCCTGTGTTACTACTTCATGTTGTATTGCCTTTTCTGTAATTTTAACAAATCGGCCCTTCGTTGTGATACAGATGCAACAGCTTCTTGAGTTTTTGCCTACAATCACGATTTGTAGTGTAATTGATTTGTTCTGTTATGTTGTTTTATTTTTCTGATGAGTTATGTACCCGTGTATAGACGGTGGTAAACATTTCAGTACTAGTATCTTTACAGTTTGTGATTTGGCGACAAAATTGTTGTTGACTGCATTTGTTACATATAATACCATGTTCAAAAAAGGTTTCGACGAAATGTGTTTTGTTGTTATGAAAATTGTATACAATGGCCTTATTTTAAGTTATGTGTATATTACACCCGCAAGATGTAGGCTTAATTTCTATAGAATTAATTCTCGTGTTATTGGTTATGTACAGGCACCTACATCAGTTTGACGGCAGTTGTCCCTTGGATATATGTAATAACGTAAACACATGAATAGAAAGTAATTCAAGAGTATGGACAGTCATAGGATTGCACACAATAAGCGATACATTGTTTTTTCTTTGATACACGTAAAATTATTTACTAGTACACTAACTGAATAGTCAAAATGAACCAAAATGACTCCATGAATCAAGCAAACAACCGAAAAAATATGATAGAAACTTTAAAATTTAATATAACAACACAAAAAAATGCAAAAGTTCTGAGCGAGGTTCGAACCCTTTCTTCAAAACCGTCATTTATTAATAGTTCTGTGCTCTTTTTTTTTTTTTATTCTTAATTATATTCACAATCTATATGCCTTCGGCTGTTGTTTGCTCTATGGTCGGGTGGTTGTCGCTTTGACATATTCACCATTTCCTTTCTCAATTTTATACATATCACAGTTCACAATTACAATTACACATAAATGAAAACATTGTAAATATTTATTGTCCTTTCTCTGAAATGGAAAATATTCTAAGTATTATACAATCTATATATTTTCTTATTTTATTTCACCCTGTAATGACTCTCTGGTAACTTGCTTATACTTTAATCTTCTACTCTCTTTTTTTTTTTTTTTTTTTTACTTTTTCTCAATTTTAAATAAAATAATAAAAACAACAGTTCAACTATTACAAGGAGAAAAACAATCGGAAATGTTAAAAAATACGCAAATGATCTATTTTAATTAATGTTGGTTGTTTTAAAAAAACGGTTGGTTTCCAGACCAGAATTTTGATACACCACAAAAATTATTTTAGAATTATTTAACATATTCAACATCTAATATCCCCCTCCCTAATAACAGTTTATTCATCAAAACACCACAAACAAAGTCTGTGCATCTCTGCATATCTTTCAATCCTTGGAATAGCACGAACATAACACTTAATTTCATCATTGTCCGATTTTCTAATGTCTCTAAATTTGTAGACGGAAGACATTGCGTTTGGTACGCACTGAAACCCGGACCGGACCGGACTCCGGACCCGGACCCGGACTGGCCGCCGGACCCGGACTGAATGCCGGACCCGGACTATGTTTTTTTTACCACTGATTTTTTTAAGATTACTGTCATATGATAAGTTACAGTATATAATATAGATTAAAAAAAATCCACATTCCGAACGCAAAATTGGACAAAAAAGAGTAAAGTAAAAAGTAAAACACAAAAATACTGAACTTAGAGGAAGATCAATTGGGAAAGTCCATAATCACATGGCAAAATCAAATAACAAAACGCATCAAAAACGAATGGACAAAAACTGTCATATTCCTGACTTGGTACAGGCATTTTCAAATGTAGAAAATGGTGGATTAAACCTGGTTCTATAGCGCTAACCCTCTCACTTTAATGACAGTCTCATCAATTTCCGATATTTTTACATTGATGCGTTAAATAAACAGACACAATAAATATAATAATCAAAATATGGGTACATTAGTCATCATCGTTTAACAATTTTAAAAGGAACAATTTAACAGAACACAAAAACATCTACTATCTACGAACACATTTATAAAGTAAGGAAGAGATATATAATAATTCCTTTGTCGTTATTGTTTTATGGAAATTAATAAAATCTTTTTATTATCAATGAAAGCAAATTAATTATATATATTTTTTTTTTCATAGGAAGAGTAAAGCGCAATAGTTTGAAACATTCGAGGTTATATTTTTTTGTGTATTGTTTTCTTCTTCTAGACATTAAGGGAAACTAGAATTCCTACTTTTCTAAATAATTCGCCGGTGTGTTTATATTTCTCTAAGAAACTGTATAAATAGATTTTGAAATTATTGCGACTTTTTTGTCTTATGACTTAATGTCTTACTTCTATCAATAGTATATGACGGTTAATTTCTCCCTCTTCATAAACATTTATCGAAATTTACGAATTTAGCCTTAACTTGTGCTTTAGAAATTTTTACATAAATTGTCATCCTGCCTTTTTTTTTTACTCAAAACTCCTGTCCTGCCTTTTTTTCAAATTTCATCCTAACCCCCATAAACATCAAATGGTAGCTCCCTAACCAAAGTATAAACTATGATGGATTGCTTTTTTGTACTAGCTGTGATCAGTAACTGCGAGTATTCTCATATCTATAGTTGGTGTCGTTCTGTTGTGTGGCTGTATCAGTTGTATAAGTACCCATCCAAGTATAAGTACCAACCCAAGTATACTCTGTTTTTTTGTAAATCTATTTGTATCCATCTGATGAGTTAATATTTTTTCAACTGATTTTTATAGTTTATTCTTATTTTACATCACTGTTCCAGGTTAGGGGAGGGTTGGCGCCTTCAAACGAGTTAAAACTGGCAACATTAAGGATGTGCCTGTCCCAAGTCAGGAGCCTGCAATTTAGTGGTTGTCGTTGTTGATGTGTAATACATTTGTTTATCTTTCAGTATTGCGATTTTTTTTTCCATTTGTCATTATATGGAGCCTTTTATATCTGACTTTCCGGTATGGAATTTGCTCATTTTTGAAGGTCATACGGTGAACTATAGTTGTAAATGTCTGTGTCATTTGGTCTTCTTTGTCAGCTGTCTCATTGGCAATCACATCACATCACATAATTCTTATTCTTATACCAACATCGCAAATAACGCTTCACTTGTCAATAACGTGTTATTTTAATTACTCCATTTTTTTCTGCCGTAAAATAATAATAAAAAAGATTTACTTGCTCATTTGATTGTCATCACAAAGTCTATTAAAATAATTCAACAATCCAATGTTTCACACAAAAGGTGTCAAAGACTACACTATCAATCATAATCAAGCATGTATATAAGTTAGATTTAAAGGGGCATTAGGTCCGAGATATAATGAAATAATAAATAAAAATGTTCAATATAGTGAAATAATTTTATTTCAGCAGCCATTGTCAAAATAAACTAAGATACATCGCTTATGAATTATTCACTCGTAATCTCCGTATCAGTAGTATTCATTTGGTAAGAAATACAGAAATAATCTTGTGTTATATATAACGAGTGGCAAAAGTTTACAAGGCCGTATACGTTAACCGGGATATTTTTTACCCCAAGATGGTACTCTGAATAAAATCTTCTGCGGCTCCTGATTGGATGACACTAAGTTGGATTGCTCCAATAAAATTTAAGCAGCGATCGATCATCCATGTAATACACACTCTTGAACAGGTGAGTCCGGACTGTGACCTGACATGACCCCGGACTAGCTTGAAGTTTACTATACCTGCGTGTATTGCATTACGACGACTAATTGTATGTAAACTGTTTATTGTCGTAAAGTATATTGACGGGACATTTGATCAAGCATGTAATACATAAGAAAGTTATAAGATATTTATCCGACATTTAACGAAAAAATTAAATGTAATAGGCGAGTCCGGATGGTGACCTGAAGTAACCCTGGACTAGGTGTATTCGCAAACTATAGACATCGATAGAGATATAAAACTTCACACATTATTTGATGAGACGAACTTATTCATTTTTATTCATTCAACTTTTTCCTTATTGTATTGTCATCGAAAAAAACCCCAAAAGGCTTTTATACGAGAAGCAACGAAATAATACTAGGCGAGTCCGGACCGTGACCCGAAATAACCCCGGACTGGGAGTATACGAGTTATATATACTGTATTAAGTGTTTAATTGAAAGATTTTTTTTCCCTTTTTGCTTTTTACTTTTCCTTCATTCATTTCTCTTTTTCTTCAGTTATTATTTTTTTAAGTAATTGCACAACCGTAAATTGAAGATACAGAATCATTGCAAGGCTGACATGCATGCTTGTCTTCTCTTCTAGACTATACAAAAGTAAGAGCAAAATTTGATTATCTTATCAATATTATAATGTACTGTGTTACAGTTCTCAAAAAATTATCTTCCTTCTGATTAAAAAAAGAAAAGGTGATTCTAAGAAAATTCATAATTTTGACCCAGTCCGGGTCCGGCATTTAGTCCGGGTCCGGCGTCCAGTCCGGGTCCGGGTTTCATACCAAAGTCCGGGTCCGGAGTCCGGTCCGGTCCGGGTTTCAGTACGTACCATTGCGTTTTCATATTCGATTTTGTCAGTTTCTAAATTTACATGACGAAATTCACCGCGCTTCCCTAATGTCCATATAACTACCATTTCTTTCTTTTTTAATTTTCCTATCAAACAACTTCCGTCTGATCGTTGGCTGTATACAATTTTCTGAAAATGACTATCTGTACACGGACTCTTCCCTGTAATTATTAACTTCGGAGCGATAGTTTTTATTTTGTCTATTTCTTTATTTTCTTTTTCTTTAACATCCGTGTGTAAATTCCGTTCAGTTCGCGAACCTTGACACACTATACTTTCCGTTAATACATTGTCCTTTAAATGGATTGTTTTGTCTATCGATGCACACACAAACCGGCTGAACAACTTTCACTACAGGTTTAATGTTTACCTTTTCTGCTGGGGCTACTGATGGGAGATCTATCGTTTCATCGTGTAGCATATCATCACCCGATTCCATTTCCACTTCTGAATTATCGATATTAATGTTAAGTGTCTTATTAACGTCGTCTTCTGTATTGTTTATTCTTTCTTTCAATGTTTTCATTCTTTTATTGTCTCTGTCTCTATTAGATCTGGACTTATGCTTGATTCCTCTATTTACATGTAGTGCATCACCCCTTGTCCAAACCAATGAAATTCTCATTTTGTCACCAAGGTAATTGGAATTCCATGTTAATTGTTCATAATCATCTATAACACTGTTAATTAACGCAACTAAGGGCTTTGGTAATTTTTCCATAATGATTTCCCTTTAAATTACCTCAACGTTTCACAGCAAAAAGTAAAGCTCTACTGGTGGAGCTACGGCGATTCTTATCATTGTGACTCTTATTTAGAAACTATATTGGTACAATTTATCGATGTTACAATTTTTTCTTTAAAAAGTTGTTTTTTATGTAATAAGGACACACTAAACCAATTTCATTTTTGAAGTAAAAAGTAGCATGAATAACAACAGTCATAAAAAGCATAACTTTTCTTTGGTTTGAAATGTCCTTCTTGGGGGATTCCCTGTTTTTTCCACATAAAACCACCCGAAAATCCGGATATTGGACTTTCATCCTTTTTTAGGGTTAAATTAACTATTGATCACACATATCATACTATATGTAAATCGAGATATTGATCAAAAAGCATTTTTATTTTTGGTTTTTATAGGAAATTTTACTCTGTTGGCACTTTTTGAAATTGGCCCTTCTGTGAAAAAAATCCTCGGCATATTGGCCCTACCTCTTTGCTACTAACTAGTAACAAAATTGGAAAGAAAAAAGAAGTTCTTGTATGAAATGCCAAAAAATTTACAAGATGGAATTATTTACATTAAAAGATATCTTAAACAAATATAATAAAATGCTTTGCAGAGCGCAGCTTGATATGATCGCAGAGGTCAAACACTAAACAGCAGGGGCAAGTTTGGACACAATATTCAAGCCTGATACTGTCTAAAATTTGAACTGACCTGTGATCAAACTTTTTACATAATATAGGTTTCTGAAACAAAATGATTGTGGTCAAAGATCTTTAAAAAAAAAACCAAACAATATGAAAAAACAGACCTCTTCCCCTATTTTTTTCTTTTCAAAATTTAAAAGTTGATAAATCTTTGGGAAAATCAAGACAAAAAGTATGAACCCCTGCTGTGCACCCCCCCTAAGACCCTAAAAAATAATCCAAAAATTTGAAATTTAAAAATTGTCACCCCCACACCAATTTTTAATTTTTTTTCGAAGAATGTTTCTTTTCAGAAAAAAGTGTAAAATTTCAGAGAGCTCCATAAACTTAAACGCAAGTAATTGTCTGGAAACTAGAAAAATGCTTGTTTTAGACCCCAATTTCTAAATGATTGGGGCAATCACCTTCAACTCCTTACACTAAAACACAAGTTATTGTCTGGAAATTGGAAACTAGAAAAAAATCTTGTTTTTTGCACCTTATTCCTGACCGTTTAGGGCAACAATCCCACCCTTCCCTTTGTGATATGGAACCTTGTGGTACAATTACAGAGAGATCCATACACTTGCACACAAGTTATTGTCCAGAAACTACAAACATGGTTGTTTTTAGCCTCTTTCTCCTTAACTGTTGGTACCATATACCTCAAAAATCAATCCAAACCTTTCTTTTGTTGTATTTAACCTTCTGGTAAAATTTCATAGAGATCCATTCTCATAAACTAAAGTTATTGTCTGGAAACCAAATGTGTCTCCCAAAGACAATGACAACTAAAATTCTTGAGATTTTTTTTAAGTTCTAAAAGTTAGTATGGGAGTTTACCACCATATTGATTACATTATGATTACTTTGCTGATTACAAATGGAGTTAAAAGTTCCTCAATCTTTTAATGTTTTGTAAACAATAGATTGTCTTTTCATATTTTTGTATGGTTTTTGATTGGCCACATGGTATCTTCCCTTAATCACAGTTGGTTATAAGACAAATAAAGATTGTGCAACAATAGTAAAGATGTCTGAGTCAAAATACATTATTTTATTATAAAGGGTCAAGTTTTTATGTGAAACTAAGTATGAAATAAAAATAAATTGCATCTCTTAAAATCAGTCCTCAAGTCCTATATGAACCTACCAATGATTTATTACATATTATTTAATGATTTTTGATATGCCTTTCTACTTTTGTTTTGTTATTATTCTGACCGAGATAAATAATGGAAGTCAGAGTAACCATAAAACTAGTTAACAATTGTCAAAGGTTAATGTGCCTGTCCAAAGTCAAGAATTGTAACAAATGTTTTTATTTACGTTTAAGTATTTTTTGACAGTTCTTTAAAAAAAAAAGGTGTTTGTCAGCTCTTGGTGCCTTTCAATAAAATCAATTGGCATTTGACATAAGGTATGAATACTTATTAAAAACGAATTTTATCAATTTTGATTACACATTTTTTGGTTGAATGTTGTCTCATTGAAATCCAACCTTTATTATATGTTTAATGAAATAAAAATAAACAAGCAGATGTGGCATGCATTAGCAGGGAGGGTTGGGATCCCGCTAACATGTTTAACCCTGCCACATTCTGTATGTATGTAAAATTGAGAATGGAAATGGGGAATGTGCCAAAGAGACAACAACCCGACCATAGAAAAAAACAACAGCAGAAGGTCACCAACAGGTCTTCAATGTAGCGAGAAATTCCCGCACCTGGAGGCGTCCTTCAACTGGCCCCTAAACAAATATATACTAGTTCAGTGATAATGAACGCCATACTAATTTCCAAATTGTACACAAGAAACTAAAATTAAAATAATACAAGACTTAGAAAGGCCAGAGGCTTCTGACTTTGGACAGGCGCAAAAATGCGGCGGGGTTAAACATGTTTGTGAGATCTCAACCCTCCCCCTATACCTCTAGCCAATGTAGAAAAGTAAACGCATAACAATAACAATGTGCCTGTCCCAAGTCAGGAGCCTGTAATTCAATGGTTGTCGTTTGTTGATTTGTTACATATTTGTTTTTAGTTCATTTTTTGTACATAAATTTGGTTGTTAGTTTTCTTGTTTGAATTGATTTACATATGTGATTTCGGGTCCTTTTATAGCTGACTATGCAGTATGGGCTTGTTCATTGTTGAAGGCCGTCCATTGACCTAAAGTTGTTAATTTTTGTGTAATTTGGTCTCTTGTGGAGAGTTGTGTCATTGGCAATACAAATGGAAGTTTTTAACAACCTTGACTGGCTATACAGCCCTTGCACGGTCGGCTCATCATTGGCAATCATATCACATCTTCTTTTTCATATGTCTGGGACAGCAAGAGAAAGCATGAGCTACTGCTCACTGATGATACCTCTGCCCAAATATTTCAGTAAACAGGCAGTTGTTGAGTGATGAATCTGAAAACGCATCACACAGTAAAGCTGACTTATATAAACCCTGAAATTAAATTTTAGAAATCCTTGTATTGTACTCCCTGAGAAAAATGTGACAAAAATTTTCAACTTGGCTATTATGTGAAAATGAAACAAGTGTTCAGTAAACAGTTAGTTGTTGAGTGATGAATCTGAAAATGCACCACACAGTATAGCTGACTTATATAGAACCTGAAACCAAATTTCAGAAATCCTTTAGATGTAGTTCCTGAGTAAGATGCAACGATAAATATTCATGAGATGGACGGACTTGCGGATGGACCAATAAATGGACAGACAGAGGTAAAGCGGGGGTATAAAAAAGTGCAAAACCTAAATAGTAGGAAAACTCTAGAAGGCCCAAAATAACAAAATGGACAAGAATTCATTAGAGGAAAACAAGAGGCTGGATTTATATATTTGTATATAAAAATATCCATACATTAAAAACTTTAAAATTTTGTAAAGCTTTAGGATATAATTTTATTTCAAAGTGTGACTCACATTACAGTTCATAGACAGTTTGTTTTTCACTCTGAAGATAAAAACTCTCAAAAAATAAATAAATATTAATAAGTACATTTAATGTCACAGAGAAAGATTTCAAATAAATTAATTTTCATAATACTACAGCAGCAGCTTCGCTTCTGCCTATAGGTAAGGGAGGCAACTCTGTCCATAAATCAGTTAGTGGATCATAACATTCTACAGATTCTAGTGTAACAGGAGCAGTGTATGGGTTATCCACCAATCGTTTACTTCCACCGATTACATATAATTGTCCATTCAAGCCAACAGCACTTGGTGCTGTTCTTCTTTCTGACATTGGTGAAATCATAGTCCATGTATTCTGAAAAATATTAAAGATATTTTCTCTTAATGTATGTTATCTATACTTTGTAAATTGTCACTTATTTGATAAATATTACACTAACTTATGAAACCCTTATTAATTTTCCAATTTTTATACGACCGCAAAATTTTTTTGGCGTTGTATAATGCTATCATGTCGTCTGCATCTTCGTTCTAAAACACATTTGGTTTCCGGACAATTACTTGTGTGTTTAAATGTATGAATCTCTCTGAAATTATACCAAAAGTTTCCATACCATGAAGGGATGGTTAGTATTCACTTTGAGGGGTTGTGGCTCAAAATGTTATAGAATTAGGAGCAAAGAAATGGGGAAAACTAGGTTTTTCTGGTCAATGGATAATTAAGACAATTTAAAAGCAGTGTAAGGGAGGTAATTCAAAAACATTTAACATACAATGTTAGGTATGTTCAGATCTACCTCCCTTACACTACTTGTAAATTATGTATAAAGAAATGTCAGGTTTTGGACTAATTGCTAAAAAAAAAAAGGGGGGGGGGTTTGGGAGGTGGTAGTAGTTTTCAAATTTTTTATCTCCAAATTTCTCAAATTACAAATTTTTGAAAAGTTTGAAAAAGTAATCTTTAATTGCACAATATTGCACAATAGATTTGTAAGATCTTGACATTTGTTTTGTGTCAGAAACCCATATTTTGTCAAAAATATGATCACAATCCAAATTCAGAGCTGTATCAAGCTTGCATGTTGTGTCCATACTTGCCCCAAATGTTCAGGGTTAGACCTCTGCGGTCTTATAAAGCTTCGCCCTGTGGAGCACCTGGTTTAACTAATCCAATGATTAGGCAAACGATTGGTTGAAATCTAATTATGACGTTAATTTTGTGGATTTCTTCTTAATTTCCTATTGTGATGTCGTGAAAAAAAGTGACCATGTCATATGAAGTCACATATAAAGAACACAACTTTCTGCAAATTTTTGAAAAGGAAGAATAATAAATATAAGAAAAACAATATTCCACCACTATAACTCTTGTATTACAATATTTCTCCACTCTCAACAGTTAATTTTAATTATTTAAAAAGCTCAGCTAGCCTCACACTTTTAATATTAAAATCTAACTGTCTTTTATACCAATTTTTTAGTACATGTGTACATTTAAAAAAAAAAGTATTATTTTGAACCAAATGTGTTTTAATGATCTTTGTCCTTTTGGATTACAAAGAAAAATGTTTATTGTTATTATTTAGTTGAAATGACATGGAACTCTCCACATTTTATGATTACAGGAAACCTTTGATTTCAAACAAAACCAGTGTATGTTAACTAACCTCCTCAGGTGAATACCTCTCTACAGTGCTAAGTTCTCTGTCATTTTCATTAAAACCTCCAATAGCATAAATATAGCCATCTAGAGCCACAAGGGCTAAATCTGAACGTCTAACATTCATATTCTGTAGTTCCGTCCATTCCCTTGTTACAGGATTAAAGCCATCACAAGTGAACATTTCTGT
Organism: Mytilus edulis; assembly: GCF_963676685.1. Taxonomy (NCBI): domain Eukaryota; kingdom Metazoa; phylum Mollusca; class Bivalvia; order Mytilida; family Mytilidae; genus Mytilus; species Mytilus edulis. Next base: position 31,303,650 of record NC_092344.1, on the reverse strand, counting down.
TGAACTTTCTGTTTCAGTCCCGCCAACTATATAAATCATTCCTGTCAAAAAATAAAAACTCTAATAAATTATTCTTGTCAAATAAAAAAATCATTCTGAATTTTATCTATCAGAATTTAAAAAAAATTAGTCATTATGATTTTATAACGACCAGTTGATGGTAAAGTGTGTTAATACAGACATTTCCCCAGGCTCAGTACTGACAGATTTTAACCATGTCATACATTAATGTACATGTCCCAAGTAAGGAAATTTCTTTCTGTGTGTTTGCATAATTGATTTTTTATTTTTTATCCTTATTAAGAAATTTGAGATTGATAATAAAATTGAGACTGGAAACAGGGAATGTGTCAAAGAAAACAACAGAATCAAACAGCCAAAGACTACCAATGGTTATGCTTTGTAATTTAATGAACAGTTGTCAAAGTGATAAAGAGCTTGTCACATGATGAGATCACTAATTTATTATTAAAGACCATGTGTTGACCACTAGAAAGAAACATAACTTCAAGAATAAGTGTGCAACAGCAAAACATACACCATAGTTCACTCATAATCAGGTCATTCCATAGAAAGTGAAAGAAGAAATAGTGTTTTGTTTCTGTAAATTTTACATCAAACAGCATTTTCTATATTGGTACATTTGTACCTACCATCCATTTCCGCAACCCCACATGCAAATTTAGGGTGTGGTATAACAGAATCTGTGATCCAGGGTCCTACATTCTCATCTAACACTTCTACATTATCCCCTAAAACACTTCCTACCCATCCTCCAAAGGCATAAATCTTCCCATCACAGGCACACAGACCAAATCCAGACCGTGGAACACTCATTGGTGGTCCCTCCGTCCAATTTCCTGTTTGTAGATGATATATTTCAAGATTGTTATACATCAATAGATCATCCTCCCCACCTACCACATATATTTTTCTATTTAATGACACAGCAGCATGTTTGCTACGGGGGCATGAAATACTACAAACACTTTCCCATTGTTTTTTAAATGTGTCATATTTTACTACAGTTTTTAACGATATAGCATCACTCCATCTTCCATTTTTAGAACGATTAAATCCACCTATTACATAAATACTTCTGTTTGAGGATTTTCTTGGAAATGATCGAATATCGTTTGACAAAATATCACAAGTTCTAAGATAAGTTCTGACGGCAGATACGACCATTCTACTTTTAACATGTTTACTAAACAATTCCTGCATTTGACTGTGGTTAAGAACAGGAAACCTAACATAGTCTAATAACTTTGGTAAAATTGTAAGTCTGTCGTCAATATTTTGTTCTGTCCAATACAATGCTGCATCTAATACTTCAATTTCACTAATGATATTTATAGTTTCACGTTCAAGCCATGTCATCACTTCTGTCGATGGTAGTTCTAAAAATTCTTCTTCTTTTGTGACTTTGCTAAAATTTGTCTCTACGTAATCTTCAGCAAACAATCTAAGTTCTTGAAGATTTGGTGTGTCTGCACATCTGTGAATTCCTAGAAAATTGAAAAAAAAGTCCTTTTTGTTTAAAGAAAATCGTCAATAATCAATATGCAATCTTTATAGGAAAAAACAAGAATGTTTCCATAGTACACTGATGCCCCACAGGCACTATCATTATTTATGCACAGTAGACCGTGAAATTGGGGTCAAAAGTCTAATTTAGCATTTAAAATTAGAAAGATCATATCATAGGGAACATGTGTACTAAGTTTCAAGTTGATTTGACTTCAACTTCTTCAAAAGTAGTTCTTCAGCTTGGTCACACATTTAAGTTAAAAGAGGAAACATAATTCTGAATTCAGCAAAAGTATAAATTGTGACTAAAAAAACCAACATCCATACCCAGATTTTTTACAAAGTTTTGAAAACAAATCTAAAGGAACTTAAGTAGTTGGTATATTGACAACAACAGCCTCTGCAACCTATTTTAATAATCACTTTTTTATTTTTCAGTAACTTGTCAAAAAAGTAGTAAGCTCCCAAATAAAAATAAGACATGCAGAAAGAGACATTAATCAAAATATAAAAACCAACATGTTTCTTCAAAATTATTTCCTAGAAGTGTAAACATCAAATAAATGGAGGTATACATTTTCCTTTTGTCTGCTTAAGACAGACATTATCAGTAAATTAAAAGCAAACTAAATATTGTTATTATGTTATATACATATAATACATTCATGGATCTACAATCTGTCGATACCTGTATCTTGGCATTGCACAAGGTCATGTTTTTCTCTGACTGTTTATGATGTCTTTACACTAAATCAATTGGATGTTGGATGTGTATTTATTGATAATTAAGTCTTAGATGCATGTTTTTTTTATTTATTTTTTTTATTAGTTAGTGGATTTGAACTAGCTGTCAGTAACTGCGAGTGTTCTCATATCTGTACTTAGAGTGTCTTTTTGTTGTTGGGATGTCTAAGTACCTGGCCAAGTCCACTTGTATTTGTATTATTTGTATTTTATCCATCTGATGAGTTAAGCCTTTTTCAACTGATTTTTATAGTTTGTTCTAATGTTGTACTGTTACACCACTGTGCCAGGTTAGGGAGAGGGTTTGGATCCCGTTAACATGTTTAACCCCGCCACATTCGCTATGTATGTGCCTGTCCCAAGTCGGGAGCCTGTACTTCAGTGGTTGTTGTTTGTTTATGTGTTACATATTTGTTTTTCGTTCATTTTTTGTACATAAATCGGCGGTTAGTTTTCTCGTTTGAATTGTTTTACATTGTCATTTCTTGGCCTTTTATTGCTGACTATGGGTAATGGGCTTTGCATGTTGTTGAAGGCCACACAGACATAAAGTTGTTAATTTCTGTGTCATTTTAGTCTCTTGCAGAGAGTTGTGTCATTGGCAATCATAACACATCTTCTTTTTTTACATTGAAAGTTTTGTGTTCCTACCTATACAATTGTATGGCTGTATATTGTCCTTCAAGAAGGTCACACATGCTGTTACAACAGGAAGTAAATCAATCATGTCTGCTACATACATCAGATCTTGGCAGTTCTCTTCTGTCACATCTATTTCTCCTAAAATATGTAAAATGATCCTCTATACTAGATTAGAAATTTAAAGATTATTTACAATAGGACAAGATAAATTTACCAATTTACTTGTGTATGATACCTAATCAAAGAATAAATATACATTAAACAGTGTCAATAGTGAATATGTTCATTCACTCTTGGTTTTTTTGGCAGGGTTGGTGTTGTTCAATATGCCTTTTATAGCTTGCTGTTTCCGTGTAAGCCAATACTCTGTGTTGAAGGCTGTACTTTGAACTATAATGATTTACTTTTCAAAATTGTGACTTGGATGGAGAGTTGTCTCATTGACACTCATACCACATCTTATTATCTCTATTCTGTGCAGTGGTTAGTGGATCAATGTTATTATGTAAATCTTTTGACAATGATGTTAGATTTTTCATAAACTTATGTTTTTTGGCTGCCACTTGCATTTGTGTTTTCAAAGAAACACATGTATAATTCACAATTGTGCCAAGATTCCAAATATTACCACAATTCAAGAAGACTGGTTTCTTACACATTCTTATTTCATTTTCTATTAATAATATATTGTGTAATTTAACATATTACATACCAAGATATATGAAATCTAGTAAAACAGAAAATATTTTAGGATCAATGTCATAAAGTGTTACTACATCAGCATGGTCTTCCATCATTCCGCTGCAAAACATAGCACTGAAATAAGAACTACCAGCAGCTAAAATGATTTTATGTGCTCTGAACGTCTGACTTCCAACTTGAATATCAATATCACAAAATTCATCATTAGATCTCAACTGGTGTAATTTTTTGGAGAATTCTTTTCTGTAAGCCTCATATTCTAACCTGTAAAATATAAGAAATTCATTATGTAAGTAACAAACTTGATTGCCAATGAAACTGTAGCTTGTCTGGTAATAAAAAATGTTAACATGACAAAGAAACATATACTGTAGATTAATCATTTCTTTGGATTCTGTAAGTACATTTAAACCACAGATTTGTATGTTTAACAATTTTCTTCAGGATTGTTTGAATGATTTGTCAAAGCAATTAAATCAAAAATATCCAATCAAATATTTTTTGTATAGACTAGACCGTTGGTTTTCCCATTTGAATTGTTTTACACTAGTAATTTTGGGGCCCTTTATAGCTTGTTGTTCGGTGTGAGCCAAGGCTCTGTGTTGACGGCAGTACATAGACCTATAGTGGTTTACTTTTAATTTTTATTTGGATGGAGAGTTGTCTCATTGGCACTCGCACCACATCTTCCTATATCTAAAAATACAATTTTTGCATCAATTCATAAAAATTGTTACCCAATAAAATAACTGAATCACAAGATTAAAATGACAAAAATGCACTACATATATGTAGATTCCTTTCAAAAAAAATAATTGCATTGAGTTTCAAATTTTTAGTGATATCAGGTACAAAATGTAGTAAAAAAACAATTTCCATAGAAAACCATGCCTAGCTTGCACTATCATTTTCCTCGTTAATGATGTAGATGAAAAGTACTGGTTTCACACTATCACATTTAGTGAACACTGAAATTGGGGTTGAAACTATAATTTACCATATAGTTAACAAGAATGTGTCCATACTACACTGATGCCCTTCTCACACTATCATTTCTATGTTCATTGGACAGTGAAAGTTGATATGCTAATCTGGCATTAAAATTAGAAAGATTATATCATTGGGAACATAAGTACTAAGTTTCAAGTTGATTTGACTTCAATTTCATCAAAAACTACCATGACCAAAAACTTTAACCTGAAGTGGGACAGACGGACATACAGACGATTTCTAGGGCTTAAAATCATAATTGACATGCGTACTAGAGATTCATGTGTATGAGCTTTCAATTTCACAGTAAACTTTCTTGACCAAAATTTTTAACCTTAAACAAGAAGAACAAACAGATTTTCAAAATGACAACCAGAAAACATATAAATATACATGTACATATTTGAATGACTAAGGGAGATAACTCTACATCCAAATTACACTAGCCTCTACCAGTGAATTAAAAAGTATTTATCCTTACTCACAAGTTCAAGCTGTAGAATTAAGAGGAGAAAAAATTATATTCTTAATTCTCATATATATTCATTTAAAATAATCTGTAAATGAAAAAAAAGAAGTTGTATGCATTGTTGCAACTTGTTCTAAGCATACCCAAACACATTAATTTAATTTAATCACATTTTTCATGTTGGGACATTTTAAATCTGATTAAATGGTATGGGTTTTTCTCATTGTTGAAGGCTGTAGATTTACCCATAGTAGCCTACATGTACATTATATACATGTACATCATTTGGACTCTGCTTGGTGGCTAAAGTGGTGTCATTTGCAATCATACCACATACATGTACATTATATATCAATCCACAACTCTTTACAATCTGCTATTTATTATTAATCTTGTGTATTGCCTTATTAATAAGTTTGATAAACCAGTTTCACTAACATCCAACATGTCCAAGATAATCAACATACCTGACATCTCTGGTCTCTATTTTGTGACCAATTTCATCTTCCATTGTTTCTTTATACCACATAACATTTGTGTATATATTCTCAAATAGCACAGTCAGCCCATCTACTGCTGAAAAAATATTAGATCATGATAAAATTAGATGTTATTTACCATGTTAGCAGCAAACTGCTTTAGGAACTTTTTAAGAAAATATTCAAGCATTTGAGCCAAAAAGTAGATTAATTAAGAAATAATTGATGCAAGCTATACTTGAAGTTTTAACATGGGTAGGCACTATATTTGTTATTATTTTTTCATGAGCGATAGTGAGGGCTAAAATGACACGAATATAATGCCTAACCATGCTAACCATGTTAGAATTACAATAAAGTATGGTAAAATGGTTGCGGCAAATGTTTGCCACAGGGCTTTTTTTCGGTAAGAGAATAAACATATCATGCATATAGTCCAAATAATTATGACGTCTGGCAAGGCTATTTTTTTCTTCTTCCTTGGACACCTTCCTACTATAATAGCCTTGCCAGACGTCATAATTATTTGGACTACTATCCATGTACACATGTATTGCATAAGGATAGTCAACCTTCCTATGGATAGAAAAAAGTTCCTTAGTCCCAGATTACTCTGACATCCAACCACTGGTTTGTCAGGCAAGCTGGGGCTGTGGGACGTCAGTGTATTCTCGGACTACAAGTGCCTGTGTGTAGAGTCTAGAGATACATACCTGCCAACTGTCACTATTTGCGGGGGATTTCCCCCATGGAGGCTCCCAAATTGAAATTTTGAAAGAGCAATTTTGTCCACAATTTTAAACAAAACAATTAATTTTACAATGACTTTAGGCTTATAAAAGCTTGAAGAAGTCAAAAAACATCATTAAAATATATTTGAAGGCCCCCTTGAAGGTTTTTTAAGATTATGCCAGCCATCTTGCACGCAAAACCCCCATGGGCATTTTGAAAAGTTGGCAGGTATGGAGATATCCTGTAACCCCTGGAGTCGACGCAACATAAAGCTTTTCCGCTCTTTGGTCACTCACCAGAAAAGGTTCACATTATGGACTGCAAATTAGCTTTCGCGTCGATCCGGCCCCACGTCGATCCGGCCCAAGTCGATCCGTCCCACGTCGATCCGGCCCCACGTCGATCCGGCCCAAATGTAAAGTCGATCCGGCCCCAATAAAAAAATATATTTATAAGGAATTAAAAAATATTTTCTTCAGATGAGTATAAAACAACTAGGTTGATTATGTTTTTATTACAAGTTTTTAAGATTATTGGGTATAATTATATTAAAACAATTCAGACATCAACATTAATCAGCAGTAATTAGCGTTTTCTTTCAATTGACTGTGATCCTAACAAGTCTCTCATCTTGTGTAATAACAAATAGTTACATACACAACGGTACAAGCCGATCCCCAAGCTGATACATACAAACTTTGTTTTTCTTTTAAGTTCTTGAAATTTCTCAAATTGAGAAATGTTGTTTGATTTACCGAATCCTATCTATAAAAGAGAAGACAGAATGCGATTGATTTTTAGAAAAAAATAATTTATATAATCCAAACCAAAGTGGATTTCGAAAAAATAAAAATACTTTACAGCAATGTATTAGACTTGATAATGAAACACATAAAACTTTTGCTAAGAAATATATTACTGTTGGCGTTTTCATAGATTTTCAAAAGGCTTTTGATATGCTATGGAAACACGGATTATTAAAGAAAATGGTTAATTTTGGTATTAAAGGAAATTTGCTAGCTTATGTCAATAATTATTTAACATCAAGAACACTACAAGTTAAAATAAATAATACTTTTTCAGAAACTTATTTTGTTGAAAATGTTACCCCACAAGGGAGTTGTATAAGTCCCACTTTATTTAATATTATGGTTAATGATTTATCAACATGTTTACAAGACTGTCAGATTTGACAATTTGCAGATGACGGTGCTATATGGAAATCAGGTTCATGTATTAAGTTCTTACAGAAGAAAATCCAACTAGACTTGGATAATATTTGTAAATGGTGCTCTACAATGGGGCTTTAAAATTTCTCCAAGTAAAACTGTTGCTATGATATTTACAAGAAGAAACAATATAAATATATCTTTAAAACTTGGTAATCACACATTAGAAATAGTTAAAGAAATTAAATTTTTAGGATTAATTTTTGACAGAAATTTAACCTGGCAAAAACATATCCAAAGTTTACAAACAAAGTGTCTAAAAGTTATTAACTGTATGAGAGTTCTTACAGGAACAAGATGGGGTGCAACCAGCAATACCCTTAGAACTATTTATATTTCCTTGATTAGATCAAAACTTGATTATGGATGTGAAATTCATAATTCAGCTTCTTTTAGTACTAAAAAATGTCTAGATAAAATTCAAAATCAGGCATTACGTATATGTACTGGTTCAATGAGATCAGCTTCCTTGAAAGCTTTGCAAGTTGAAATGGGAGATCCGCCTTTAGAAATAAGAAGACAAAGTCTAATAGCAAAAGCTTTTTTAAATATGACTAGTTTTGATAACTCACACCCAGCTAAAGCCGCGGTAAATGACACTTTCATTTTTGATTATTACTCCAAAAACGTTAAACGAAAACCCTTTTCAATAACAGCAAGTCAATTTAGTCACTCCAAGGAATATTTTACTAGCCCTGTTTTGAACGTTATTAATGAGTCTATGTTCAGTAAGTCCCCATATCGATGCACCATATAACAATATTGGTTGTACCAAACTTTCATACAGTTTTGTGAACACTTGATATGTCATACCACCATAAGCGTAAAATTTCACAGTCAAACAGCTCAAAGCTCGGCTGGCAGATTTAGAGAGTTCTTTGACGGCTTTATTCCATGTTACATGTTCACTGAACCAAATACCTAAATATTTGTATGAATCTACATACACTAAACTATGCCGGACTTCCACAGAAAAAATTCAAAGTAGAACGTTCACCAACCTAAACCAGAAGATCAATTAATCAGGATTTGATTTAATTAAGTGATTACAAGTGGCATTACCTTAGTTCACAATCATCAGACAATTGTTGAATAAACAATCCAATTATAGATTAATGATTTGATTAATCAAGTCATTATGATGAGTTAAATTTAATAGGTTCCAGTGGACAGAAAATATTTATTTAGATATTCTGAGTATGAACAAAAAGAAAATGAAATCGCCATGAGTTAAAGTTAAAGTTATCATGGAAAATAACTTCATATTTTAAAATATGTTGAAGCTGCTATACAACCAACGACACAATAACAATCATTTTCGTATCAATTTAAAATAGTTCTTTAACTGGTACTCCAATACTTCACTTACCTGTTGTCATCCATCATCGGACACTTTTTGCAAATTCCATTTATACTGTGTCAGTCACAAATTCCTCCAAGATCAATATAGTTTTTCTTATTTTATTATGGGGCCGGATCGACTTGGGGCCGGATCGACGTGGGACGGATCGACTTGGGCCGGATCGACTTTGGGCCGGATTGACTTGGGGCCGGATCGGTTTGGGGCCGGAACGACCGGATACCTCCTGTAACCCCTGGAGTCGACGCAACATAAAGCTTTTCCGCTCTTTGGTCACTCACCAGAAAAGGTTCACATTATGGACTGCAAATTATATTCTACAATATTAATGTGTCAATAGCTAGAAAATCTGTACATATAAATCAATATTAAAAACACAGAATCACAGAGATCACACAGGCACTAGTCTTGTCTAAATTTTTTTAACCTAAAAACCTTATTTTATCGTGGATATATTTTTTATCCTGACAAGAACCTGTGTACAAAAGACATGGTTCAGGAATTAGACAATGATTATATTGGATGGGTGAATCGTGGATGTTGCATTTTTTTCATTTGAAAACCTTATTTACATACTACACGTCTGTCACGCCTGAGCAATAGAGAAAAGTCCAGAGAAGTTCCGAAGCAATCAAAGGGAGATAATTGATGTTAAAACAGCGGGAAATTCTGCACTTGGCTATGAAATTGAAATTTATATCAAATATATTTGAGAAGACAGAAAGCACTGAATCATTACTTATACGTTAGCATGATTAAGTTGTTATGTAGACATCACAACCAAAAAAAGGACAAAAGGTTTTACACTGGGTAACTTGACTGTCACTGTCAGAATGAAGCAGATGAGGCCCCTCATGGGGGGGGTCCTAGTAATCACATAATCACCATTTTTTTGCCAATATAATCACATAATCATTAAATTTTTGCTTATCTTTAGTAATCAAATAATCACAAACTAAAAATACAGTCCTAGGTAATCAAATAATCATGAAATATTTGGCTTAACAGCGTATTCATTAAGAACCGATTGCCGATTGAAATGGTCGTTTATAATCAAATTCCCATCGGTTGTTTCTGATGTCAAAAAAATATAAATCGTACTTTTAGCTTTAGATCGTCGGTCACTATCTAGGACAATCTAGAGAGATATATAACGGCATTTCTGATTGGTTAATAAAATTGAATTTCCGGTAAAATAGATGCTGGTTGTGGGTTACACTAATGACTGGACCGAATGACAGGACCGAATGACAGGACCGAATGAAAAATGCTAATAACTTTTTCATTTCTCAAAGGATTGATCTGAAATTTGAAATATAATAAGATTTCATCATTTGATAAATAGATTTAAGAAAAAAATTAAAAAGTTTTGTAAGAAACTTTAGAAAACGTGACATGACCAACTCTGATAATGACAGGACCAACATCGAGAATGACAGGACCAAATCAAATTGCTAATAACTTTTTTGTTTTTCAAAGGAATTATTTCAGATTTGAAATATAAAATGGTATGTCATATTTTGAAACCAAAATGTTATAAAAATTATAGATTTATTTTCAAAAACTTTCGAAAACGTGACATGACCATCGCTGATTGACAGGACCAACATCGACAATGACCGGACCAGATGAAATTGCTAATTTCTCTTTTATTTCTCAAAATATTTTTCTGAAATTTGAAATATAATAAGATTTCATCATTTATCAAATAAATTTTTAAAAAAATACACAAAAAATATGTAAGAAACTTTAGAAAACGTGACATGACCAACTCTGATAATGACAGGACCAACTTCGACAATAACAGGACCAAATAAAAATGCTAATAACTTTTTTATTTTACAAAAGAATTATGATCTCAGATTTGAAACATGAAATGATATGTCACATTTTGAAACATTTATGTTATAAAAAATAAAGATTTATTTTCAAAAACTTTCAAAATCGTGACATGATCCCATCGCTGACTGACATGACCAAGCTCGACAATGACCTGAACAAATGAAATTGCTAATTATTCTTTTATTTCGCAGAATATTTCTCTGAAAATTAAAATTTGTGAAGATTATACCATTTTATACATAAATATAAGAAAAAGGTATAAAAAGCTTGCTGAAATGTGATCTGGTTAACGTTGTCAATAACAGGACAATCCTCGACAATAAATGACAGGACCAAATAAAAATGCTAATTATGCATAACATTTGTCAGAATATTCCTCTCAAATTTGAAATATTATATATAAATGACAATTAAGACCATTTTGCACATCATATAAGAAAAATATAGAAAAAAAAAACGTATTGAAAGCTTGCGGTTGTGAAACATGACCAACATCGGATATGATCTGGCCAATGATTTTACTGAAATTGTTCAATTCTGATCCATAATTAGTAAGATATATCTTATAAATTCAGGAAAATATATTCTATGGTGGTTAAAATTCTTGACCTAGCTACTTGATTTCGCTGCAAAGTACTATAAGATTTTGTACTGAAACCACGAAAAGTATGCATTCATAGTAATAAGAGATTTTGTAACCAGTCAATAGCACAGTCAGAGAAATGAAAAGAATTTCAGATTTTTTTCAATCAAAAACAAAGTGAAAAAAGGTTTGTTCTATGACATTTGCATTCAAATAATTGAGACACCCTTCTTGGTAATGTTCATGAAATTGCATGATCGTCGTCCTACAGGCTGCCATGAAATGAAAAAAAGAGCAATGTCTTGTCTCGTAAAAGCAGACATCACATTATTTTCATTAAGTGATTTTCACTTTCTTGTTTTCAAGTGATAGAGCCTCTTAACAGCAGACTCTTTATTTTTACCATAAATCATAAATCATATGTATACCTGTCCCATGGCCTTTCTTTTGAAATGAAAGAAAAAAATGTAGAGATAGCTGCATGTCATTGTCGGTAGCTTCAAATAGAGTCATAAATACTAGGAGCATGCCACCACCTGACACCAAGAGATATATTGTGTAAAGGAGGATATACTATTATCACACATGACAGGTCTTGCTTAACATTCCCCAAACTAACATGACACAATGCTATTAAAAAAGAAATCTCACACAATCATGCCCTGACTCATCTGATCCAAGTAATAATAATAAAAAATGAGGATGAGGATGATGTCTCCCTATGATTATAAAGAAGTGTGAGTCTTGCATTATGCATTCAAGGATGTACTTTGGCCAGGTTCTGGAATTTCTGTCAGGTGTTTAATCTGTTTTTTTTCCCTATAAAATATTTTGACCCATGACCATGATGACCCCATTTTTCCTTTCTTAAATATAAGACTTCAATTAATAACTCACAAAAAGTCATTTTAATACCAACATTTAAGCAGATCTTAGATTTCTTTCTTTCCTTTTGTTTGCTTCTTAACTAATGCTCTTCTGAATTATGGTATCAATTTTAAATTCTAGATTATTGTAATTTCACCAAAGTGCATCCTTTTTGCCTTTAAACAACAGTCCATTGAATTCATCATTTGATTTTATGTGATAAGTATTTGAAATTATTAATACATCAATACTGAAAAATGTTTTCTATGGGTTAGAACTATTTGAATAATTGCATGTCTACAGTTAAATTAAAAATATTTTCAACTAATAAAATCAAATTTAAATCTTTTCCTGAATGATCACCATGTCTTACAGAGTCATGCCTTCATTATTTTCCTCAAAAATCCGCAAACAACTTCAATAACTTGTTAGCTGAAAGTCTTGATGATATGTGATCAACTTTATAGAAAATATGACCATCTTGCTGCTCATTTACCTTATCATCATTAAAAAAAATGGTGTTTGCGAAGAACAAAATTAGAGTTCAGGAGCCCCCCAGGGTGCAGGAATTTGCACCATTTAAAAAAAAAATTCTGGGGGCCTTGAGCGGCCCCCAGACCCCTCGCCGTGAAGGGCAACGAGCAAGCTCGTCGCGCCGAACGGCTACGCCGTCCGCCACTGTTGCCTGCTACTTTTATTATTTAACCTCCTACTTTAAATCTTATTGACAACCCTGAGGCTTAATAATCAAATAATCATTAAAAAAAAAGCCAAGTAATCACATAATCAAAAACCCCATGAGGGCCCTCGCAGATTATAAACAAGACTTATCAATTTTAAAAGTAAAGTTTATAAAATTGTTGTTTATAACCTTGTAAACGCCCAGTGGCAAATATTTCATGAATATTCATATACAGAAACAATCTCTTTTCTTGATTCTGTGTCTGTTCGCTCCTTGAAGTCCTTCAAGTTCATACGATTGCGCCGTGTATATATGTATATGTAAGAAAATATGGTTTCACTTATAAATAGTTGCATGTGGCCTAATATCCCTAATATTTTTCATTGGCAATGATTGGTGAAAATAAACACTCAAATGAATTACAGTGAATTTACGGTCATATCGTCTACACAATCCCTAACAATATTCAGCAGGTCTGAAATATTGTGTGAATGTTCTCTATGAAACTAATTTCAAATTACAACATTATGGGCATTAAATATTTCAGAAAGAAATGATGAAATTGATCACAATGAAGGCACTTAATACACCTAATCACTATTTATTCCATTCTGGATAAGTTCTCAAAGGGGGTCTCATTGGGGGGTTCTGATCCCGGATCCCGCTTACTGTTTTGTCAGATTCCCGTATCCCGTTTATGCTATGTACCTAAGCAATTCTCATTTTTTTTGTAATTTCCCGTGTCCCGCTAGACCTTAATTCCCGTTTTCACGGCACAATAATTTGACTTTCCCGTGTCACGCTTACGAAAAATCGGCAATCCCGCATCACGCTTAGACCCCAATGAGACCCACCTCAAATTACACAACTTTTTCATCCAGTTGAAGCTATCTGGGACCCTGTTTAAACAATTCACCATGCATGATCCTTTTTAATGAGACCTGCCGTTAAACTACCATAAATGTAACTTCAAACAAAATATTTTTTTACTTCAATTTTAATTTCGAAAAAGTGGATCATACTCTATCAAAGTTTCTTGATAATCGATTTCTAAAGTTTTTCCTCCCTCAGCTGACTACTGATGACCTCTACCAAAATAATAAGAATTTCAGTTTGAAAATCCAAACTTTTCTTAGAAGTAAAATATGCATTTACGGCTGATTTTGGCAGACAGTATAAACACAAATGTTTTCTTTTGTAAATTTTCTGACATCACATTATTGTATAAAATCAAATTAAAACAAGCAAACTCATTTACACTTTATTTCTCAGCTGTGCATTAAAGATATTTTTTTTCATTTCCTACAATATTTTCAGCTGGAACTATAAAAAATTATATTTACTTTTGAAAAGACGTTGCAACAATAGTTAAAGTATTTTGAATTTCAGCTGGATGAAAGAAAGATAACTCCACTCTAAAAAATGCAAGCAAAGTGGGATGTGCTATTTTGGTAAGTTTATTTTCAAATGTCCCAAAGATTGTTTACAGTAGAATTCCTACAAGAGCCAAATCTGGAAAATTGTTTGACAAGCAAATTTATCAAAATATCACTGCATTCATTTGAGAATATATCTTTAAAAGGGCTATGTTGGCTATTTAATACTGTTACTTCAGACTCTTCTGATAGAAGGAAATGAAACAGCTAGTTAACCAATAGAAATATTGAAATAGATTGAAGCACCCCTAATCTAGCCCTATGTAATTAGTTATTGGTACTGGACTACAGCTTAGTTTTACCAAAACAGTTTGAATATATATATGGGTATTTGCTATTTTGTTCTTATCATGCAGTATTTGAAACAAAAGCAAATAATTGTCAAATGTTCAAATTATGGTTAGATTGTAGCCAAATAAGCTGTTTTGGTTGTTAGCATGTTTATGCTTTGAACTGTTAACATTTAGATGAATATGCCAGTTTTGTATGAGGCAAAGCTCATGATCATTTCATTATTTACCTTGAAAGTAGCTCATGAAATATTTGTGTGTAGACATTTGAGTATGATATGTAAAATATTATTAAAGATTGCCATCTGGATTTCAAACATTGACCATACTTGACATAAAAAATCCTTTACTAGCTGTGAAATCTAAATCTCTAACAATGGTACCTAATTTGCAATAGACAAACAATTACAATGGCAACAACACCCACAGATAACATTCTTGACAGACACATTAATATATAATAATATTTAACTTTAACTAGTTTTGTGTTGTACATAATTAATATTTTAACAGGCAGTACCAAAAATATTGGACATTACAACAGTCGGCACCAACCACCAATACTAGACTCATAAAATAGATGTCAATTACATTTGTACAACAGACACAAAGAACAAGAACCAGAAATAGTCCAGGTACATGTAACTTGACTTAAGGTACATTTTTGTACAAAGTAATGTGGTGTAAAACCACCTTTACCTGTGTAGCACCATCTCCCCCTTTACCTAGATCTAAATCATATATTTCTGAAAAGTAAAACACATAAATTCAACCTGCACACCACAGTCACTGTATACTGCAATTTAATTGTACCAAAAAAATAAGTTGTTGACTCATACTCTTTATTATAATTTTGATTTTAGATTTTTTGATGTTTTAACACTATTTTTATGCACCATTTTGTGCTATTTTGTTGGGTCAGCTGAAATTGGTGGAGGAAGCCGGATGCCAGAGAAAACCACCAACCTTTTATAGAAAAACTGACAATCCTAGGCAATTAAGATTGGGAGTCAAAACGAGCGGGGTTCGTACTCACAACGTCAGTGTTGACTGGATTGTGATTACAGTCATACAGTAGAGTAGTAACTACTTAGACACTTGGCCACCGAGGCCCATTATTATAATTTTGAAAAAAAGCATAGAAAAATCTTCATTCTGACATTTTGTGTAAGAAAATTTCTATCTTAGAAAAAAATATACTGATGATCCACCTTGTAAGAAATTACTGTCCATATTATAGTTTTATAATCTGTAGCATCCTTGCAGACAAAGGAAAGACACTGAAGAGTTTTGCAAGAAAGATATTTTTCTTCTTCGATTTTCCAAGTACGAGTAACAAATAACTATACCGGTACTTCTGTTTTTGATTGCCTATATCTATTTAGATAGGGTAATTTACAGTAATTAAAAAATACTACTCCCAACAATAATCAGGATGGGTTATGTGATTGAGAGTAATTACTATTCATGGGAAGGGGAAATTATTTTTGATAAGAATAAAAGTGCAGAACCGATAAACAAACAGCTGCATCCAGTTCACATTGTAAAGGTGTTAATTACAAGAAATTGATTAGTAAGCTGTTGCACTTTGATTACCTCGTCGATAAAATGTCTCGTTATTGGAGATAATATTGTTAATAATTCTTAAAGATTGTAAAGAACAAAAGTACAAATTTGTAATCAATAATCGTTACAATACATGTTACATTGTTTAATATACAGTAAAACTTCTTTTAAAGACTGATTAAATAATTGACATGAAAATGGAAACTATCTTTTACCCTTATTTTTGGATGTTGTTTTATAGGAACAAAATAAGACTAAAGAAGCAAAGTATCAAAAGATGTTAGAGGTCAATGTACTGTCTTCAACAAAAGACAGATCGTGAGGTGTCTATACAATCCAGGGGTGACAAGATTCTTTATTGTACATCTACAATGAGGGGGGTTAGGAGTGGTCCTGATCCTGAAAACACGGGCTTAAAAACACCAAATCCTGAGGTCCCGAATTTAAATAAATTTAAATCCCGACATCCCGAAATTCGAGAAATGAATTCCCGGATCCCGAAAGGGTCACTCCCGAAATCTTGAGCTTAAAAACACCCGATCCTGGAGTCCCGATAAAGGTCCTATCCCCCTCTACAATAATAAGTTATTGCTGCTGTGCAAAGTATAGTTATCTTGCTGCTGTGCAAAGTATAGTTATATAAATCTTGCTGCTGTGCAAAGTATAGTTATCTTGCAACATCCAACTTGATGTTTGTTACCATTTAAGTTCAATATTCTGAAGATCTTATTGGAGATTATGAAATATTGAATAAACCTATTATAAAAACTGAAACATTATTGTCGAAAAAAAAAAGTTTTTTAATATGATGATATACGATATTATTACAATATTATACAATAGAAGAAAATTGTGCTGTAATTGTTGTTACCAGTATTCAAATTCTTGGGCCTACTTCGATTCGTCCAACTCTGGTTGACTCGAGTTAAAAGATCAGTGATAATGTGCATGTGTGCAACCGTTCAGAATCGAAGTCAAAACTCTTCCATTGAGTTGACTATTATAAGGGAAGTGAAAAAATTGTTTCTGCTGAGCATTAAGATTTAAAAAAAAATACATTGTGTTTCACAAAGAAAAGTCCTGATCCTGTATGCTTTTGAAAAATAATTAGTGAGTTTAAAATAGTTGAAACCTTTAGGATGGGTTGATGGACATATAATCATCAGTGAACGTCCACTACATATGTTCTGTTATTGCCAAAGTATATTGGAATTTATATATCAATGATTTTAAAACAAAAAGTAGTGAAATTATCTTTAAAATTGCTGACAACAAATCTGTGCAACCAAACCAAAAAGGATGCAACTGCAACTTGTGGTTCGAATGACAATCTGACCATTTCAGATCAGGACATTCTCTTCAAATACATGTACCATTAATAACAATAAATTGGATAGTACACTATACCAACTTGAAGTAATCATGGACAGATCTGCATTTTAACTTGTGAATAAATGTTAAGAAGTTCAAAGAAAATGTTATGATTAACCTTAAAATTTATAACTTTAAAGAATACTCACAATATTACTAATGAATTTTGAGCGAATCTTTTTTCAGAGGGGTTTCACAGTTCAATACAGATAGATAGAATAAACATCATTTTCAAAATTTTAAAGAAAAAAAAAAATTCAATGATCTACATATATTTTAAAGAGTAAAATTATGATATTGCTAACCATTTATAAGTGTCAAGTTGTTTTATATTTATATCTGAACAGAAATTTGGCTGCATTATGAACAAAGAACTTACCGGTATGATGAATTACAAGAAAAGAAGGCAGAAGTATTTCAGAGGGACAGAGAGCTATAGCACAATATAATAAAAGTGATATATTATGGTAAGTAGTTTGATATGAAAAATATTAAACAATCTAGATGAAATTCAGAAAATTATTTGAATAGTGATTATTTAAGATAATGTTTCAGAAAGCCTAAATATGAAGGTATAGAATTATACGTAATGATTAATAATGCAAGTTGGAACAGTATTGCCTCCTTTCCTGGAGGAAGTTGGAGATATGTGAAGAACTACAGTATTGGTTTTGATCATTTCAAAATGGTGTACAGTGCCCTATAGGTTCTTTGCATTGCAGTCTTTTGGTCACTGATGGGAAGCTTTTTTTGACAATTGTATCACATATCTCCTTATTTATATTGTTGTTCAAATGGCAGGGCTGACATCAATAACATGGGTAATGCTACTTAATAATGTTAATTAGATAACATCAGTTGAAATGGAAAGTTACAAATACACTTTTGTAGAGTTCAAGAGGGTCTTGAATAGCTTTTTCTGTAACTGTTGTTTTTCTCCTAGAAACCAGGAAAATTGACATTGGAAATGGTGAATGTGTCAAAGAGACAACAACCCCGACAAAAAAGCAGAAAACAGCCAAAGGCCAACACAGCGAGACAAAACATATAATAAACTAAAATTAAAAATCATACAAATGTTAAATGTCCTTCTCTTTGTCTATACCACAGTGCTCAGTTGCTCAGTTATTCTTGTAGACATCTTTAAAATGTGAGAAAAAATTATGAGTGAAATCACAGTATAAGTCAATAATATTTGGTAGTCAGTTGTATTAGCATTTGCACATCACATTCAATGAATGTGTTTGTAGATAGATGTTTTTGTGTTCTGTTAAATTGTTCCTTTTAAAATTGTTATACGATGATGACTGATGTACCCATATTCTGACTATTTTATTTATTGTGTCTGTTTAGTTAACGCATCAATGTAAATATAACAGAATTTGATGAGACTGTCATCAAAGTGAGAGGGTTAGCGCTATAAAACCAGGTTTAATCCACCATTTTCTACATTTGAAATGCCTGTACCAAGTCAGGAATATGACAGTTCTTGTCCATTTGTTTTGATGCGTTTTGTTATTTGATTTTGCCATGTGATTATGGACTTTCCGAATTGATTTTCCTGTAAGTTCAGTATTTTTGTGATTTTACTTTTTCCCATGAAGATTTTAGGCCTACCTGGTCAGTCAATATCTATTCACATTATAACTTTTACATTGTTTACATGTTAAAGTGTTGCCATTTAATTTTCAACATTTTCAATATGCTATCACACACACAAGGGAGACATTTTCTTCTAGATGTCATCAGTTTATTTTAATATTTCATTATTTAGATTCACTACATATTGAAAGTTAATGAGGTGATCAATGATAAATCAGTATATTATATATTTTAATTGATGACAAAAAAGGGTTGTAAACGTTACTATATTTGGGTGCGATGTAATTAATTCCATATCTGAGACTTTTGCTCAAATAGGAAATTGTTAAGAATAAAGAGACTGCAAAGTTTCCAACCATCAAACCAGAAAACTCAAGTTGTACGTCTAATTAAATTATTAACGTCTTCTAATCCTACAAATATAATTCAACACATGCTAAATGTTATGAAACAACAGAATGCTTTTTACCACAAAACACAGATCAAGTACAAATTTTGGTAGCATCGCTTTTAAAAATCTTGTGTCTTGTCCCTTTATAATGTTATATGCAATCTGCCATAAACTGTCATTTACAATGGTATCTCGTCTCCTTATTAATATTCTTGTTGAAATGGGAGGGCTGACATCAATAACATGGGAAATGCTACTTTAAAATGTAAATGCCATAAAATCAGTTGAAATGGAAAGTTAGAAACACACTTTTATAGAATTAAAGAGTCTTGGAATAGATTTTTTATGCCCCACGGCCACCTGGGATGGTCTGTGCCTCTGTTCTTCAGTTCGTCTGTCCTGCATGTGTCCTGCTTCAAGTTAAAGTTTTTGGTAAAATGTAGTTTTTGATGAAGTTGAAGTCCAATCAACTTGAAACTTACAACACATGTTTTCTATGATATGATCTTTCTAATGTTAATGCCAAATTAGAGTTTTGACCCAAATTTCACGGTCCTATGAACAAAGAAAATGATAGTGTGTGTGGGGAATCCGTGTATTATGGACACATTCTTGTTTTGTAACTGTTTTAAGTTTCTCCTAGATACCAGTGACTATTGTCCTTCCTTTGTCTATACCATTGTGCTCAGTTGCTCCATAATTCTTGTAGACGTCTTTGAGTGACATCACAATGTAAGTCAATGATATTTGGTAGTCAGTTGTGTTAGACATTGGCACATCACATTCCCATGAAGATTTTAGGCCTGCCTCCTCAGTCAATATCTCTTAACTTAAAACTTTTACATTGTTTACATGTTAAAGTGTTGAATTTTAATTTTCAACATTTTCAATATGCTATCACACACAAGGGAGACATTTTCTTCTAGATGTCATCAGTTTATTTTAATATTTTATGATTTCGATTCACTACAAATTGAAAGTTAACATGGTTAATGATGTGTTCAATGATAAATCAGTATATTATATTTCATTGATGACAAAAAAGGGTTATAAATATTGCAAACTTTCCAACCATCAAACTAGAAAACTGAAGTTGTAGGTCTAATAAAATTTACTACATGTGGGTATGATGTAATTTAATCCATATCCTAGACTTCTGCCATAGGCGGAACTAGGGGGGGGGGGGGGGGGGGGGGGGGGTTCCGGGCCCGGGCCCCCTTTTGTTGGAAAAATTTGGTTGATTATATAGGGAATCACTAAAGCATGACTGGAGCGGGCCCCCCCCTTAGGTCAGTCAGGGGGCTCCCCCTTAGGAAAAGTTCTGGATCAGCCACTGTCTGTTCGAGCAGGACATTGTAAATAATTATGAATATTGCAAACTTTTCAACCATCAAACCAGAAAACTGAAGTTGTAGGTCTAATAAAAATATGAACTTCTTGTTATCCTACAAATCTATTCAGCACATGCTAAATGTTATGAAACATACAGAATGCTTATTACCACAAAAATCAGATCAAGTACAAATTTTGGTAGGATCACTTTTATAGTTCTTGAGTTATGTCACTTTATAATGTTATTTGCAACCTTGGCATAATTTTTGTCCCATGGACACATGTCCCATTTATTTCTAGGAACTATGCTACTGTTAACTAAGAATTTTGGCCATGTATACTACTGTACCAGTTTCAAAGGTTTAGTTGAGAATATTATTAACTTTATACACTGACAAAAATAGCATCACAAACATAATTATAATCCAACACAAATTTCTTTAAACGTATTACCAATGATAAAAAAAATATATATATAGTTTGAAAATATATGCTATAAATCATCATTAGTAATCTTCACACTTGTTCATGTTGTGTTAGAGAGATAGTAGTTTCCAGGGGGGTATTATATTAACTTTACTAACAAGCTGTTCCGTTAGATTTTACTCTCTGCTGCTGTTAACAGCTTTCACCTCTGCTGATCTTTCATATATTACCCTAATGTAAATTTTGACAGCTTTCATTGTACATTGACTTTCCAATGTTAACATCATGTATAACTTGTTTATAAAGTAAATTTTTTGGCACACGACTACTGACTGAGAAACAAAATTTTATTAGTCTATTCATCAATTACAGTGCATTGGAACAGATCTTTACTAAAGACTCTCCTAAATTATCAGGTGATATCAAGGTAAGCTTAAATTATATACTATTTTATTTACTTATTTATTGATTAGATGGATGCACAGCTGATAAATTTTGTAATACTTGTACTAAAGAATACTGTGGATTCACTACTACTTGTTAAATACTTTTAAGTTTTTTTTTAAATTTTTTAGTTATAGGTGAACCATTTAAATTAAAGTGTTCAACACATTACAAGACCATAGCCATGCATGCAAAAATGTCAAGACCAATACACTACATAGGAGTACCCACAAAAAACCAACTTTTCTATGATCAATGAATACAAACGAATCCACAGTTTTTTCATTAAATTTGCAGTGAGGTGTTTTGTCCTGTACCAAGTCAGGAAAATGGCCATAGTTATATAACATGTGCGTGTTACATTTTAATGTTGTGTTTCTGTTGTGTCATAGTATTCCTCTTATATTTGATGTGTTTCCCTCAGTTTTAGTTTGTGACCCGGATTTGTTTTTTTCTTAATCGATTTATGAATTTCGAACAGTGGTATACTACTGGAGACTTTACTTACTATACATATAAATTTGTATTCTAATGTGATAATGTCACACTATGCAAATATCCAACCTGATGTCTGTCATAAGTTGAGTGTATGAAGTTAATGTCATAGTTAATGTTGGTGTCCTTATGTCTAGCCTTTCATGACTTTTCTTATGAAGAAAGACAACAGTTTTGAATATTAAGGGGGGAAAGGGGTAGGTCCGGTAAGGACCGATTTTGGCCTCAAATTTCAGGTTCATCTGACGAAAGATTTTGACCACTTTTTAAACACTTAAGTGTCTATTTCATTTGATTCAATTAGTTTATATGAACGATTTTGACTTATTAAGTCATTAAAAACGATCTGATTCAAGCTCAAATATGAAAAAGCTACCAAATATGCCGAAAAATGTCACTTTTTAGAAGTTTTTTTGTCAAAAATGAAAGTGGCCGCATCCGTGTTCATCCTCAAACTTTAGATATGTTATGTGTTATCATCAAATACAACTTACATTTCAATATTAAGGATGAACACGAATGCGGCCACTTTCGTTTTACACGAAAACCATCTAAAATTTAACTTAAATGCTAGAATTGTGAAGATTTCAGTAAGTGAGCATGACTTAATGGTGCTATTGCCCAATATATGTGCATTGTATTGTCAGCATGTCATGCTATGTAGCAGAAGCATTCTACTGTCCAATAAATAACTAAAAGTTTGCATTTTAACAATTTTGTAAAACTGCTATATTTTGGGGCCAAAAAGGGGTCTTACTGGACCTACTCCTTTCTGGATTAAATAATGTTTTTATGATAAAAATTTGCTTACTAACATGTAAAGGAATATACCCCAGATAAGTTGCTTTTGATACTGAATTTGACACTTGTTTTAATTACTGATGCTTTTAGCCTTTATCCCTTGTGCTTTGAAAAGAAAAAAATCTACAATCATGGTTAGATATATATATATATCTTATTTATACCCAAAGGTATGAAGAAGAGGGATATTTTAAAAGTGTTTTACCTATTGATCTGTCAGTCATTTTCATTTCTAGATGCTTATTTAAATATTTTATATCAGATTGCAAACTTACTTGGATATATGGTGAACTATAATGAGGGGATGATCCCTTTTGATTTTGAGGTCACATTTCCAAGGTCAATAGCAAAGTTACTGAAAATAGTGTAAAATTTGTGAAGAAAAGTTGATTGCTGATCAATGATACATCAAATCATATGACATTGCATTGTTACTTGTTTAACCCCATGTTTTGATGTTATGCTTGAGGTCACTTAAAGCTTTCTTCTCTTATATTTGGGGAGGGGGGATTGGAGCATTGGGTATATGAGCTTACTAGCTAAAGTTAAAGGTTCTTTAACTCCCAGTCTGAATTGATTTATATTCTTAAAGCAGACTAATGTCAAATGAAATGTTATGTCCTATCCATGAGAAGGCTGCCTTTTAGGGTCCATAGATTGTTTGTGTATGTGTCAGTCAGAATTAATCTTCAACATTCTCTAATTTGTCAATGGCAGTTAACCTTATCTGACATCTTTCTTTCCATAATTTTTCACATGCTTATGAAGTTCCTAAGGACTGTATTATTGTTAAACTCTGTTACGAGTAAGATATTGCCTGTAATATTTGTCATCGGATGTCAGACAACTAATTATCACTGAAAACTAGAACTTCATTATTTGGTGGATTTAAGCTACCCATCATTACCTATACATGTACTAAATTGATTTTTAATAAATAAATTCATATCGTGATAAAACATTTGGGAATCTTCTGCAAAATTTAATCATGCTCCTGTGGTGAATACTAAAACCAAAAATTATATCATATAATTTTTAATGAATGATTATGTAATCCTGTGATAGGTTTTATTCTGAAAATTGAAATATTGAGTACAGATGAACTCTTTCAGCAATAGCTATTGAATGTATAAGATTTAATTAGTATTCTTTGTACGTTTCTTTGAAGTTTTGATGTATATCATCCATGCTCCATCTTCCAATCAAGTTAGTGTTTGAAAAATATCACATAAACATTTATCTTGGTAAATATTTCATTTACTGCACTTACAAAAACACTGTAACATTGGTTTTATTTTATTTACCAGTAATAAGGAAGTAGTTTCTGTATTGATATTATATTTTGTTAAATGTTATAAAGATTTTAGCAGATGATACTGTGGGTTCTTTGGTGGTATTTTTATGTTCATATTTCAATTCCATAATATTCAAAACTAGTTTTATTAAAGAAATCCATGTTTTTGCATTTCTTAGTTTTTGTCTCACTTGACTGAGTCAAAAAGCGAGACATTGGTATGCTGTTTCAGGCTATCGTGTATCGTGTTTCTTGTGGTTAGTACTTCGCTTTAGGGTTAGTAATGAAAGGCGTTGTGTTCATATCAAATTGTATTCAAGTTATGTACAAGGCAACGTTACGTAAACAATAGGCAACGTAAAACAATAGGTAACGTTAGTGACGTTAGTTACTAAGCAATTGTACAGCGGCAAATACTTGACACTGGGGGCGCCGAGAAGTGAAAATTATTAAAATATTATCAAGATGAAATTAAGTTACAAAAAGTGAAAATGATAATTATTCATTTAAAGTCCATGTAATAAAATAGAAATCATTGAACTGTCTATTCACTATATATCAAAATTACGGCGCACTATTTACAGTCTCTTGTATTATAACAAAATTAATTAAGAAGTCCATTTTTTAATCTTAAGTTTGGCTTCTGTTTTCGATTTACGCTCTCTGGTCTCTGTGGCTGGCATTGTTGATGGCACTGTCGAGTCGGAAACCTCTAACGGATAAAGTTTTGAAATAGGACGACTAGTCAATCCGTGCTTGGTTCTAATTTTCACTGATCTAGTATATCCATCTTTTCCTTGGCAAAGTTCATCTACGACTCCTAGCTTCCATGTTATCCTAGGAGAATCATCGTGAATCTGGACTACATCGCCCATCTTGATAATATGACTGTTTGTACCGATGGTCTTGTGAAATTCTCTTAATGCAGTCAGATATTCATTTTTCCATCTGATTTGGAATTGTCTAATAAGTTCATGTTTAATATCTGCTTGACGGATAAAAGTAGTAGAAGTAGGTACGGTAAGCTTGTCGATATTTTCGGTAATGTCTGACGGATATGGTAGACGGGTTATTCTCCGGCCGTATAGAAGGTGAGATGGTGTCAACGGTTCAGGATCACACGATTCGGACGATACATACGTTAATGGTCTATCGTTCAATATTGCTTCAATCTCCGAAATGACTGTTTGGAGTATTTCAAGATTAACACAGTTAGTTCCTAATATTTTCCGCAAAATGTTTTTTGTAAGTCCAATCATTCTTTCCCAAAATCCGCCATACCATGGCGCTCTACTCGGAATAAATTTCCATTCTGCTCCATAATCATTGAGTTTGTCCTTTAAAGATAACGAATTGGTTAATAGTTTGAACTCTTTACTAGCTGTAATAAAAGTTAACGCATTATCTGAAATCATCGTTTTCGGAACGGATTTACGGCTACAAAATCTTCTGAATGCTAACATAAAGAATTTTTCTGTCAAGTTAGTGACAATCTCCAGATGAACGGCTCTTGTTGAAGCACACGTGAATAGACAAATGTATACCTTAATCTTGGTATTTTCACAATTCTTTACATATAACGGTCCTGCGAAATCGACTCCGGTCACAGTAAACGGTACGGGTTCATCAACTCGGTCTTTCGGTAACGGCGGAGGGTCTGGTTTCAGATAAGGTTTTCCCGTTACTTTACGACAAGTCACACATTTCCGTAAAACTGTTTTTACGCATTGTCGAATTCTTGGTATCCAATAACTTTGGCGTAAATGTGTAACTGTACTATTCAGTCCTGAATGTAAATGGTTAACATGCGAATCCCTAATCACTAGATTTGTGAAATTGTGTTTGGCAGGTAACAAGTACGGAAATTTCGTATTTTCACTCAAAGAAGCATTGTGTATCCTTCCTCCACATCTGAATATTTCATTGTCGTCTTTGAAAAGTTTTAACTGTCTAACAATAGATGAACGTTTATTTGGTTTATCGCCGAAATTATACGTAGTGTTCTGTGTGTTCCGAATCCAAACTAACACTGAATGGCGAATCTCATTGGTAGATAAACAAGAAAATGTCTTTCTGTTTGTCTCGCTCCTACAGTTATGAATAAACCTAAATATATATGCTGTTACTCTCAACAGTCTTTTTAAATTACTGAACCTTTCCAAATTTATAATTATGTGTATACCTGTATTCTCTGTCTGTGCCGGTAATACAAGAGAAGCTACTGGTTCCTCGTCCTCTTCATTTACGATTAATGATGTTGTTGTCATGTTTCCGTGCCATGAGGGCCACTGAAGTTCATTTGTAATCCATTCCGGTCCATGCATCCATAACTTATTTTGTACAAATTTTTCAGCTGATGTTCCACGAGTTAATTGATCTGCCGGATTATCAAGTGTTGGGCAATATTTCCATTGTTGATTTCTTACATTTTCTTTAATTTCTTTAATACGATTAGCAATGAAATTTTTAAGTGGCTTTGTTGAATATATCCAGCTAATCACGATTTGGCTATCACACCAAAAATTCACATCCATTTCTCCTATGTTTTCAAGTAAATGTTTAGCAAGTCGGGCTCCCAATAATGCTCCCATCAGTTCTAATCTAGGCAGTGTTATCTCTTTCAAAGGGGATACTCTATTTTTTGCCATTGCAATAACTGACTGGTCCCCGTTCACTAGGTAAGCACATAATTATAAATTTGGAAAGGTTCAGTAATTTAAAAAGACTGTTGAGAGTAACAGCATATATATTTAGGTTTATTCATAACTGTAGGAGCGAGACAAACAGAAAGACATTTTCTTGTTTATCTACCAATGAGATTCGCCATTCAGTGTTAGTTTGGATTCGGAACACACAGAACACTACGTATAATTTCGGCGATAAACCAAATAAACGTTCATCTATTGTTAGACAGTTAAAACTTTATCCGTTAGAGGTTTCCGACTCGACAGTGCCATCAACAATGCCAGCCACAGAGACCAGAGAGCGTAAATCTATGACGGCAGTGTTTAAATTTCGTGTATTTCTGGTTGCATCTCCAAATGCTGCTAGGCTAACTGTTGAAATTCCATTTGGCTTTAACTGCAATTCAGCGGCTAATTCTTGGCTAATAAATGACTTCTGAGATCCTTCATCTAATAGTATATAAGCTGTAACTGACCTGTCATCTACCCATACTGGTGAGATGGCTGTCTTTAACAAAACGTCTGTCCTTGGTTTAATGTTCGATGTCGACGTGTAACATGTTAATGCATCATTTTCGCTCTCTACTGTATTGACTATGGCATTTTGCGGTAAGGGTTTTGCTGTACTTACGCTTTCTTTTTCTTGATTCTTATTACTGTCTCAAAGACTAGTGTGGTGCTTTTTATCACATTTTCTACATCTAAAACGCGAGCGGCATTCTGAAACTTTATGACTTCCAAAGCAATTGTAGCATACTTTTTTCTGTTTAATTATAGAAAAGCGTTTTTCTCTGTCTACAACAGTTGTGCATTCTAGGGAAGAATGTGATTGTTTGCAATAAATACATGTTTTGGGCTTGGTCTGATAGCTTCCGGACTGGGGTCTTGAATAGCTTTTGGGTTTAGCTGCTGTGTAAAATGATGCAGTGGGAGTAAAGTTATCTGATTGATTCGAAAAACCAGTTTCCTGTACGTGCATTTCTTTACCAATCGCTTCCCTCAGTGACCTAATATCCCAATTCTTTTTCCCATGTTCTCTGGTCATAAGTTTTCTCATTTCATCGGGTAGTTTTCCAAATATTATTGGTACTAAAAGTGATCCGAATGTGTCTTGCGATTGTCCGAGCGACTCTAATCCCCTTATGCACGATTCCATTTTATCGTAAAATGCTCTTATGCTTTGTGGTGTAAGTGACGGATGCGAAAGTTCTAGTAGATTCTGCATGTACGCGTTTATAATTGTTTGTGTCTGTCCATACCTCTCCTTTAACAATATAATTGCGTGTTCATAGTTGGCGTTTGATAGAGATAAACCGGATATGCATTGTGCGGCTTCACTGTGTACCTGAGATTTGAGATAGCTGAACTTTTGTATATTTGTCAAAGAGGGATTGTGATGAATGGTTGTCTCAAACGATTCCCAAAATGTCTGCCATGTTAATATGTCTCCCGTAAAGTTTGGTAGATCAAGCTTCGGTAGCTTGTGATAGAAGTTTGTTGCTGTTGTTGGGTTTGCATTCGTATAAACGGAGTTGTTATCTACGGAAAATACATTTTCTGAATGGTTTGAATTATGATTTGCAATACTTGTTGACGGAAAATTTGATGAATCAAGTGTATTGGCTATTGGAACATAAGTTGTTTCACTCACCGTTTGCTGAAATGGGGTTGTTTTGTTTCCAGAAACTATGTCCTTGAATCGGCGAATGGCGACTTCCATATTCATTGCATAATCGTCCGCGTCAAGAATTTCTTGTTCCATGTCTTCTAATTCGGTTCCATCTAAGATCTGTGAGTCTAAAGATTCAAGCAGGTTCCTCTTCTTTGTAAGGTTGTCTGCGGCAGCCGAAAGTTCTTCATGTCCAATATCTTCTTGCGAAATTCTTTCCTTCGTTCTATTAATTAATCTTGTAATTGCACTACGATGACCACCACGAATTGCTTTCAATTTCTCCATGGGTCACGGCACCAATATCGTGTATCGTGTTTCTTGTGGTTAGTACTTCGCTTTAGGGTTAGTAATGAAAGGCGTTGTGTTCATATCAAATTGTATTCAAGTTATGTACAAGGCAACGTTACGTAAACAATAGGCAACGTAAAACAATAGGTAACGTTAGTGACGTTAGTTACTAAGCAATTGTACAGCGGCAAATACTTGACACAGGCAGTGGCGACGGCAGCATCAACAATGTAGTAGTTTGTAGTAAGGTCTAGTTTATGGTGAACCACTAGTGGTATTAAGCCAAAGATTGTATTAGTATAGCGCACCGCATTACCATGGAAATTGTTTGGCCCCGTCCCCTCAGTTATGGCCTATTGACTTTGAAATTTTGCTTATTTTTCACGTATTAGTTTGTGATAAAGTCAGTTTATGAGGAATCACTAGTTGTAAGTTAATGATAATTAGTATACAGTTGCATAAGCATTGGCATATCTCATTTCCATGGAGATTATTTGACCCTGTCCCCTCAGTCATGTTCTATTGACTAGAAACTTTTGCTTAGTTTTCATGTATTAGTTTGTGATAAGGTCGGTTTATTGGGAACCACTAGTGGTAGGTCAATGATATTTGATATGCAGTTGTATAAGCATTGGCATATTTTATTTCCATGGACATTATTTGATCCCGCCCCTCAGTTATGGTTTATTGACTTTGAAATTTTGCCTAGTTTACATGTAATTATTTGTGTTTAGGTTCGTTTAAAGGAAACTATCTATGATAAGTCAATGGTATTTGGTATGCAGTCGTATGAGCAATGGCACTTCTCATTTCCATGGAGATTGTTTAGCCATGTACCTTCAGTTTTGGTGCTTTAACTTTGAATATTAGCAAAACTTACATGTTAAAGTGTTGCTATTTTAATTTCAACATTTGCATTATCTAAATTAAGGGAAAAAAAAGCGAGACATATGTCTGTGATAACAGTTTATTATGAAATCAGCCAGATATATCATCCCTTACAGAAAAAAAAGTTGAGGGCCAGTTGATTGCCATGTGGCGGACAGTTGAGGGCTAGCTGTTTTAAGCAAAATAGTTGAGGGCTAGGTGTTGAGCATCTTAGCTCAACTCAAACCTGGCCAAGCAGTGTATGTTGGATAGATGTCGCTCAACTGGCCCTCAACTTAAGCTGGCCATTAAGTTGAGGAAAAGTTGAGCAATTGATGTTTGGTTTTCATAAAGTTGAGCATTCAGACTTTGAAATTTTTGTAGTTGAGCAATAGTTGAGCATTCAGACTTTGAAATTTTTGTAGTTGAGGAAAAGTTGAGCGTTCAGACTTTGATTTTTTTTTTTATAGTTGAGCAATTAGAAATATGACCTGGTGATATAAATGTTATGGGCCATCTGTTTTATCTGTCTTTAGTGCAAATGGACAGGAAGTATTATTATAAATGTACACAAAGTTTGAGGCAAAATTAAGGGAAGCACATGTTTTTATACATTTTTCTGTATTTTAACTTAACTAAATCTTTGACATAAAGATAAAAAACAAACAGTATTTCTTTTATTATAAGATATATCAAATATTCAAGATTGAGGTAATTAACAGTTATTATTAGGGGCAAATCTCAAAGTGGTCACACTGTCACAATACCCCAAAAAACCTCAAACATTTAAAATTTGAACTGGGTTTGAGCATGCACATGGCAAGCAAAGATGTCTTCTAGCTATCATGAATAAAATATGAATTTTACAATGAATGTAGATTAAAAAAGTTACAAATAACTGTATTGACATTGATAAGTGCAGTGTATTCTTCTGATGACATATGACTCTTGGATTTAGGAAGATTGATGTTTTAACACATATCTGGAAACATCTTTTGGTAAGTACATTGGACAAAATGTTGGATTAGATTTGATTTCCACCATTTTGAATAAGTGTATAATTATGCTCTTTTAGTTCAAAATAGTGATATGTAAAGTGTTTTCTTTATAAACTTTAAAGAGTGAAGAAAAAAATGAGACAATGTATTTATGCATTAATTTATGTATTGTCAAAATGTGTAAGACAGGAGACATGTTTATCTTATTATTAAGACAATTTGTTTAAAAAAGTATTACTAATAAAATAAGAATATTCTAATATAATGAATTTGGTATAAAACTAGAGATCTATTCTTATTTGCTAGATAACTTCTAAAAAGCTAGGATAAAGCATTCATGTAGTCTGTTGTGAGTTGAGGTTTTTCAGCAGTATTTTGGCTATAAAAATACACAATTTAAAATTATTTTTCTACAATGTGTAGTCATCAGTGTGCAATTACCACACAATGCTCAACTTTTAAAGACCTAGCCCTCAACTTTTAATGACCTGGCCCTCATCTATTGGCCACCTAGCCCTCAACTTTTAATGACCTGGTCCTCAACTGTTGGCCAGGTAGCCCTCAACTCTAATTGCTCAACTGTTGGACACCTAGCCCTCAACTATGATATTTTCTCAACGTTGCTCAACTAATCTGCATAAAGTTGAGCATTGATAGTTGAGGGCTACCTAATTTGCATGGCAAAAATCCAGCTAGCCCTCAACTGGCCCTCAACTGGCCTAGTGATCATTTTTTCTGTATGGGATAGTTTTTTATCAGCTCAACATAGGGATAGTATTCCAGCGTTGGCAACATTAACTAACTTCTTAAAATCTTTATATTTAAGAAGGTCAAAGGCCTGGATGGGTTATACTTTGTATATAGATGCCTGTATATAGATGCCTTGTGATACAAAATTTCCGTCTATTACATGTCCTTTGTCCTTGACCTCATTTTCATGGTTCAGTGACTACTTGAAAAAAAGTTGATTTAATTTCTCTCTTATTATGAGTAACAGAATACCTATATTTGGTGTTTGCGTACCTTGCAAGGTCGGACAGTTTTCAATTGACCTTGACCTCATTTTATGGATCAGTGAACAAGGTAATGTATTGGTGGTCAAGTCCATATCTCAGATACTGAAAGCAATAGGTCTAGTATATTTGGTGTATGGAAGGAATTCAAAGTGTGCATGTCCGAGTGGCAGGTGTCATCTGCAGGTACCTCATTTTCATAGTAAACTGGTTATAGTTATTTTTTGTGCTTTGGTTTATTTTTCTTAGAAACTATAAAAAATAGGTCAACTATACTTAGTGTATTAAATGATTGTAAGGTGTGCATGTAATTCCCACTTGGTATAGACCTTGATATATATATATATATATATATATATATATATATATATATATATATATATATATATATATATATATATATATATATATATATACCTATAGGTATGTTCTTGGGTCATGATGAGTTTATGTGATAGATGTAGTAAAGCTTTATATTTAGGACTATCAATATAATATCAATGGTTTGAAAAGTAGGTGTCATTTCAGCGTGTGCACTCTTGTTTTTAGTAAGCCTTTTTCTGTTTTGAGTTTGCTTTGATATGGTAACTATGCAACATAGCCCTTTTAAGTTATTAGGTTGCTATTTCATTGACATATATCTTAGATTCCTATATACCGGTATTTCATTTTATTCATGCACATAGTATGTAAATGTCTCCTTCAAAAACAATAGATTATATTGGGCAATACATTTGAAAAGAAGCTTACACAAAGTTTATTGTGTAAGTCAAAAACTAATTAACTTTATTAAATTAGATTATGTAAGAACAACTGAAGAACCACATGCAAAATTGACTTAATGGATAAAATGTATCAAATCTAAATTTATCATTCAAGATGCAGCTAAATTGGTTCTAAATTCATAATAAATTTCATAGAATCCAAAAAAAAGTGCCCAATTAGTTGTATTTCTGGTTTTTACTGAAGCATTCATATTAGTTTTACAACTGCTGTTTTACTTATGAACGCACAAAGGTGTAATATGTTACCAAGGTTTTATGCATCAATTGTTTATCAAAGAAACAGGGATAAGAATCACACAAAAATATGTATAAATAGGTATTATTCAAGAATATTGAACAAGGTATTGTTTCATGTCATGCTGTATGCTCTAGCATGGGTTAGCATTATCTTTGTTGATATCTTTACAAATGCATACAGTAAGAGAGTTGTAAAATGTCAATAATTGTTAGGCCTACCCATGTTAAAATTAGCAAAGAGAAAGCTCCATTCAAATATGGAAATTTAGAACATTTTTCTTTCAAAGTTGTTCTATAAGGCATGGTAAAAAGGAAATCCCTATGTTATTTTTGGTATTAGTTCATGGCTTTTGTGTGCAAAGCAAAGACAGTGTTGCCATTGTAAAACATAAAACATTAATCATGAGGCAACTAAAAGTAGTGGGAGAAGGATGTTACACCCATCGGCATTACAAGAAACTGATATATGACCTTATGTGTTGAAAAGGCAGTTTTGTGTGTATTTTCTTAAGCAACCTCTACCTGAAAACAACCACTGGCTAAATCTACACATGAAAACCCCTTTCCCCAGCTTAAGGTAGCAAGAATGTGATCAATTCATGGTAAAGGATAGGTGTCTTTTACTGTACTGTCATTTAATTTTCTGAAGTCCAAACAATAACAAATAGAACCTTTCCTTTTCTTCACAAGGCACACTTGGACTGTTCATGAACTACAACTGGGTTCAATTCAATTTTTGTCAATAAAAAAATGTTTTACAATTCTTCCTCAAGAACATCTGTTTGTTTTAAAGCTACTCTCAGTGGTGATATTTATATAGTTTGCATCAGTTCCCCAAAGAGAACAATCAGGTCCCTGAAATGAATCTCTTTCAGAAGCATCAATAATAATTTCTCTATTTACAGAAATTGAAACTTGTCTAGCTATCTGAAATCTTGAACACTGGGAACTATTGTCTTTGAATAAAGGAATACTCTGACCTTTGACACTTTTAAAAACATTGTCTTTGATTTGAGTATTAATTTCATTCTCTTCAAAGAAATTCATTTCTAAGATCCATATGACACTTTTATATTAGCTACAATGACTTCTTGTTTAACTAATAAGGAACCTATAGCTATATTTAAAATGCATTTGCCTTTAACACTTAAAGCATTGCCATTAACAGTTGTCAATGTACCATCTAGGCATATCAACTCAGAATTTAATTTTAATTTCTCAAAAGTATCTTAAGAAATGTAATCCAGTATCAACAAGAAATGTAACGTTAATTTCATCAATTGCAGGCAAAAAATGGAAAAGACAATTTTGATTCACTAAATTTAATGAACTCTTCTAATTAGATCTGATATAAAACTTTCAGTTTTGTTTTGTGACCTTTTTATAAATTTTACACATTGAACAAATAAATCAATCAATGCAGAAACCTTTGACAACAGAATCAGATCCAAATACCTGGAATAGAAACAGATCTGAATACCTGGAATAGAAACAGATCTGAATACCTGGAATAGAAACAGATCAGAATACCTGGAATAGAATCGGATCTGAATACCTGGAATAGAATCAGATCTGAATACATGGAATAGAATCAGATCTGAATACATGGAATAGAATCAGATCTGAATACATGGAATAGAATCAGATCTGAATACACGAAATAGATTCAGATCTGAATACATGGAATAGAATCAGATCTGAATACCTGGAATAGAATCAGATCTGAATACACGGAAGAGATTCAGATCTGAATATATGGAATAGAATCAGATCTGAATACCTGGAATAGAATCAGATCTGAATACACGGAATAGATTCAGATCTGAATACCTGGAATAGAATCAGATCTGAATACATGGAATAGAATCAGATCTGAATACCTGGAATAGAAACTAAATTTTCAAGACTGGGTAACCTTGTAGTACAGTTGGTTAGTCTGACAGATACATGAGTAATCATATTGTCAAGACCATGTAACCCTGTAGTACAGTTTATAAAGTCAATCAGATACTAGAGTAACTCATCTTGTAGTACATATGCTATGTCTGTCGAGCAGTAACCATATCTTAACATCATGTTTCACCATTGATTTCTCTCACATAACACTTATTGTTTATTACCGATCAAGGTACTTGTCAAAACATAAAGATTAGGCTTTTCATAACAGTAGATGAATTTCCCATCAGAAAAAAAACATCAGAGTCATGCAATTAGTGAAGATGATAACATTCTTGTGAGATGCATTGTGGGTGTCTTGGTATCTTAGTTTACCTTGGAGTTCAATTATGATCTTTTTCTTTTTCGTTTTTGCATTGTTTGCATGGATTTTTGTGGATAATCTTTTGAATGTTTATTCTTTTATTGCATATTTAAGAAGTGGTTTTAGGTTTGTGTAAATTAAATAAGCATGATTATTATCTTGGGATGAAGGGAAAAGTAATATACCAATAATAAAAAAACACATAAAAACATAAAAATGTAAAGCCAGGTGCAGCTAGGTTTGGTTAATGGTAGAATGCTTGCCAAATATTTGTAATAATCAAAACTCAGATCTATGAAGGTGTTTACAGTTTGACAATCTGAACAAAAATTTTGAATGGATTTTTATTCCCTGCTAAGATTAGTCTGGGCTATTGTGTCTATGGGCCTGTGTGTTCATTGTTCATTCTGTAACTTTGAGGGTCATAGGTGCACTCTTGCAAGATGTTATTTCTGCCACTCTCCCAAAAATAATGTCTTAATTCTCAGTGCCACTTCAAATGTCATGACCTCATCCTTGTCCATGCACCCGTATTGAAGAACCTAATTGATGCATTGATACATTTGTTCTTGCCCGAAAGAAATATTTATCACTGGATATTAAGCAAGTTATACTTAATTACATATATTTTTATCAACATGTGGCTCAAATAATCTCAGGTCTACATTGACCAGAAGTCAATTTTGACATCCAACTTTCTGGATTTCTACTGATTTTGCTACTTTAATCTAAGGTGAAACAAAACCATTTAAATTCAAATCCATCCAGGAAAAGCAGGTTACATACAGAAAATTTGTTTGGTTGTTAGGAGTTTCAATCAGATTTTTAAACATTCAAAGTTTTATTTTCACTGTCTCTACAATAATAAATGATGTTAATCTACATACAATTAATCAAGCAATAGATTTCCCACAAATTGTTGAATACTGATGAGGCCAGAAATTGTGCATGAACATAACATGTCACATTTCTTTGAAAAACGCAAAATAAAGCAAAGATAATAAGGGCAGAAAAAATTGACGTTTTTTTTCTACATTCATGAATATTTTAATATGAGTTATCTGTAAAAAATAA
This sequence comes from Mytilus edulis, assembly GCF_963676685.1. NCBI lineage: Eukaryota > Metazoa > Mollusca > Bivalvia > Mytilida > Mytilidae > Mytilus > Mytilus edulis. The sequence continues at coordinate 31,267,473 of NC_092344.1, read as the reverse complement.
ATGCATAATAGGCCATTTATATAAAACAGAAATTACAAGTAATTTAGCAAAAAACAGCTTGTGTTTATCTTTAAAATAAAAAAGTTATGTATTTCTGTAGAAGAGAAAAATATGTCAACAAATCCTAATTTTTAGTAAATATCTGAAATTTCGACCTCATTTTACTCAAAAAGTAACACATGAAGGCATATTTTTTATTACATATTTGATTTAATCAGGTAACAAATAGCCTATATGGAAATTTTCAATAAAATTTAAATACAGATCAAAACTGTATTGTATGCCCTTAATATCTGATTTTTAATAACATTGTTTTCATGTTTTATATGATATATCCTCAGTTAATTAGAATTTTCTTATACTATTCATGATACTGTATAAACCTAGTTCTATGTTTATACTGACCTCATACATGTAATAGAACATGATCTGATAATGTCAGAGTCTGTGAGGAATAAATGACAATGTCATCATTATTCTAAATAAAGATGAGCCTAGGTATTGATGTAAATGAAATAGATCTAATCGTGCTGTAGAATATCTACTTATTAACTTAACATGACCAAGTTCAACAAACATCAATTCTGACAATTACATTCATTTAATATTGCATTAGCAACAAGGGTCATTAATATTTGGCTGGACTTTCTTACTGCTTAAAAAAGGGGAGTAAAAAGGGGGGGGTATTTGCACCGTTGAACGTGAAATAAAATTGCTATTTCACGATGAACAAACAATAAAAATGTCTTGAAGGTTGATCTTTTTACCGATTTCATGAAACACGGTGAATAACGAACCTTTTCACGGCTGCACATGAAATAAAAATGGCAAAACACATTGCACGAAAATAACCCTTTACCACCCTCTTAAAAGAATTATTAGAATAAACCAACACATTCCTTGTCCTTGCTTTTTTACCATATAATACATGTAATGATTAAAAGTAGCTTGTGTTGTGTTTGTCAATAAGACAGTAAGCATAAGAACTCATATTTTTAAAAAAGCTGAGTTTTTTATATAATAAACCAATTAAAGATAGTAGAGAAATATTGCTTGCCTAGTTTGATTTTCCATTACTATTCCCGAGTTATAGGATGTCCCTTGAATCAATGTCATATACTGCAGGTCAAATTAGATTTTCTCTGGTGGTACAGTTATCCATCTAGAGTTATGCCCCTTTAGTTGTTTCAGAAAAGTTAAAAACAATTTTCAGATTTTGATATTTTGTTTAGAGCTTTGATCACATAATAATGTTATATAACTATCTATAAAGATAAGCCCAATTCAAGTACAATTTTAATTTACCTTTGCAGACATGACAGAATTCTGCTCTTTGACTTATTTTAGATTATTTCTAGATCATTAAATTTGCTGTGAGCAATTATTTTATATGTTGTTTTTTGTTGCTGTTGTGTTTCTGCTAGCAATATCCATTCTGAGAACACTTCGTGAGGTCTGTTACATGAGGTATATTTTTTTTCTCAACCAGTAAAAGCTAGATTTTTCACAAGTTTTCTTGTAAAAGGCATAAATTTTTAAATTTATTTGCATTTAGATGAATATTTGAGACAAAATGATTTTATTAGGGCCCTGCCATAGGCAGGTCGCCCTATAGTGATCAGTCTGTCCGTCCGTCCGTCCGTCCGTCTGTAACACTTTAACTTTGTGTCCGCCTCATATCTAGAGAACCATTATGATTTCATACTTTATACTTTACATGTTTATTAACCACCACCAGAGGGCGTGTCATGATGTATGTACAACTTCCTAGGTCAAAGGTCAAGGTAAAAAAACTTTGGTTTCAGTTGACAACCCTGTGTCCTGTGGTGAAGATCGTGTCCGCTCTATATCTTGAGAACCGTTATGATTTCAAAGTTTATACTTGACATGTATATGAACCAACACCAGAGGGTGTGTCATAATTTATGAACGACTGCCTAGGACAAAGTTCAAGGTCAAAAACTTTGGTTTCAGTTGACAACCCCATGTCCTATGGTAAAGATCGTGTCCGCTCTATATCTTGAGAACCGTTATCATTTCAAAGTTTATACTTGACATGTTTATAAACCAACACCAAAGGGTGTGTCATAATTTATGTGCAACTTCCTAGGTCAAAGGTCAAGGTCAAAAACTTTGGTTTCAGTTGACAACCCCATGTCCTATGGTAAAGATCGTGTCCGCTCTATATCTTGAGAACCGTTATCATTTCAAAGTTTATACTTGACATGTTTATAAAACAACACCAAAGGGTGTGTCATAATTTATTTACAACTTCCTAGGTCAAAGGTCACGGTCAAAAACTTTGATTTCAGTTGACAAACCCATGTCCTATGGTAAAGATACAATTTTTTAATGCACATTATTCACAGCGGGGCCCACAGAGATGACTCCCATCTCAATGATATCTAGTTATTTATGTATTTATGCAGTGTATCTATATTGTGTATTATGATTCATAGAAGTGAGAATTATAACAACAATTTTTCATTGCAAAATACTCTAGACAGTATATTTGGAAACAACCTATATATGACAAATAATGATGTAGTTATTTAAGTAGCAAATTGGAAATTTTGTCCTAAATTGTGATTTTGTAGTTTTACCAAAATTTTAAACACATAGGTTTAGATAATATCTTTTCATTAGTAAAATTGAAAAAAATGAACTTTTTGCTTCTTTTAAGTAGAAAGGTTTATGCCTTTGGTGCAATAATTTAGCTGCTAATTCTATTCTTGTGGATAAAATGCTATAATAAAGGTCTAACTTAATGAACTGATACTTTCCTGACAGATTTTCCCCAGCAGTGGGAGTATTTTTCCTGTAAAGTTCAAGGTTTCATCTTCCAGATTATGTAATAAAATTCTTACTGTTCACGATAAAAATTTCACTGTTCGGGGGTGTTGAAATTAGTAGGGGTTATTAGAATAATGATACTTAAAGAAGTTATTTTTTGGAAAGAAATTGAGGTATGATACTTAAACAAGTGATTTTTATGTCATTATCCTAGATTCAGTACAAGGTCATCACCTGACATGACCTGGTCATCCTAGACAACACAGATGTTGGTTCTGATAATTTTAGCAACATAATTAGTCCCTGGATCATTAGTATTCTATATTTAAAACTACAATAAAATTAAATTATTACAGTCTAGTGATAAAATTGTACTACTTAAATAAGTGATTATTAAAGAAAGACAACCCTTACTTCCAACCTTTATGAACATAATGTTACTTGAGTCAGTGATTTAGAAAATCACTTATTTAAGTAAGTCCCCTGACTGCTAGTAGTACTATACTATATGATATTTCAACATTTTTGGCAGCTTTTTATTTTGACTTTTGTCGGAAGAACTTATTACTACTCATGTCATATATATAAGAAATAATTCTTTATTGCCATGCTCTATGATTCATTTGACTCGGGGAGGCATATTATATGTCACTATCTTTTGTACCTAGCGTAATCCAGATGTCAAATGTCCTATTGCAAATAGAAGATGGCTTTGTTTTCACAGTGAAAGAAGAAGGGCCTCAGTGACAAAGTGGTCTAAGTAGTTTTACTACTGTAATCACTAGCTAGTCAACACTGAGGTGCTCGTGCATGTTAACGTGACTCCAATCTTAATTGACTACGATCATCAGTTTTCCTATCAAAGGTCAGTGGTTTTCCCCGGGCACTCTGGCTCCCTCCACCCATAAAAACTGGCTGCCACGAAATAGCCTAAAAAGTGGTGAAAAAAAATGGTGTTAAAACACCAACAATCAATCAAAGGATAAGAAGAAAGTCAAATTAGAAGATTATTTAGAGTACTGTAAATACTGTAAATGTATAATTACTGAATTTACAATAATACAGGATGAGGAGAGATAATCATTAGTAAAGCAGACTAAGTATATGGCTTAATTATTCATATATTTTTCTATTGTGCTTCACTAATTAATATATAAATGGAGGAGAGAAGATGCTTGGGGGAAATAAAATACCATAACTTGAAGATGACATTAGACAGCTAAAAGAAAAAGTACTTTGTTATGGAAGTTTCAGCCAGGAGTATTTGTGACCACTTGATCCTTAAATTGTTCTTTATTATTTGTTTAAGCTCTGTTGCCTGTCAAAATGTAATTTATCTAGGGCTTAAATTTCTAAAAATCTATATCTCTACTACAACTCTAATGTTTAGAGGGATAATAGAATTTATATGGCAAAAAAGCACAAAGTTCTCTTCTTTGTTGTGATGTAATTTTCTAGAAATACTCATATCTGATAAGCCATAAAAATGAATTCTCAAATCTGATTAGCCGTATAAATAAATAGCATAAAATTAAAAACAAAACAGCTTTCTATAGAAATTAAATGAACTATTTTGATCAGATATTCTATAAACAATTAAAAAATTAAATGAGGGATCTTTAATATAGCTGTTGTAATTACAACTAAATGTTTGCTACAATTACATAAACCAATTACATTAGGTTAATTTCCTCCTTGACGAAGTGATGAAGTTGTACATACTTTATATACAGTTCAATTTCTATTCAATAAGTCTAACAATTTGTATGGCAATAACACAGTTTGTTGAAGTACATCATTGAATTGGTTTCTCTTTAGAATTTAGGCGCTGGAATCAATATATCTTTCTAGTGAATTGACGGGACCAAACATATTGCTGATTGATCATGTATCCTAACTTATTGATTCCGTGTATCAGCTTTGATTACTTTAGGATGGTTATAGATAGTTGTTAAAGGCTTTACGAGGGGAAGTTGTGACAGCCAATCGAATGTCATGGGTAGTTTGTTAAAAGACTTTTAGGCAAAAGACTGACAGATATAGAAAGTTAATGAACTAAGCTGGACGATTACGACAGAAATCGGTAAAAATAGTCAGGTGATAATGTGGAAATCTTTAAAAATTAATTACTTGATGAATTGATGGTAATTTTTTCCTTGATTTAGTAGACAACATACATAATAAAAACAAACAAAAACTACAGAAATAGCAGATTATTTATTGGAAAAACTAATGGAAAGTCAGTTTACAAAAGATTATTTTAATTCTATTTTTTATAGCCCGCCCAACAAAGTAATGGAATATATGAGTTGTCTGTCTGTCAGTCTGTTCATCAAGAGATAATAAGGATAATTAATAATTGATTCTTAATTTAAAGAGGGTAAACACAGTTAGTTAAAATAAATAATCTTCCCTAAGGCTCTCATAAACAATATAAACAAAAACTGATGTCAATACTCATAGTTAATTAACAATCATTTAGTTTAAAGTATTATTAGTAGAAATTAAACACTCGGAAGAGGTACAAATGTTATATACATTTAGATGAAGCATGTGTGCATAGTCATTTCATGAAATATGCAAATATATATTTCAAAGTGTTCAGAAGTGTTTATGTTTACTTTTACCTAATCAATGGAACTTATTGGTGTTAAATAAACTTTGTGTATTGGTGCCTTATCCTCTTGAAAACCCATAAGTATATGTACGATACCAGATTGCTGTTTCAGGTGAAATTATTTACCAGTAATGCCAAAATGGAAAATATGTTTGTTTCCCCTCCCCCATACATGTCAAAAATAAGCCCCCTGGTCCGTTTACAAAGGGTAGACCAGGGGGGGGGGGGGGGGGGGGGGGGGTGGAACAGACATTCTTTTAAATGTGGTCTAATCAAAAGATACAAAAAAATCTCATTTAACAACAGTGTATTGACCACATCTTTTTATTTGCTTTGGACTTATGGAGATTTAAGTTGTCAGTTTCAAAGTAATGGGGGGGAGGGGGGGGGGGGGGCGGGGGGGGGGGGGTAGCACATCTTTTTGTTAGCTTTAAATTTTTCCTAAGTTTAAGATTTAAATGTAGAAAAAATCCACCTTAATCATAAAAGTTTTGCACCACTACTAATCTTCATTCAAAAATTTAATGTATGTTAAAGTTTAAAGTAAAACTGACGCAGATTTAAGTGTAAAAGCAGTTCATATGGGGAATTGCAATGTCTATTTTCACACTTTAACATGTCATAAAATTCCTATGGTGTTAGAATTGTAATGGAAAAGTAATGGATCCCTTATGTCATTGCAAATTATCAAGTTGATTCCCCAGGCAAGACATGAATTATTGTTTTAGCTGCAGAAATTATAGATTGTTTTCAAATATAAATAGTAAAATTGATTCAACAAAATGATTTATTGAACAGCAATGAAACAAAATGATTGATTTAACACCAAAATGTATTTTTGATATATTTATTTTTAATTAATAACCCATAAGAAGTTAAGCCAATTATAAAGAATGACATCTTTAGCTTTCCAGCAAGTTCCCCTTACACACTGACACTTTGAAGTAAAATAAATAGAATATTGCATATTTGTGGTCATTCTATTTATTTTGGTTAATGTCTTCGTAACAATTTTATAGTATACATTACATCTATAAGAAAACTATTAAGAGATATTCTACATCAGAATACAACTCACTTGGCAGTATTCTTCATCATCTAAACAAATAGAAATATACACTTAGATTTATCTAAAGACCATTTTATTAAGCAGGAAAAATTCTGTTTGGTATGAGTCTTTGGTTACGTGCTGTTTTCAGACGAAAGAAATCATAACCGCAAACCAAAACATTCTGCACACTCGTTTAATCCATGCATCGTTCGGTCACGCGTTGTCTTATTTTTGATATTCAAATACGGCGATTAGTTATACTATAAATAAGAATAAGAAGATGAGGCATGATTGCCAATGAGACAACTTCACAAGAGACTACATGACATAAAAGTTAACAACTATAGGTTACTGTATGGCCTTCAACAATGAGCAAAACCTATATTGATAGTCGGCGATAAAAGACCCCAAAATGACAAATGACAAATATACCAATTTTTTAAATTTTTATTTTTAATTTTTTTTATTTATAACTTCCAATTTACAACATAATATACACAAATATACTAGCAATATATAATACATAAATCTATAGATATTATCTAATCAATACATCTTTCTATTTGGAAGCATTTTTTTTTTAAATGTATAAATATAAGATAAAGAGTAAAGCTGTTTGAACACCGGAGAGAGAGAGAGAGAAAGAGAAGGAATGTGAGAGAAAATATACCAATTTAAGCAAGAAAACTAACGGCCTAATCTGGGTACTAAACAATGAACGAAAAAGAAAATGATATACAGCAAAAAACATCAACTCAATTACAGGCTCCTGACATGGGACAGGCACATACACATTTTCTAGTTTCACTAGTTTGTTGGCACCAAACCCTTCCCCTAACCTGGGACAGTGGACTGTAACAGTACAACATAAGAACAATCAATTAACATCAGTTGAAATGGCTTAACTTATATGATGATACAAAGCAGAAAAATATGTAATAAAACACAGACTAAACTTTGTAGGGTATTTATACACTCCCTCAACAAAACAGACACTAAGTACAGATCTCAGGGGGTATTTATACATTCCCTCAACAAAACAGACACTAAGTACAGATCTCAGGGGGTATTTATACACTCCCTCAACAAAACAGACACTAAGTACAGATCTCAGGGGTACTGACTGATAGTTTAAAGCTAATAACATCTAATAAATTAAAACATGCATCTTAGACAAATGCTTACTTTAAATATTTTTCAGATATTTGTAAAATAGAATGAACTATCTGATATTCTAATCTGTGGTCTTGACATTAAAGGACAGTAAGTACTTTTTTAAATACCTAATATTTTACTGATTCAGGCCTTCAACAACTTTTGTAAACATGCTTTGACAATAATTTTTGTCATCATAAATGTTTTTTTTGATACAATCTATTGTGTTTGAATTGATACCAGACTTTACAGCAGGGAATTAAATTATTTTACACATTTTATCAAGCATGTTGGGAATTAAAATAAAATGTCAGTTTGTTGACAATGATGTTGTATTGTAGCGACATAAGGAACAAATCAATGAAAGAATACTCTAGGAATGAGGAAGCATAACCGATTCATTTATGAAAATTTGATTTTTTTATATTGAAAAAAATATTTTTGAAATTTATGGATATCAATTGTTGCATTGATGTAATTAAAGTTGAGATTTAAGTCAACTTGATTTTACCTATCAAATTAAAATCACTATATTGAAATACTATTGATGACTTTCCCATACATTTTTGTATGTCAGAACATAAATGTTATTACGATTGTTGAATGATGTCTTTTGCATGGATTGACCTCTGGTCAACCAATGTAACTCATTCATAAAAAACAACTTGAGATTGGAATATTATAATCTTGTTAGCATATATAAGAATAAAGCAAAAAAATAATACGTTTATTGTCTATATGAACCATAGAGTTAGTCAGTCAATCTTTAATTTCTTTATGACATATGGCCATTATCAGAATTATGTCTTAATTATTACAATATACAATAAAAACTGGATTATATGTTTGGGTTCATCAGTGTAGTAGTTCAGTAATTGACTTTAGTGTATCCCATGGGTAGGTCACCAGTGTGAACTATTTACAGAGAATATCTCCAGAGTCTAGTCTCCATGATAATTATACTGGACATTCAGACACATCATAAATTTCGTGTGTGTAAAAGTGAAACTTGACTGAGTTTGTAGGTACAGGATAGATCTTTAATTTCTTTGTAAAGTACAGACTTACTGTTTAATACTATATCATTTCTTTTGAGATTTCTGGAGGTTCACTTGATGCCCTTTCTTAATGGAGTTACAGACAATTGAATCTTACATTATATTGAATTAAACAGAGGAGGCTCCTGGGATAGGATTTCAATACATGCTTAGTTTCAGTTGAAACCAAACAATTCATTTGTAGACAATTTCAGCAGCAGGTTTTGGTTCGATGCAAGGTCATTGAGGTTATTTGGAAATGACTAGAACCTGCATTATAAATGATGAATGCTGCTGTCTGTGTTCTCGTAGAATTAAAAAAAAGTTCCTGTAATGAATTCATTAATAATACATGTATCTTGAACATAGAAGATAGAAATAAAGAGATGTGGCTTGATTGCCAATGAAACATCTCTCCACCAAAGACCAACTGATGTAGGTGTAAGCACCAATAAGACATCTCTCCACCAAAGACCAACTGATGTAGGTGTAAGCACCAATGAGACATCTCTCCACCAAAGACCAACTGATGTAGGTGTAAGCACCAATGAGACATCTCTCCACCAAAGACCAACTGATGTAGGTGTAAGCACCAATGAGACATCTCTCTACCAAAGACCAACTGATGTAGGTGTAAGCACCAATGAGACATCTCTCCACCGAAGACCAACTGATGTAGGTGTAAGCACCAATGAGACATCTCTCCACCAAAGACCAACTGATGTAGGTGTAAGCACCAATGAGACATCTCTCTACCGAAGACCAACTGATGTAGGTATAAGGACCAATGAGACATCTCTCTACCAAAGACCAACTGATGTAGGTGTAAGGACCAATGAGACATCTCTCTACCAAAGACCAACTGATGTAGGTGTAAGCACCAATGAGACATCCCTCTACCAAAGACCAACTGATGTAGGTGTAAGCACCAATGAGACATCTCTCTACCAAAGACCAATTGATGTAGGTGTAGGCAATGAGACATCTCTCTACCAAAGACCAACTGATGTAGGAGTAAGCACCAATGAGACATCTCTCCACCAAAGACCAACTGATGTAGGTGTAAGCACCAATGAGACATCTCTCTACCAAAGACCAACTGATGTAGGTGTAAGCACCAAAGACCAACTGATGTAGGTGTAAGGACCAATGAGACATCTCTCTACCGAAGACCAACTGATGTAGGTGTAAGCACCAATGAGACATCTCTCCACCAAAGACCAACTGATGTAGGTGTAAGCACCAATGAGACATCTCTCTACCAAAGACCAACTGATGTAGGTGTAAGCACCAATGAGACATCTCTCCACCAAAGACCAACTGATGTAGGTGTAAGCACCAATGAGACATCTCTCCACCAAAGACCAACTGATGTAGGTGTAAGCACCAATGAGACATCTCTCCACCAAAGACCAACTGATGTAGGTGTAAGCACCAATGAGACATCTCTCCACCAAAGACCAACTGATGTAGGTGTAAGCACCAATGAGACATCTCTCCACCAAAGACCAACTGATGTAGGTGTAAGCACCAATGAGACATCTCTCCACCAAAGACCAACTGATGTAGGTGTAAGCACCAATGAGACATCTCTCTACCAAAGACCAACTGATGTAGGTGTAAGGACCAATGAGACATCTCTCTACCAAAGACCAACTGATGTAGGTGTAAGCACCAATGAGACATCCCTCTACCAAAGACCAACTGATGTAGGAGTAAGCACCAATGAGACATCTCTCCGCCAAAGACCAACTTATGTAGGAGTAAGCACCAATGAGACATATCTCCACCAAAGACCAACTGATGTTGGTGTAAGCAACTATAAGTCACTGTACAGCCTTCAACAATGAGCAGAACCGGTTCAACCCATGGAGTTTTTAGTCAGCAATAGTATAGCAAAATTGTAGCAATAAAAGACCCTGGGATAATAGACAACTAACGAGTCAAAAATGGAGACACAAATTGAGATTAATTGGCAGTGTTGATTGAAAATGAGGAATGTAACCACCATAAAATTATAGGAATTACCTCACTTTCTATTTTGATTTAACTTGTTTCAAAGGAATTCATAAGAGTTCATCACATTGACTTTGAATCTATTTAGACTACGGTAGTTATGACAAAAAAAGAAAAAACTTTCATGATTAGTCTATTAACTTTTCACCATTTTTAATGAAAGATTTGAAAATTATTCCGACTGGATTAAATTTATTGGAATTTAACACTTTTGATAAATTGAAATTTATGTTTTGTCAATGAATTATTCAAGATCAAAAATTAAAAACCGTCAATTAGTGATTTTCCCAGCAGTATTATTATATTGATATATGAAGGTACTGCAATATCTCAGTTAATTATTGAACTTCACATTATTGTAATTCATAGACCTTGGCTGTGTAGTCTTGGGTTTTGATTATTACAGGTTCTATGTTTAAAGGGATTAGATGTCAAATTCAAGTTCACCGATTGGAATCAAATTATCATATTTGATTCTACCATACAATGCAGGTTCTATGTTAAAACGGCATAAGTTGTCAAATTCAAGTTCACCAATTTGAATCAAATTCTCTATTTAATAATACCATACTAAAAGGTATATCCAATTCACAAAAAGTAAAAGAAACAATTAACAAGGCATGGACTCGTTATAATGTATCAGCTTTTTATGCATAATATAGACTAGACACCAATGCTAATTAAACTTGAAGATGTCCTCTGAATAATGTGGATAATCATAGCACCATCTATAAAGAAAAACATAGATATAGATAAACATACAATTATTGACTTGCAAGTCTATAATACATTGTCACTGTTTTAAACTTATATTGACCAAATTGAACCAAATTGACTGCTAAAAGCGAAACATAAATTAAGCACAGTTTACTCTATTGAAAATGTGCAATCTTCTTTGTAATAGAAAGTGTTGTGCGCTGCACAGAACATCAAAATACATAACTAACTTGGAATTTATTAAAAAATTTAACCACAAGAAATTTTGCTCATTCCATAATTAAAAATAATTCCAAGTTGAAATAATAGCCTGTTTTTTTCATATTTTTGTGTTAATTTGTTCCCTGTAAATTTATTGAAACAATTTGGGCTTTAAGAAAATGTTTATATAGATTAAATTAAGAAGATGTGGTCTGATTACCAATGAGACAACTCTACACCAGAGAACAAATGACATATTAGTTGCCATCTTTCAAGAAGGACATTAGTAAAGAAATTCATAACTAATAATATTTGTATAAAATCCAATATGCCAATTCTTTTGACATTATATAACAATGCCTGATCGAGTAACTGATAATTGTAACCGTTACTACATGTATAATTGCAAAATTAAATGAGTGTTGGAACAATACGAAATTTGATTATAATTTTACAATAAGTTAACGATAGATGATTTATCATGAAATTGATGATGAATTATAGGAAAGTGGCCCCCCTGTTTCCTTCCCTGTTCTGTTTTTTCCACTTTTGAATTTGATGTATGGAGCTGCAACACAACACTGATATATTAAGACACTTGTAGACAAAAGTCATTATCAGGATACTCCAAATTTGGTCTTGAGAGAATCGGTAAAGTAAAGCCGTCCATAAATCAACCTATTATTAACTGGTGCTTAACTGATGTCGGGATCATCTGTCAGAGTAGAACTGTAATTACCTTGTCAGTAGATGTATATCTTTCCCTTTACTTCCACAATTAATTCAATTATAGTTGATTGGTAAAATTCACTTTCCAACACACTGACAGTTACGCAGCTTAAATTCAGTTTGGTACCGTTTTATTTCAATCTCGGTTTTAAAAGTTATTGATTGATTCTAGTTGAAAGTTGCAATTTTTTAGATTTTTGCCATTTTTAAGTATTTTATTTTAGCAAAAATAAACACTTTAATATGAATATGCAACTACTGTTATATAATTGATCGGAGTGGCTATTTGTCCGGCTAGGTTAAAAAAAAGTGGATATAGGATAATAAAAAGCCACGGTGGGGTAATGAAATACAAAAAAAAATGCACGAGTCAAACATGACCCGAGTTTGTTTTACAAGTAATTTCTTCGCTCTTCTTACAATGTAAACCATAGATGAAGTAATAAATATGGAATATATAATAATGACTATTATATAATAGTAATATGAAGAAAACAACAATTTCAATTACCAGTAACAAGATTGGGCCCTAACAATAAAGATAACAAACATTTGCCAGCCCCTGGTGCTGCTGAAGATAATATTACACACACACACAAATAGTGACATGGGCATTGTATTGGCTGGACAAATAGTCCTGGTACTATTCGTTCGGCTAGCTGGACAAATAGCAACTGCCATAATTGATACCATCATATATATCTGCTTATAATGGTACCAAAATTGTTTGGATTATGTATATTACATTTTGTTTCATAGGAAAGTTGCATTGAGTGCTTCTTTATAAGGAATTATATTTTGTTTTATTAAGTAACTATATTTGGTTTGCACATGCTTGTTGACAGAAATCAATTGAGCTTGATGTAAATTTCAGGGTTCAATGGTTCAAGTAAAGTTTTTGTAGTTAGAATAGTATTTTAGAAGAGGTATTTTAAAAACTCTTGGTAGGCTTGATGTTCGGTATATTTAGAAAAGTAGAGCAAAGAGTATCTTTATTAAGAACAAATGTATCTTACTTGATGTGATCTCATGGTTGGTGGACTAAATTTTGTTAAAGGTTATTTTTTTGGGGTAGAGATTGCATGAAATGCCATCATATCCCTATGGTACAGACATAATATCTATATTTTTCAAGGTTTATCACTTCCTTTGATAGATTAAAAAAATAGTGCAGTGAAGGGATCATTATTTATCTCCTATACAGTCTATTTTGCAATGTCATGCAATTTATTGATGATATGTTATACTTTGATATTTCAGTTTCAATATGATGTGTATTTGAATTACAATATTTGTCAAGAAAACATTTTTTTTTTTATCAAAAATTTCATAAGTGATGCATGGTGTATGAATCTGATATAAAGATAGTTGAGCTACAAATGCAATCATTAACAAAGGAAGATAACTCCAACTCAAATTTTTTATTTGCCTCTCAAAATTGTTTTAATGATTTATTTAAAAATGAATAAAATTTCAAAATGAAAGCAATCTATACCCTTCAGTGATCACAAGCACTTTGATTTGTAATTGTAAAAAAAAATCAACTACATTAAGGTTTTGCATGTAACTAGATTCTCATATCGAACAATATTTCGGCACATTGATTTTTTTTTTAATTAGGTCAGTCAGCCTCTAAATTACTTTTCAAACTAAACCCAATGTGAGTCTCAATATTTCAAACTTATTATTTAAATATGATACAGAAGTTTATCATATACTTATAGAAAATAATTGTATATTTGTACCCCATGATAAAACTTATTTGTACATATATTTATTCCACAGGGACTCGGTTAGTAGATTAAAATTTTGTAAATCAATGTTTTTAATTTATTTTTTATTATTTCCTGTCTATTGGCCATACCTTGTAGTGTTAGATATTGAATAATTTAATTGATTGATAGCGTTGAAAAACTAGATAAGATTGATTGCGCTTTGTGCCAAAAAAAAAATTCCGACTGAGACAAAAAAAACAACATAGCTCCCTTGAAGTTCAAATGGTTGCTCCTCTATTACTACCCCAAGGAGGCAGAGCTAGACTGTGCATAAACAACTTTTGAGATTGAAGTTAAAGCACTGGTTTAAGCTCCTCCTATTCATTGCTTATCAAATGAGAAGTTCTCTACGGCAGGATTGGACAGTGAAATAACTAACAAATCATTCAGTAAACACACTCTACTAAAAATAACTGAGTTAACTCACCAGAAGATCAAAGGAAAATTTACCATTTTTGTTACAAGTACAGTTTATTCTTTGACCAAGCTTTGAAAAACTTTGATAGTGACAACAGATGGCTAAGACCAAGTTTACCACGTCACATTTTTCTTTGACCAATTTTAATTTTTATAATGACAACTGATTAACATTATCTCATGATGTTTCAAACAAAAGTAAAATCTTTAAAATCAACCTATTATTGACAATTTTTCAGTGATAGCTGGTTAGCCTGTTATCACTGCACAAGTTTTGAGTTCTATTACTTGCTTATGGCAATTTAAGGTCCTTTCATCTCCAATCATAATTAACTAGGACTGCAGTTTTCTACCAGAAGGTGGATTATTAGGTTCTCTCTTGGTATCACTCTTGCTTTCACCAATTATAGCTAGCCTCCATTAGATAGACAAATATACTGGAAGTGCCATTTAAAAATACCAACAACCAATCTATAACTGTATACCTATTTCTTGAAAAACATCAATCAATTAATAATTAACCTCCATTTTTTTATTTTTTATTATCACAAGAACAAGTGCTAATCATTTCTTTAGTAGATACAGATAATAATAAAATAAATTTACATAGTTTATTGAATATTCCTCACATAAACCAGTGGAAAGTCAAGTGCAAGCTGATTTATACAACATCTTCATGCTCCACTTATACAAGTAAACGTGTATCATTAATTAAATGTCTTCTAATTGTTGGGGTGATATCTTTAATTAATTATTCACTAAAATAGAACCAACGTTATTTATGATCCATAGAAAGCTGTTTACAATTATTCTCTCTGGTTAGCTGGTAGACCAAACTTAATGATGGTAATTTTGTATGCACTTCAATAAATCCCACATTTAATACTTAAAAAAATTACCACTTAGAGGGCGCTATTATCTAAACTGTCTGGAGAAAGATACTATAATTACCTTCACAAAATTGCTTCTGATAATTGTGGAGATCAAGCATCATTGATTAAGGAAAAGTTAAAGTAGGATTTGTCAGAAAGCTGTGTGGCTGTTGATGTATGATAGTCAGTACCAGTTAGTCTTGTTATTTGGCTTAATTCCTTTAGTTGACAGTCCATCTTGGTAAGTTCCCATGCAGGTCCTTTGGCTGCACACTCCTGAAATATTGTATGTATTTGTGTTCATCTGTAAAGAGTAGTATCTAATATGATTGATGAAGCTTGTTATCATTATTTCTTGAAGACCTTATATCTTCAAGGTTTATCACCCAACAAATACTGATTAGTTTTGGCAAATAGGGTTTTTAAGCAACATTAAAGTTTGAAAGTTTGAAGGCTTAAAGGTGATAACAGTTTGGCACACACACACAAAGTGACTTGATCCCATAGGCACATGCAATCTCTGGTGCAGAGCTCATTTCTGTTCCATACATGTGCCGCAGTACTGCACTTAATAGGAGTGTTGTGTTACAAAGTATTGAATGGAACAGATATGACCTCTGCACCGGAGATTGAGGCACATGTTCAATAAGCCTACCTATCCAATTTCATTACCAGTTTATATAGAACACAGTCCTATCTAACAATTATGTACATTTGTGGAGTTGTAATCATTGGAAACAAATGGAAGTTGGCTCTCTTGCACCTTTAATTAATTTTCTGGATTTTTTTTTGTACACTTCATTATAAGAGGTGAAAGAGTGATCTAATGCTGAAAAAGTATTCCAAGGCTAACTTCATACAATATAACAATAGCCTCATTAGTGATAAAAAAATGACTTAGACACTAGGTCAAACTAGGTCATGGTTGAATGTATATCAGATTGCTCAGACACTCACATTAAAGGAGTAGGTTCAGTTAAAGACCCCTTTTTAGCCCCAAAATATAGCAGTTTTAGAAAATTTTAAAATGTAATCTGTAAGCTATATTTTGGAAAGTAAAATGCTTCTGCTACATAAATATGAGCTGTTTTTGACGATACAATGCACAAATATCGCGTTCTAGCATCATTAAGTCATGCTAAATTACTAAAATCTTCAAAATTTTAGCATTTTGGTTAATTTTTAGACGGTTTCCGTCTAAAATGAAAGTGGCCGCATTCATGTTCATTCATAATATTGAAATGTTAGATGTATTTGATGATAATGCAAAACATATATAAAGGTTGAGGATGAACACGGATGCGGCCACTTTCATTTTTGACAAAAACCATCTGAAAAGTGACGTTTTTTGGCATGTTTGATAGATTTTTCGTATTTAAGCTTGAATCAGAGAGTTTTTAATGACTAAATCAGTTAAAATCTTTCACATAAACTAATCGAATCAATTGAAATATACACTTAAGTGTTTAAAAAGTGGCGAAAAACGTTCGTTAGACGAACCTGAAATTTGAAGCCAAAATCAGCCCTTACCGGACCTACTCCTTTGTCATAGAATAAAATTATATTCGAGACAGAATGTTGGCTCTATACATGTGAGCAATTAAGGAATTATAAACTAAAGTCAGAAAGATCACTTCTGATAAATCAAGTCAATTTTATTTCAAAGGTTTCTGAGACTTTTTATGATGGAAATTGATAAATAAAATCATTTAGTACAATAAAATGTGAATTTCTAATGAGAGTATTATGGTTGCCAATCTTATGTGATTATTCCTTTATAGTATACATATCTAAAACTTTACTATATGTTTTGTAACTGGATATCAATAATTAAATTGTTTTTGAGAACATTTAACTGCTTTGAAGTTCTTTTTACTAAATCTATCCACAAATAGAAGTAGAAAATCCTTGAGCTATCATGTCAGGTAAAATACTCCCTTCGGGAAACACTTCCTATCCATTCAACTTATTTACTAAGGGAAACAAAGTCATTAATTAATTGTAATTGATTAATTTATTGTTTGAGGGCAAATCAAGATCAGTGGTAGGTGTACAAAATTATCTGCACTCATTGGTAGTGTTTTTGTTTTGTTTCTACAGAACATAAAGTCTGAGAAGCAAGACTTATGATTGCATGCTATTTCCAATTTCAGCTTCAGCAGTGTCAACAAATTTAAGAGTTTTTACATTAGGATTTTTAGAATGGAAATGGGGAATGTGTCAAAGAGACAACAACAAGGCCAAAGAGCAGAAAACAGCCCAAGGCTGATTTGATTGAGGGAATTCAATCCATTTTTCACACATTCAAAATGTACTTATTCATGAACTACTGATATACATTAAAAGCACACCAAAAAATCTAGACATTTCATTTTGTCGAGCCTGCAACTTTTGTTGCAGAAAGCTCGACATAGGGATAGTGATCCGGCGGCGGCTACGGCGGCGGCGGCATTAGCTAAATTCTTAAAAGCTTTATATTTTAGAAGGTGGAAGACCTGGATGCTTCATGCTTTGTATATAGATGCCTCATGTTACGAAGTTTCCGTCAGTCACATGTCCAATGTCCTTGACCTCATTTTCATGGTTCAGTGACCACTTGAAAAAAAAGTTCAGATTTTTTGTAATGTTGAATTCTCTCTTATTATAAGTAATAGGATAACTATATTTGATATGTGCGTACCTTGCAAGGTCCTCATGTCTGTCAGACAGTTTTCACTTGACCTTTACCTAATTTCATGGATCAGTGAACAAGGTTAAGTTTTGGTGGTCAAGTCCATATCTCAGATACTATAAGCAATAGGGCTAGTATATTCGGTGTATGGAAGGACTGTAAGGTGTACATGTCCAACTGGCAGGTGTCATCTGACCTTGACCTCAATTTCATGGTTCAGTGGTTATAGTTAAATTTTTGTGTTTTGGTCTGTTTTTCTCATACTATCTGCAATAGGTCTACTATATTTGTTGTATGGAATGATTGTAAGGTGTACATATCTAGTGGGCAGATGTCATTTGACCTTGACCTCATTTTCATGGTTCAGAGGTCAAAGTTAAGTTTTTGAGTTTTGGTCTTTTTATCTAATTCTATATGCCATAGGTCAACTATATTTGGTGTATGGAAATATTTTATGATCTTTATGTCAGTCGCGCAGGTTTTATTTGACCGTGACCTCAATTTCACGGTTCATTGCACAGTGTTAAGTATTTGTGTTTTGGTCTATTTTTCTTAAACTATATATATATAAGTAATAGGTCAACTATATATGTTGTATAGAAGCATTGTTAGCTGTACATGTCTGCTTGGCATGGTTCATCTGACCTTGACCTCATTTTCAAGGTTCATTTGTCTTTGTTTAGTTATCTTGGTTAATGTTCAGTTTATGTGATAGTTGTAATAAAGCTTAGCTTTATACTTAGGACTATCAACATAATATCAATGATTGGTATAGAAGGCGAGACATTTCAGCGTGCACACTCTTGTTACAGTGAAATGCTTTTTTAAAAGGGTACGTCTGAATGTTTAATTCTACAGGAAGAATATTACCGCCACAGTGCAGTTCATAAAATCTTGATTATTGCAGAATCACAGAACAAATCAAGAATGTCCTTCAGAAAAAACGCTTCTGTTTTGATGCTTCATATAACATCAGAATACTAAAAACACAATCATGTATATAAAATATTCAAAAACTAAAACCATTTATATAATTGTGTGTAATGGACCTTTCACATTATTGCTTAAAAAAGACAGTCTTGTTTTTTAATGTTTTGTTTATATTCATGTTGACAAATTGATCCCTGCATAAATGTTATGACTTAAGTTGTCAGCAATCTAACATAAGAATATGCAGTCAGCTTTGAAAATGGACACAGACAAACATATGTAACTGACAATCTGGTGTAGTTTAGGCTGTAGTTTAAGCTGTTGAAATGTCTGCTGTCTGTAAATCACAATTATGAAAGTACATAAATACATGCTTTTTTGTTTGGTATTTTATTAATAGATATGATAATTTTCCCAATATTACATTGTGACAGTTTGTCAATTGGATCACAATTATTTAATTTTTTTTCATGTAAGGTTTAGATAGGTTTATAAACAAGAGGAAAAACACAATAGCATGATCAAGAAAACCTGCACTGATCATCAGCTACAGAAGGGGGCAACCACTAATTCATTTATTCTTCCCTGTATAAAACTGTTAATTTTGCTGTGTTTTATGTTTACAGTCTACCGGTACATATCAGCAAGCAGCTTGGGAATATTTTCCAGTCAACAAAAGAGGAGAAAAAATGTAAGTCACATATCAGACTTTTACATACTATCTTGTAATTGTGTCAGTTCAAAGATACATGCCATACCAGTAGATGTGGCAACTCTTCATTCAAGTTACAATTTGTAAAAGTTAATCATTAACCAAAGTAGGGCCTTCAACACGGAGCCTTGGGTCACACCAAACAGAAAGCTATAAAGGGCCCTAAAATTGACTAGTGTAAAACCTTTCAAACAGGAAAACCAACGGTCTAATCTATATAAAAAAATAATTTGAAACATTTTAGAAACCAATTCAATGTAGACAACCACTGAACAACAGGTTCATGACTTAGGACAGGTGCAAACAAATTCATTTTTCATAAACTTCATTGTTTTCAAAACATTGATATGAAATCAGTAAATGTGGTGTGATTGCAAAATAGTCAACTATCCACCTAAAAATAAGTGTATAAGTCAAACCAATAAAGTTGATACATTGAGAAAAAGAAGAATTTTCAATCTTTGCCCCCATTTTCATGTTTTTTTGTGCAATGAAAAGAGGAATGACAATTTTATTTTTGTATGTGCCCTATTCAGGCTAATGATAACGATTTTGAAGCATATATGACTTGTACTTAATGCTTCATCAGTCAGTAAATCCTTGGTTTTGACATAATTCTGATAGATGGACAAAACTTGAACACTTCTGGAAAGCATATGTCAATATTATTTAATGTGTATCTCCTATTGATTAACATACAGACCATTACACCCAAGAAAAAGGAATATAGATTAGAATCTTACACTTCTGGTCACTAGGTCTTGGTATTGCCTTTTTGTATTAGATATCGTTATATAAATTAGATTATCCTTCTACAAACCTCAGTCCGTTGACAACAAATTGTCTAATATCTTAAAAACCATAATAAATGAAGAAAAGCTGACAGGCAAAAATTCTCAGAACGACAAGATATTTTCTAGGTTATTTTTCCATACAAATTATCTGACTATTCCTAATAGGAGTTATTGCCCTTATATGACAATGGTTTACCCATTTTTGGCATATGGCGATTTCTAAAGATGTTATCAAATAGAGAAAAAACTGAACAATGAATATGATCATCAAATCAAGATCTACAAATAGTCAAACATGACCAAAATTGTTAATTCAGAGTCCCTTAGGAAATTACAAGTTTAACAATATTTTTTTGGTGTGTTTTTTTTTTGCATTTTTCTTGATTATAGGATATTAAGAGAAACTCATTACCAAAATTAGATCTACATAAGTAAGTAAAAATCCATTATAGTCATCAATCACACCGTTTAAGGAATAATTTTTGTTATAAGATGATTTTTCTTCTTTTTTTGAGGGTTAACTAGTTAAAAACAGAGTTAATCTGAATCCGCAGCAAAAATGATCATCAAACCAAGATTTTCATATAAGTCAACATAACTGAAATCATCAGTGGACTCCTTATAGGAGTTAATGCCCTTAATTGATGAGTTTGACCTTGCATCACATTTTTGGCAATTATTTTAAAACATACATGACATAGGGAAGGGTTCATCTGTCCTTGACCTCATTTTCATGGTTCATTGATCAATGTTAATTTGTTGTTATTAGGGTTTGTTTCTGAGATGCAGTAAGCAATATCCTAACTATATTAGGATTATGATATACATTTCAATCATGATAAGTAAAGCAGTTCAGACATTTCAGGGTGTGTACACTTTATTTTGTATATAAATATATACTACAATGTATATTTACTGACTATTCTCTATAGTGCCCACTCTTGTTGTATGTAAATGTATAGTATATTATATAGACTACTCTCTATAGGTAAAGAAACATTTATCATACCTGCTATTTTATTCTTCTATCTATTTTTTCATTTATAGGATAATCTTTATTGTCATATAAATGCATGTAACAGCTTGTGATATAGTCATAAACATGTTATTATCAAAGCAGGAAATTTCAGATTTTCAATGTATGCACACTTTTTTCCATTACATGATCAGTTGTATATTATCATGTATTATATGGACATCAAGTTGCTCTGAAATAGAAAACAAATGTCACTTTTACAAAAACAAGAACTTTTTAGAAGCAATGATAGTGGGGCATGCTGGGTAAATTATGACTTGAGTGATTATTAAGGCATTATTAAGCTCTTTCTCATTGACTTTATCTATGTCTATTACTTCTATAAATTTAGAGTTAATGTATACCTGCAGCATTATAAATAATACGCTACAGGAACTGATTAGAGACAGTCTATATGTTACACGATCTTTCTAAGCTTAAGTAATTATCTACCCACATTTTGTATTCAGGAAATTTTTAATTAGCAGTTATTATATATTTTTTTATCCGTATTGTTTCCGATTTGATTAAATGATGTAATGTCATTTGTACTTTTGTTATATGAAACGCCTTCCTGTGATTAAGATTAAAGGGAATATAATTCAAAATGGTCTAAAATCATGAAATCAACGGCAGATATGATTTGAAAACATCAGGAATTGCCATATTTAAACTCAGTCTGTATGTGCTTTGATGGAGTTACTCAGACACTTAATGAATGAATTAACATGAATACAGTATTTATATATGATATTATGTACATCAAATCAGATTTGCATGTAATGTTTATGAACAAACAAAAAAATGTATCATGGAGTTTTGTGCTCGTTTTCTGGATCAGTTGTCAGAAATCATACGAATTGTTAGAAAATTCATTAGATTGCTTTACCTCTTTTGGTTAATCAATCTCATAAAGTTTTCATTGCATTTTTCTCAAGAATTACAAATAAATGCTCCTGTATTTGGTATCAAGCTTATATGAGCATGCTATACAGAGTGAGTGATGTGTTTTCATAACTTTCACTCATCAAATTCCTTTTTACCAAAAAAAACTCATAAGAAGGGTATCTTTGTTGAGCCAATAGCTCATATTACGTCTTGTTTTTTTTGTTTCTCTATCAGTAAAATCATCAAAAGAATTTTTTTCCCCTTTATCCTTACATATTTTCTAAGGAGCTCTTTGACTGATTGTACGAAGAATCATATTTCATACTTAAGTGACATTAGGCAGGAAAGTGACTTCTTATTTTGTCACTCTTATGTGAAAATCTGTTAAGGAACGAGATGCTGAGAAATTGTCATTTGGTCATGAAGAATTGATTTATTTTAGTGGTTTGTCCTACAATACAACAGGAAGAATGAAAAATTACAATTGCTAATATGTCTCCCTAAATATGTGAGCAAATCATTCGTAGAAATATACATGCTAACAATGGGAATACGTTCATATTGATTAGATACCGTTTAGTTTAAAACTTGTAGATAACGGCAGAGTCGAAGATTGGCGCGTTTCCTCATTATCCATTGCCATTTAAAGACGTAAAAGATCATTTGTAGAAAAGGAGGCAAATGATTTTAGTTGTTAAGCGTCCATTAAGGACAAGTTATTTCTGATTGTTTTTACTGGATTTGAATGTGATGATTATAATCCTGCTGTTTGATGCTAGTTGGATGCTGTTTTGTTGAGTGTTACAATAGAAGTTCTTTTGGATTGAAATTGGATAAGGGGAAAATTGTGAAAGGTAATAGAATTAAAATATCTATATTTTTTTTTTATGAACTATGGATTTTGGTGAGGAAATTGATATTATATTGGTGAATTTAACACAATAATAAAGCTCTTTTACTTGAAATTGGATTAGGAAAGCTATTATCGAAGGTAATTTGATTTAAACACTTTTATAAACTCTCATCTCTAGCAACAAATATCAAATGTTTATGTCATAATTAAATTTTTGATGCAAACATTTGTGCAAATTATTTTTTGGACTGGAGTGTGAACTACTGATGCAAAACTAGCTGTTATAAAATTAAAGTTGAAAGGGGTTAGCAGGAAGAAGGGGTTCAAATAGAGTTTATATAACTATTAACTGTAATAATTTTCATTAATTTCCAAGCGTTTTGTGAGAAATTTATGGATGTCTGAGAGCTTTAAAAAAAAAAAAAGTAACAAATATACTCAAGAGATTGTAGGAATTTGATTAATAGTCGGCTATAGTCAATGAATTTACTCTTACAAATAGAGTTTAAACTGAATAATTCATATTCCTGATCATCAATTCTTAAGATTGATGATTGGTAAATTCGTCATGAACAATATAGAAGTATTTCTCTTTCAAATTGTAAAAGATTAATTGATTTTTTAAAATTTTTGCTTCCAACATGTCACTTGTTGTGTGAAGAATTTGGTCTCCTGCATGGTGTCATAGTGTATTTGTTGGTACAGCAGTTGCTTTATGTGATTAAGCCTTAATTGAATTTGTTTAACTTGTCTGCCATGAAAAAGAAAATTGGAGACATTATACAGTTAGTCACAAATCATTATTTGCTTAATGCTCTAGTAGGTCAACAAATAATGGATTGTCCCTCTGATAAATTTGATTTTTACCAAAAGGTGAAGAAAACACCAACTTCAGTTTCCTTTGGTGCTCTAGTAGGTCAACAATGGATTCTCCTCTAATTAATTTGCTTTTGACAAACAATTCCAACTGACCACCTATAAGTGAGTTGATCGCTCTTATTAAGACTTATACTAGCAACTCAACTTCAAGATTGATGCCTTTAGCAGGAATCAGCATTCTTCACGAAATACTTGACCCAGAAAAGTCGGAAGCATTAATTAACTCAATGAATCTTCAATGTTTTTTTTGTATTTTTATGGCTTGATAATATATTTTTGAGTACCTATACTAAACTTGCTTATTTCAACCTAAATTGATTTTACTGGGCTGTGTTAATTGAAAAGAAAAGAAATTTGTATATTATGAAAATTGCTATATCGCTGATTTGAATGATTTGATAAGTACTCTAATGGATCTTTGCTGTGTCTGTATCCCTCTGCTCAGCTATTAATTTAGGATTCAATAGGTTAAAAGTCAAGTACACATACAGCATCTTTTGATAGAAAAGAAAAGAAATTGGGATAATATGAAAAGTAATAGATCATTAATTCCAAATTATTTGATAAATAGGGTAGTCTTTAATTGATCTTCTCTGTGCATTTATCACTCTGCTCAGCTATTAGTTTAGGGTTCAATAGGTTAAAAGTCAAATTCACAGCAGCTATTGGATGACTAAAATTTTGGAAACATTTTGGTTTCCGGATGTTTTCTTTTGCACCATATTGTTGCTATTATAAATTTTATTTTAGAAGAGCTCTATGGGATTGAGAATTTCCCAATTTGTGGGTCAATAATTAAGTCAAGGATCCAGGTCAAACCAGCTATTGATAGACTAAATTTTGCCAATTGGAATGAGGTACACAGTGTTTTGCCATCACATTCTTTCTATATTTATTAGCAAGAAAGATTTGTATCCTGCACCAATCTATCTTTCTTTTCACTGCACTGCAGTTTATGTGTAATGCCATATTGTTTGTGGCATTTTGTGTTCTATTACCCTTTGATCTTTGGTTTCATTTTTGTGTATAAAAGACATGAATTATAATACGTCCATTAGTTAATAGATAGAAATGTCTGAATCGTGAATAAGTTAGTTATAGAATGAGAAGAAAAATCTAAAAGTTAGATTAATGCCATCTCCTGTTTAAGATTATTATTTTTCTGATAAAGTTTAGGGCTTCCTGAGTTGACATTCAGCTCTTGGGGGGTGGGGGTGTATTTGTAAGCTCTTACTAGTATTATCACAGGTGTTCTAGTTTATGCAAGTTCTGGCTATGCAAACAATATATGTATCTAAAATCCCAGTTTTCATAACATCTGTATTAAACTTTCGATTGCTTAAACAAAAATCCCAAATTTTCATAAAAAGCATAACTTTTGAATAACATGCAAGGATGGAAAAAATTACATCAGTTCACGAAAGGAAATTAAGAACTTAAACGATTAGATAAAAGCAATTTAATTATAATTCATTTAGTGGTAACATGGATTCCAGGTTGATTTATCTTTCGCATGTAGGAAGATGTTAATTAATTCTGAATTAGTTTCCTCAGGATTTTCATTAGAGATATTTATGCACTTACTTTTTGAACTCTGAAATATTTTTGGAAAAAAAAATTTGTACTCTAACAAATGTAATACTTTTGTGAATTGTTTTGGGTTATATCATTTTTCATCAGTTGCTACTTCAGTGTACTACCATTTTGTCCACAGTGACACATTAAGCTAGATATCCTGTTGCCATGTCATTGATTTCCCTCAAGTGAAGGTGACCTTTGATTTTGATTTGATTGGTCTATTCTTTTTTATGTCCCTTTTGGTCATAAACTCCTCATGTAGTCAAGTAATTATACATCTTTGGCTTTCAATTTTTTTAGATTTAAATGTTCCTGATGAAGATAAATTTGAAAAAGCTATCTTGAGTCATTCTTAACTCACTAACTTTAATAGTCATTATAAAATGTTATTACCATTTCAAATGTTTTGTATTGTCTATGCTTGTTTATGATATCAGCAGATATATTTCAGATAGAAAACAATAAGGCCCATAGCCAGGAATTTTCATGGGAAATTTTTTCAAAAAAATAGTCACAGTTCAAAGAGGGAATGTATGAAATCCTCCAGGCCCTCAGTTATGGGGCTGACAATAGTTCACCAAAATGTATCACATATTCAGCTTTATACAATCCCAACCTAAAACAGGATGAATTCAAGTGCGTATAATTATAGAAACTTAAAGGCAAGTCAAAAAAAAAAAAAAAGCTGTGGACAATAAAAGACTCAATATACTTAATTACATAAAAAAAACCAAAAAAACTTTTTGTAGCCAAATGAACTCGTGAATTTGTATTGAATGATCATAATATCATTCAATATCATTCAACTTGATGTGTTCATTGTTTAAGCAAATTGTGTTCGAATTTCCAGTAAAATTTAGCTTGGATTAACCTCTGAGTTTGCTCTTGCTTTTCAATTGCAAGGAATGTTTAATAATATGTCTTCAAAATTTCTAATTTAAGTCCACATTTGTTTCCACATTCAGCAATTGTAAATCACTGATGCTGCTGACAGAAATTCAATTCTCTCATCACGATCTGATATTCAATTGTTACAGAATTCAAATACTTCACATAGTAAATATTAAAACAGGAGTTAAGTCTTATTGAACATTTTCTTTCAAGTTTAATTACAAACTTTAATTATTCAAATTAATGGATATATTTTATATAAAGTTTACATGCTAGGATTTTATATCTCTTGATGGATAAGAGAGGAATTGCTTGTTTACAGAAGTGATTAATGTAAGGTCAATATATATAACCACCATCAGTTTAATGTTTACCAAAGTTATTGGTTTCTTGGTGACAAACTCATAGGACTCATTGTTTTGGAGTATGCTATTGGTTTCTTGGTGACAAACTCATAGGACTCATTGTTTTGGAGTATGCTATTGGTTTCTTGGTGACAAACTCATAGGACTCATTGTTTTGGAGTATGCTATTGGTTTCTTGGTGACAAACTCATAGGACTCATTGTTTTGGAGTACGTACACTGTTGGTTTCTTGGTGACAAACTCATAGGACTCATTGTTTTGGAGTATGCTATTGGTTTCTTGGTGACAAACTCATAGGACTCATTGTTTTGGAGTACGTACTGTTGGTTTCTTGGTGACAAACTCATAGGACTCATTGTTTTGGAGTACGTACTGTTGGTTTCTTGGTGACAAACTCATAGGACTCATTGTTTTGGAGTATGCTATTTGTTTCTTGGTGACAAACTCATAGGACTCATTGTTTTGGAGTACGTACACTATTGGTTTCTTGGTGACATTATTTAACTCATAGGTCTCATTGTTTTGGAGTACTTCATTATCATAACAAATTACAAAATGCAAATTTTATACAAATGTAAACTCCTCATTGTTGAAGGCTGCTCTTGAAGTTAGAACAGTTGCTTACATCCACGTCATTTCTATATTGCTGCCAGTGTCTCATTGGCAATCACTATTACCACATTTCCTTATATTTAAATATGGCAATGAAAAGGAGAGATTTACATTAAGATTTGTAAGATTAGGAATTACTCGTCTTGTCAAATCATTGCATTTTGTCATTACAAGATTTATAAAAGATCTTCTGATAGAAAAGGAATTTTTATTTTAGTATTGAACATCTGCAGGAACTTTTTACTTGTAATGACATAAAATGAAAAGAAATTGCCCAGAACATGATGAATCCATTCTCCTACACAATGAAATGAATCTGTAAACTTCATGCATATGTTCAGTTTTTCTTAAAAAAAAAAAGTAGTAATACCAAGTGAGCAAATTTGTTATCTCCTTGGCACATTCAATTTATCTAATACCAGGTGAGCAATATATTTTTAACAAACTCGCTGCCTTCAATATTTCCAGTATTTTAATACTTTCCAGTTTCAATCATTATCCTTTGATTTCATCGATATTTCTTCCAAATAAAAATCTACTGAACAATGAACTAACAGTATACTGAAATTAATTAAAGAATCAAGGCTACAATCCTTTGTTTTTCACAGATAAGAATTATGATTGATAAAACACAGCATGGTTTCTTTTATTTAAATTCAGAAAATGGTGTTTGTATAAATACATCCATTAACCGATCAACTTTCTCAAATGGTCTGTAAATAGAAGATACACTAGGAGTAATAAAAACTGATCAAACAGGCCTCATCTTTTCTATTTACAACAAATTAAGACTTATTTCTCTGTCCTAAAAAAAACCCACACACACATTTTATATCTGTTTTTTTATTAGTTGTTTTCTAATATTTATAAAAAAGAAGATGTGGTATGATTACATGGTTTGTTGGTTTTCCTTGCTGATATTTCTGTTTTCTTAGTTTATGACAAATTTGTTTACACAACTGCAATATTGGAGGCCTAAGGAAAGAATTATTTAAAAGGGACGAAGAGATAGTTACTTCAAGTAGATTTTAGTAAGAGATCTTATAGCAAATCCTATGTTGGTGAGGAATCACAGAAAAAAAGTCAGTAATCTTTGGAAATAAACTCATCATAGTTATATACCAGGATAAAATTTTGAAGAGATTGAGGGGAGTAAAGCTGATATCTTCTGTGTCTATTAAAAGAGTTTGGAAAAAGTGACTTCATTTTTGCCAGAAAAATTGCTTTGGCCTTTGTTGTATTTCCATTTTAGACTATTGACATTTTATTTTGATGTGTATTTCAAGGATACACTGGTTTATAATTGAGTTTAGTAAAAGTAATATTTTCCTGTCTATCATCTTACCCATCAAATAGGAATACATCAAAACATGGGATGGATTATTGACATGGATATCATAACAATATGAGATAAGATATCTCTTTCTAATGCTGTTTCTAATTTAGCAACTTTCTATAACTCTTTGTAATTAATCAAATACCAATAATTTTTAACGATTTCTGAACTTATGGTTATTTTCTAGACCATAGCTGTTTATGCATATCATGTTTTTGAACATACCACAAAACCATGCATCTTCTAACTTGTAAAACATTTATGGTTAATTTCTTTAACAAATGTTATAGAGGTTGGAATCATTCATCTTGTAGTTGTCTCTGTTTTTACAGTATATAGTCAGAGAGAAGATTGATAGTTTCAGCCATTCATAAAGATTGACACTAGGAAATTAATTGTTAAAATAGATTCTTCAGTTTATTAAATTAGTTTTGTACCAACAGACAGATAGTTAGTTAGTATTGCAGACTTGTTTACAGTTAATAAGCTGATATTTTTGTTTGTTTTGTTCTAGGTGTATACAATATTTATATCATGTCCTTGTTAAAAGCCACCAAAAAACCAAACTCAAATGCATTGCTTCACTTTTAAAGAACTGATTGATTGTTGGAAGAGTTGATACATAATATGTTTTACTTACATGTTGAGGTATAAGTCCCTATTGATGAAGCGATGAAGTCGAAGGGGGCATGGTGGATTTTGCTCCATCTGTCTGTCTGTGTGTCTGCATGCAAATAATCAGTTTTCCACACTTTTTTATTCATGCTTGAGCCTTGAAGATGTTGATTTAATATTTGGTTTAAGTTTTAACCATGACAAGTTACAGAATTTTGTTCATTTCAGATGATTATATTGCAGAGACATAGTCCTCTGACTTAGAAAATTTATGCAAATAATCAGTTTTCCACATTTTTCTCCATCATGCTTTAATACTTCATTCTCTACCTGTATTGAAGACCCTTCGGTGGCCTTATGCTGTTTTCTGCTCTTTGGTAAGGTTGTTGTCTCTTTGACACAGTCCCCATTTCCCTTCTCATCCCATGTCACCCCAACCTTGTGATAGACCAAAAATATTTCATTAGCATCCTTGCATCCATGCGCGTAGCTACGTTTACGTCAAAACGCCCGGGCGTACACTTGAATTTTGAAAATATCAGCCTTGTGCTTCTGTTTTCAATGGATTGTAATTTTGAATAAAAAAGGACTAAATTTACTCAAATAGATTATTTAATATATTTGTTATAATCTTTTATAAAAGTCTGAATCTACTATGAATTCTACGTACTTTTCTTATATTTAAAGCAATTCACTATCTGCTCAGATTCGATATGCTGTTTGTATTTTTGTCGAGCCTGTGATTTATGTCTCAAAAGCGGCGTCAATATTTAGATTCCGAATGTGGATAAAGTCTTTTGAATGACTCTCCGTTAAATGTTTGCGAAAGTTGGACAGAAACTGTTTATGATCAAAAGAGTATTCAGAGCAATATAATAATGCAATTATATCTTAAATTTTCCCGCATTTTAAGGACAAAATGTATTTCTTTCTGCAATTAATAAGTGGTCGCAGTTTGGGCCTACATTTTGTTATTTCTCAATTACATTAACTACTTGACGAACCTTCATCGAATTTTATGAAAATTCCGAAGAAGCTTTTTCTATGACAAATGTCTAAATCTAAAATTTTGAAAGCATTTGTTTTCGTTCATTTTTCTGTTCTTTTCTGATAGACAGATAGCCAGACTCTTCTTTACACAATTAATTGTTTTACATGCTCAATTCATAAACCTTCATAGATTGTCGTGAAATTATCCAGATCAAGAAAAAAATATCTAAAGAAAATTTTAGATTTTTTTTCAAATCCCTTTAAAGGAATGAAAAATTGATTCACTTTTTGTGGGAAGAAATCCTAGGTGTTCCAGAATTGTTTTATAATTTTTTTCGTGTTCATTAAAAGGTGCTTTTTTGATTGTATGCTCACTCACGGCACCCTTTAAACTTATATATATTTAAAAGTAATATTGGTTTGGACGTTTTCTCTAAAACCAATGACCATATTAGGCTACCTTCCAGTTTAACACGATGAATAAGTTAACATATTACAAAATTTAACCAAAACAAATAAACCATTTAGATTCAAAAGTATGTTGCTATCAATGATTTTTTACTGACAGGAATCATTACGGTATTTCATTCTCGATAGCTTTCTGGGGCTTCGTCTCTTTCAAACACACTACCAGCAAGTGCTTTAACATTGATCCCTCGCCAAGGTTCGGGGGTACACGTAAAAATTACCCAGCTACGCCACTGGCATCTCAGTATAGACCAGTTCACTGGTGCTTTATTCTCCAATGACTGCTGGTAAACTTTACAAAGGGTAGAGAAATATCTACTATATATATCAGTTATTTAGCATGCTGTTTTACTTTCATCTTTATATCTCAGTTTAAAGCAGTATTTCAGGCATTTTTTTTTTTTTCAGGTATGGTGTATTTTGAAAAATTATTGTGGTAATTGGTTCTATTTTTTTTGTTAAATCCCCGAAGTGACCCTCTTACTAGAGTGAACTTTTAATAAACCTAAACTGAGTGATGTTGCCCTAAAGTAAAGATTGTTATCACCTCACTAAAGTGTTTTTGTATTAATGAAATATTGTTTTTAAAATTAAATTCCAATTATTAAACAGGCAGCTAACATGTTTAACCCCGCCACATTATTTATGTATGTGCCTGTCCCAAGTCAGGAGCCTGTAATTCAGTGGTTGTCGTTTGTTTATGTGTTACATATTTGTTTTTCATTAATTTTTTTACATAGATAAGGCCGCTAGTTTTCTCGTTTGAATTGTTTTACATTGTCTTAACTGGGCCTTTTATAGCTGACTATGCGGTATGGGCTTTGCTCATTGTTGAAGGCCGTACGGTGACCTATAGTTGTTAATGTCTGTGTCATTTTGGTCTTTTGTGGATAGTTGTCTCATTGGCAATCATACCACATCATCTTTTTTATAGGATCACTACTATCTGGTGTTTTTTTTTTTTTTTTATATATCTATATCGCATATGTATGCTGTTTTTAATGAATATAAATTGATGAAATTTGAGAAATGATTATCAATGAGGACCCTAAGGGAATCACGTTTTTGTGTTATTTGACAGTGATGTAACAAGTTGATAAATAATTCATATGTTAAACTGTTTCACCAAGATTAATTTTGTTTCATGGAGGGTGTCTAGAGCAAATTACTTTTGTATTGTATTGTAACATGTTATAATTCAATTTAAAAAAATAATTCTATAATTATTTCTGTCTTGCACAAATACAGTTGTATACTGCTATCTCACTGGTGATACCCGATATCATGCCAGTTCTTCTTTTCTTAATTATTCAAGTGGTCAGTATTGGGATATGGACATTAGGTCTATAATGAGATATCTATTTTCGACATCTAAACTTCTGATTTTTGGTTACGTGTTTCATTAATATTATACTCCCACCTCTCCGATTCATTAACAATTATCATTTGTGAAAGAAAGAGAAATCAGTATTAAAACCATAATGGAGATTCTGATTAAATTTAACACCAAGAAGAGTTAATTTATTTAGCTATAATATTATTCTTCCTTTAGGTAACTATATTATATTTTAAGCTTGGCCTACAAAAAACCAATTCAGGTTTTACTGTGTCAAATTGAGTTTACCTAGTGACAAGTAGCAGAGATGATGAAGTAAACAGTTAATTCAGATAGTAAAACCAAGTTTAATGTAGGCCAAGCTTAAAACTTAATACTGTTACCTCCATTCTATTACAGCTAATCAATATGTCCAACTTTTTAAAATTAATTTGGCTTCTAAATTGTCAAACATCAAAAAATCTGTGAAACTTTGTGCCTACCTTTTGAATATAAGCATTGCATCACTTTGCATGTACATTTGTACTGGTAGACTTCCTGAGTCAAATGTAAACACCAGTAGCCCTTTTCACAAAAAATCTTAAGAGTAAAATTTATCGTAAGTCTAAAATATTTCTTAACAATTCCACTAAATATTGTTATCGTAGGATTAACTTTACACTTAAGATTTTTTGTGAAAAGGGCTACAGACCTTTTTAGACACGGCATACAGTCAGTAGTTTTACCGTCGCAAATAAATTTTACCTGGCAACTTGTTTTGATAATGCCTCATGAGGTGAGGAAGGTCCCTCTTAATTATTTCAGGCATAAATACGTTCATTGTCAAGGTCACAGCTGTTGAAAGACTGAAATTTTGTCAAAAGTTTTGTTTCACATTGATGTATTTTTGAAACTTGTGTCTTATTCTGACAAAATATGGTGTGATAATGTCCCATTTGATGAAGATTGAAGACAATTATTGATTTTTAGGTCCCTTGGTTAAAGGTCTAGGTCTCAGTAGCACATAATATACCGAAATCTGCCCTAGATGATATAATTTAAATCATCAGCCAAGCACTCACCAAGCCCTATATGAAAATGTCCTCCTAGATGGTTTATTGTACCTAGGTGCAAAGATCTGGATGGGATTAGAAATTTCTTAACCATTTAGAATTTGTTACGCCCCATCTTATTTTAGAAATATTTGACAATATAAATTGTTTTGAATGTTTAATTTGGAAAAGATAAATTGTCAAGTCAGAATATACTGATTTGCATGTGCATAGGGTTTTCCAAGGCTATGACTTGCAGGGATATATATCTTTAAAAGTTTTGTCAACTTCAAAGGTAGTTTTCTTTGACTTTATGTATCATTATTGTCACATCATTGTATGGCAACTATAACTTACCAACAATTTGATTACATGTGAATGAGTTTTTACCAAAAGAGTTGTTGTCCCTTTTATTCGAAAATTGATTACACTCTAGACTAATGACTGAAGTTTACCATAATGGTAAACAAACAAAATAATCTGACATATTCAATTTCAAAAACAATTCCAACAAATATGACTGAAATCAAATATGTTTATGCAAGATGCCAGTCAAATGTTGTTTGATTGAGACATGAATAGAAAAAAAAGAAACATTTCCTCAAAGGATTGTTC
Source organism: Mytilus edulis (assembly GCF_963676685.1). Lineage (NCBI taxonomy): Eukaryota > Metazoa > Mollusca > Bivalvia > Mytilida > Mytilidae > Mytilus > Mytilus edulis. The sequence continues at coordinate 31,233,514 of NC_092344.1, read as the reverse complement.
CTAAAACTTCCTCCTTCAGTCTATCGAAAACTATGATTTGTCAGAATAAATCAGTTTGGAAGATTATGACATTACCGTGAAAAATTCAGTTAATGTTATTACATTTTAAAGAACATACTTGATGTGCAAATAGCTATTAAAAAATAATAGAAAATAGAGCTGTACTTTAGAAAATTAAATTTCATGGTATATAACACTGTTAAAGTACAACTGTCTATATCAATATTATTCTTTCCTTATAGTTTGACTTGACATGCTTTTAAAACACTGAGAAGATGTGTTTTATATGATGGTCATGATCAGTAACGTCTGCTGTATTGAATGGTTTGTAGAATCATTCATTGTACATCAGGATATAATTGTCCAGCTGTAAGATTGGTCTAGATTTTTAACATATGATGCTTTTATCTCTGCTCTCTATTTTCAGGATTCAATTCTGGTATCAAACATTCATTATAAAGTGTTTTTACCATGAAACAAGATTAATGACCAGGGTTTGTAGATAAAATAGAAAATCAGAGGAATTGTTTTGAATTCCAGTAATTGACATTGCATTTCACTTTGACATTAATTAATAGACTTACTTCCCTTTGGCATTAATCAAAAGAGTTATTTCCCTTCTCAAAAACATTCATTGTTTTTATCTTACATAAACCAATCCTCCCAGACTATTTAATCTATTTCTGTGAAATCAAAGTTAATGGTAAATTACATGGTTGACATATTTTTTTTTCTAGTCTCTTGATTTTTAGATGTCCTTGCTACTTAGTGGTCAAGACATGGCTATTAAAAATGTGTCCCTTAAGTAAGGGATAATGTGTAATCAAGCATGATAATATTGGAGTAATGACTGTAATGATGAGGAACTATTGTAATGTTACAAACACACTGGACAAAGCACATCTTCAACAAAGCTGACCGGGTTGTGAAGGGTCCCTTAAGACATGAAGTATTAAAACAAGGAAATCTCTTCTCAATTCTTATAAACTCAAATAATTTGACAGAATGCTGTTATCATTTGAATAAAAATGTTTACAGTTTTACCTCATGGTATGATCTGCTTTGTTAATGGGATTGGTTTTGATTTCTAACATTTAACTTGTACAAAAGTTACACTGGAGTCATAGCCTACACAGAGAGACATTTATCTTTCTGCAAGCTGTCCGGTCTATATATGTTCTTAGTCTTAAATGCTGCAATCATTGGCAGAGTCTGTAAAGCATTCATTTAAAATTTCAAAGTCATTAGTTTGACTAGTGAGTAGGTGATTTGCTAGGGATCAAGCCTGCAACCTAACAAACACAAAGCTTGCACACTTGGGCGGTTGGTAGTAATTTATTAATTGTTATTTAATTTAGCAAATTTTATGTTTAACTGTTCAATTTCACGTAAATAATGGTTAAAATGGTGAGGACAACTCAGTTTTTCCTGAATGAGACTGGAAAGTATTTTGTTGTATTGTAGGAGATTAATTGATTGCATAAGATATGAATTCATGTTGTGCATAAATAATGATTTTACCAGACTAGTATACATGTTAATGAGACAGAATATCAGCACAAATATTCAAAAGATGTAACATACAATTTTTAACAATGTACACATACTCAATATCACTATATAATTACATTAGATGTATGTTTCATTATAATACTTTATTCTGATTGGCTAACTGCACATCACGTGTTATTCCTTAAGCAATTGCATTACTCAATAAAACTTATCATTTATGATAACACATGGTCCCACAATAAAGTGCACAGGTATATTAAATAGAAAAAATTTAAAATTCATGTTTTCATGATCTTAGGTAAAAAATGTAATTATAAGTATTGAATGCTTCTTTTTGTAACTTCATAGGGTTGTAAAAGCGTTGACCGTACGCACATTTTTAGAATGAAGCGCTTCCGCACTTCATACAAAATGTACTTCGGTAAACGCTTTTACACCCCAATGAAGTTACAAAAGGAAACATTCAATTCTTAAATATATGTCTTTAAAAAAAATGGAGATGCAAAAAGCAAAAATGATCATCAAACAAAATTTTATTTTAGGTCAACATTGCCTAAATTGTCAGTACATTCTTAGGAGTTATTGCCCTTTAATGAGGTTTTTTGTACCAATTTTGTTGCATTTTGGTAAAAAGAAACATATTTGATGGGGAGAAACTGTAAATCAAAACAAGTTTAACAGAAGCTATTTTAGTCTTGAATTATACTTTTAAGTCTACAATGTTAGTTTTAGTTTAAACATATTTTATTGTTCAAAATGACAAAAGGATCAGACACAAGTTTTACAACTTAGTAACGTCTTCTCCAATGTTGAAGAGTGGGTATTTAATGTGATTCAAATTGATCCAGGTTAGCAACACTGAGGCTCATACTGCATAGGAGCCTCTAGTGTTCTTTATTATATGCTTCATCTTGAGGTTGAGTTGTCTGCTTTTAACATTTAAAGTCTTTATACTTGTTTTTACTGTTATTGGGTGATTTCCCTTTAGCCTAGACTATTTAGTCTGGGAATTGGGAAGCCTGTCCAATTTAAACTTTGCGTGGTTTAAAGGTCTTGCATATATGATCATATATTATACATTAATGATTAGTCTTTTTCTTTTTTACTCTAACAATTTTGCATGAGCTGACTTTTAAAAAAAATATGTCAAATGAGATTTGTGACACTAAGGATTTGTAAAGTATACTGTACAAATCCTTGGTGACACACCACTTGATATTAAATGAGTCTGATATTATTGGGATGTTAAAAAACCTGATCGTCTGTTGTTAATGTAAAAATTTCGGCTATCTAATGAAATAAGCTTGTAAAACCTGCCTAAAACTATCAAATAAAATTGTAGTAAATCTTAAAAATTCATAATAAAATGAAATATTTCTTAAGAAATAAAACCTGTAATGTATTTTTACAGCAACAAAATATGACGATCATATCATTTTATTAGCGGTATATTTCTGATTCCAGAAAAACGTGATAAACAGGTTCTTAATGCTAGTTTTTCATCTTTTTCTTTTTCCATTTCAGTCTGATGTAAAACCATAATCTATTGTTAGCACAGATAGAAGAGAGAGTTGTAGCCGTTGATGTGGAAAATTTGTGATTTACCTGTAATTCTCTCACCTGTACATCTTGTTAGAGCTGTTTCACTGCATGTTCGATAACAATAGGGCTGATTTCTCTGAGATTTAATTATCAGCTAGTTGATAATTTATTAATTAAAGGTAAGTTGGTTTTGTTATGATAATTATTCTATTAGAACTTAATTTGTTTGCAGTAATAAATTCAATACAAAACTATATTGAAAAATACCGGAAACGATTCATATCAATCAAATAAATTTTAAAGTTTCATATTTTGAATAGATTTGAGATATTTATGAGCATCTATTAAAGCATGAAAGATTATGTATCACATTAAATTTCTTGAAAGAGAAATAAATTCAAATGCTACACATAAAATATTAAGAGGTTTTTGAATTTTAGTTTCATGCCTGAATTAAGTTTTTGACTGGAAGAAGCTATTACAGAGGGTGGTACTGTTGAAATAAATAAATGTTATGTAATCTAATTTTAACATGGATTAGGCATAGTTTGACAATATTTAATACATTTATATGTGTATCAAGACATGCTGGATCAGCCATAGTTGGATGATATTTCATGTATACATGTATTAAAACATACTAGATTAGCTATAGTTTGATGATATTTCATTTAAACATATATTAAGACATGCTGAAGAAATGATAAAGAAATTCCTCATAATGAGACCCCCTGATACTTATCGTGCATGTTAAGTTCCTTAAAAAGTTAGTGATCTTGCATTCTATAGATTCTACCACTGTATTGAGTGATAATTCAGACAGTTGAACATTTTAAATATTTGAGATTAACAATCCAGGGATGAGAAATATCCCATGAGATCATTGATGGAATCTTGATAGTTTAATGATTTGTACACAATATGTTGGCATTGAACTTCAATTTTATTTTTAATTATTGATATTCATAATTCAAATTCTTTCTCTGAGACATTATCAGGCATGATGGTCTTTTCTTGACTTCACAACGTTAAGATTCGAAGACAGTAAGAGCGCATTTGTTTCTAACCTAAACGATGTAAACGATTACGCGCGTAGTCGTTTAATCCATTTGTTACTTACATATTTTGGTCAACGTTGACATCGTTCACATAAATGATGTACGCACAAAATAGTGGCGTAGTCGTGATCGTTTATCGTTGAGACGTGTAAACGATAAATTTGTTCTGCATCTGTCGTTTAAATAATTACGAGCACGTGTTGTTTTCGCAAAGTCCTGGTTATTTATTTCCCGCACTTTTACCTGTTTGTTTACAGTGCGTGAGTGTAATCTATTTCTGTCTGACTACGTGGGGTCGATAAAGTTTATTAAACGATGTATTTGTTTCTAGCAACTTAACGTTTACTAAACGATAGTCATCGATGACAAAATTTCGGGTTAGAAACAAATGCACTCTAAGAAATGCAATGCAAACTTGAGATCCTCTTTAATGTGTAATTATCCTCAATTTTACAACTCAAGTCTGTCCTCTCTTGTGATTATCAGTATATTAACTATTCAATGTACTTACATTTTTTTAAATTTTGTAGATTATCATTTGAGTTCTAACCCTAACACCAGTTTTTGCTAATCCTAGGAATTCAATGATTGTGATAAATCGATAAAGGTTTTAACGGACGGTAATTACTGTCTCCATCTCAACTTTTGGAATTTTCTTATCTCTCAATGTCTGAACTTATTTGTTGGAATATGTTGGCTTTGATACATTGAGTAAGAAAGAACAGGAACATGGTCATAATTTGTATTACTGTGAAACAAGGTCTTGAAACCAAATAAGGCCTGATAATAATATTATCATCTAAAGCATTCAGCTAAAGCCATGAGGTTTAAAACCATCATTACCTTAAAAGTATTTTCCCATATCTACTTATCACTTGTTTTCTAGTAGGTAGATATTGGAAGATGTGGTATGAGTGCAAATGAGACAACTCTCCATCCAAGTAACAATTTATAAAAATAAACTATTATAGGTCAAGGTACAGCCTTCAACACAGAGTTTTAGTTCACACCGAACAGGGCCCATAGGCCTTTTTACATAACTTGTTTGTTGTTCTACAAACTATTAGTACATGAGCCAAGGCCAACAGCAAAATTTAATGAAAAAAAAAATAATAGTAAAGTAGTAAACATTATGTTCAATGATAGTATAGTAATTTTCTAAGGTTTGATGTGGGAAGATGTGTCATCATAAAATCTGTCAATCCTAACAACACAAAACATATGAAATACATTAAAATATATATCTTGTCACATATATAGATTTATACAATGTTTTTCATGCTTGATCATTATGATGGAGTTTATTAGAAGAATATTAAGTATACATAAATGTGACAGTATACCTACAATGATTTACATAAGAATAATTATTTGAGAATATAAAAACATTTCCTAGTCCAATGACCTCCCATCCCTAGATTTTCCATCATCTATCATGGAAAACTTCATGGAATTCCATGGAATATAATTCCATGGAGTATTGGAACCTGTTTTCCATGGAAATCCATGGAAAATAAAAAGAGAAAAAAAGGAATTAATAATATTTCCATCTGAAACATTTTCCATGGAATTCCATGGAAAATATTTTCCATGATGTTTTTCCATGGAATTCCATGGAAATATATTACATAGAATTTCTTTTTCCATGGAATTCCATGGAAATATTTTCATCGTTTTCATTTAAAATGAATTGCCCAAATTAACCTTTTGATAATATACATGTACCCTGTTTAACCGTATCTGTAATAATGAAGGTAAAAAAAACTAGATTCCATGCTTTTTTTGGTTTGGTAAGGTCTTTTGAGTCTTGCAATGGTCAGTAATAAGCAATAGACTCAACCATCATTTTAACCTTTAATTCAAACTCATTTGATGTATTATGATAAATACAATAAACAAGCAAAAACTTTCAATATTGGTATATGTTTGCACTGCCTTTATATCAAGAAATTAAGGTTATAAATGTCACTTATGTCAACACCAGGCTTCAGTAGCTCCATCTCGTAGAACAGCATTAACCATTTTCTGGAGTTTCATTTCTTCCTCATGATACCTAAAAATAATTTTACTGTTATAAATAAAGAGATATTCTTTAAATAATGACATTATTAATAATGGTTAACCACTTTAGTCTTTGTCCTAAATAATTTTTTTTCATAATTATTGTATATAAATGTCTTCATTGGTATTTTCCATATATATTTAGAACTTAGTGTTGATCTGCAGTTTGCTGTAAAGATACACTTTTTTTTACTTTAATGGATCTATTTCTCATTGGCAAACAATTTCAACGGATCTTAAATTTTATAACCAAATTAATGCATTAGTGGATTATTATTTATTATAATACACCATATACAGTTTGTCTTGTCTTAATACCCAATCATTATAAATATAAGTGAAAAATCTACTATAGGTGTTTTCATGATGTTGTTATGTTGAACTAAAGGAGCTTGCACACACTCAAAATGGTAGAATCTAATTCAGTGTACTTACCAAAAAATATGCTCCTAAATCCAACAGTCAATGCAAGTCATCAGAGAATAAATCTGCACTATTCGATGTCAAGAACTATATGGAACTATTTAATCTAAATCCAATATAAATTTTGCATTTTGTTCAGGAGAGAAGACATATTTGTTTGTTGCCTGCATATCCGTTGCAAGTTCAAATTTTCAATGTGTTGGGGGATGTATGAGGAGATATCTGATTTCTTTTAAAAGAGCCCCAATTGAATACTGTTATTTACCTATATCTTGGATATTTTATATATATTTTAATAAAAGATTATCCATTTATTGTTTATTTACCATTTTTATGTTTAAAGAAATAATAATTGCACAAAAATGTATAAATTCATGTTCTACCCTACATTTGGCCTCACACTGTATGGTCATATCACTTCTTGTCTTCTACACAAAGACCAATGAAAACCAGATGGCACTTTACATTTCTTTCACAGTCTAATTGATGATAAAGAATTAATGTATGTAATTTGTGTACATTTTTTCCATGACTTTCCATCTCAAAAATATTCTAAGTTAAGATTCTATAATTTGTCCATGTTAAAAATATTCTAAGTCAAGATTCCATCCTCTTTTCCATCTCAAAAATATTCTAAGTCCACTTTCCATCCTCTTTTCCATCTACAAAGTTTTATTAGTCTACTTTCCATCCCATTTTCCATCCAAAAAGTATTTTTCCATGGAATTCCATGGAAAGTTTTCCATCTTATCATGGAAAATGATGAAATAAGTAACACATATAACTTTTCCATCTGAGATGGATTATTTTTCCATGAAATTCCATGGAAATTCATGGAAAAAAACACAATTTCCATCATTTTCCATCATTTTATCATGAAAAAAGTTGAACTGCATGGAAAATCTAGGGATGGGCTATCAACTTGGAGTTTTCATAAAAAATCTATAATACTAAAATTACGAGGTCCAATTTGTCAGCCGTCATCGGGTAAAAACGACAAATCAAAGAATTCAACTCTATATATAACTAATATAGGACAATGGTGTAGATTAAAAATTACACCACTCCAGACCCTTTTGTTTTCCAAATAATTAATATTGCCAATAATTAACAAGTTCCGGGTCTAATCCGATACTGATACCAATAGTATATTCACCTGTTAGCCATTACCTTATCTGTACGTTCTGCATTTGACAGGCGCACCACCAAACGGTGTATTTAGGATTTTGCTATATACACGAGTCATAATCAAAGGGCTGACACTACTAAATTCAATCATTGTCAAATTGTTCCCTGTTGTAGCTTTATTCAGCAATCAGCAAGACTTTCTAAGATAACTAATATAGGACAATGCTGTTGATTAAAAAATACCCCATTTATACTGGATAGCCTGGACCTTTTGTTTTCCAAATAATTAATATTTCCAATAATTGATAAGTTCCAGTTCGACGGGTTCAAACAGAAAGATTTGAAAGTAGAGAAAACTGTGTATCTTATAATCGACATGACTTTATCAGATGACAATACCAATTACTAAAATATGGCTTAGGCATAGTTATATACTTTAATTCAGTCACGGACCCGTAGTATATAAATTTTCAAAATGTTATTACACATTTTTACTTGATTTGAAGAAGGTTTTAAATCCTCAAAATATTATTTATGTAAAGCCGTAGCTTAAAAAATCTTGAAGATCTGTGGAATAAGAACTGCTTTTCCTTTCTGAGCACCAGCACCCAGTGTCATCAAAAAACTTTACGACTGAGATTGATCGTAGGTCATGAACATTTCAGTATACATGTACTAATGATCAATGTTAGTTGTAAGTTTTTTTGTAAAACTGACTTCAGAACTTTGGTAAGATTCCTGTTATTTAGTCTTTAGTTTTCTATTTAGTGTTTTTGTGGACTGTTGTTTGTCTGCCTATCTTTCAGTTGACCATGGTGATGTCACCTTTTCTTCAACAAAGCATTTTTTCATTTCTCTTTTGGTTACCTCTGCTATTTTTAATGCATACCTGTCTTGGTATTATATATATACCATTCCCTTTACATAGCCTCCATTATTATTGGAGTATATTTTTTGAAGTACATCTTTTGCTTTTGTCTGAAGACCATCATTTGTTAAAGAGTGGTTTTTCTCATAAAAATATATGAACGGAAAAAAAATGTCTTTGTTTAATTGAATCCTTTCAATAATTCTCTTTGGAATTGTATCTTTAATCAGTTTTTATTGTGTTTGTTTGATCTATCTAGGTATTCTGTATGTTGATGAATAATTCAAATCTAAAATAACTATTTTCTATTTGTTTTGGTTAATGTTTAAGCATTAGTCCTAACAGCTACAAATAAAGGTGAAAGGTATTTGAGAGTGTCAGTTAAGACAGGAAAAGTAATTAGTTATGTATAAGTTCTATATTATTTTCCCTGATTTCTGCTTTTTACGTAATTATTGGATTTGGTATGAAGGTTATGGTGAATAATTTAGATTTTAATTATTGTCTTGGTAATATTAGTTACATGTATCTTGAGGAAGAGGGTCTCTACCTAATTAACAGGATTAACAGAAACAGATAAATAAATCAATGCATCAGGAGAAAATCTTGCTAAAGGAAGGTTAAATATTGGAAAATGACATCATACTTGTATGAAAAAAGTCATAGACTAAGAATGTGAAAAAAACCTTAGAAAGATTTTGAAATAATGATATACTACAATTTTGATAAGGATGTGATAGATGCAGTTGCAATTAAGCAGACCATGCCATGGCTCGTATACAATATGCCCGAGATATTTGCCACTGGAAGAAAGCAAAGTGAAATAAATTTGAGTGATTGCCATTATTTTGATTTAAATAAACTTTCTAATTGGAACAATTTTAATTTAATTGAGCCATGAATGTCAACATTATAGTAATTTGTTTAAACTTTTTTTAAGAGTAATCTCCCTTGTTTGCTGATTAGTTCATATAGAATGTATAACTCATATATTCTCCAATTTTCAGTTTTAATCAAAATCATGTAAAGATGTATACCTATATAAGAAGTATTTTACTCGAGGGTTATGACTTTTATCATGGATTTCTTAATAATGACAGGTATTTTATAAACTTTTTTAAGAGTAATCTCCCATGTTTGCAGAATGTATAACTCATATATTCTCCAATTTTCAGTTTTAATAAAAAATCATGTAAAGATGTATACCTATATAAGAAGTATTTTACTCAAGGGTTATGACTTTTATCATGGATTTCTTAATAATGACAGGTATTTTAGTACACATATGGTTTTGAAATATTCCCAGAGTATTTTTCCATATGGTGTTTAGGCAGATCGTGTAAATGAACATGCATTATTTATGCAAATGAATAGATTTCACCATAAAAAGCCTTGATCTCAGTGAAAAGTCTGTAGGCATTGTTTCTATTGCATAATGTTGTCTCTGAATTTCCAATATAAACGGCCTTTATTTCTTTCTAATATGATAAACTTCTATCCCTTAGTTCAGTTCTGATCATTCGTTCAGGCTAAATCGGATAAGTTTTACAATAAATCGTGTTTACAGTAACAATATGAATACATTATGTATAATAATTCTGCAATTTTCACATGTATATAGGATTTGAAAAGTCCAGGGAATTTTATTATCCTTACTGGTGAAATTTTAAGTCTGACAAATTTGATTTTAAAGATGATAATGGGAGTTCTATAGCATCTTACTTAGAATCTCACCGGAATTCAATCAAACACAAATTATATATTTAGAGGAAAATTTCACCGTGAAGCAAAAATAAGTGCTGTTATTCTATCACGACAGAAAACAGAATCATGTGACGCATATAAGATATTTTTATTAAGTTTGAAAGCTTTTATTCATTTAACAAGAAAATTTAAGTCCTGTGCTGTATTTGGAAATGTAGCATTTTTAACAACTTATTAAAATAAATTCTTGGTGGTCTTTTGAGTTAAAGGAATATATTTCTTGAATGAATTGATCTGATAATACCTAACAAATGTATAGATCTGATTGCATTGTTGACATATATGTCTCTTCTGTACAATCTTACATCTGTCCATCATTTCAATAAGTTTAGAGGTAAATCTCAATGAAACAGAAACTCAAACAGAAAAAGTTAGGTCCACTTTGGCCTTCACAACTCATGACAGGTTTCAAATGATTTTAACAGCTAGGGTAAGAGGCAGACAAGATCTTCCATCAGCATCAATTTCTTAAATTGGCAAACAAATTGAGCAAAGAAACCACATACAGAGTCGTTGACTAATAACAACAATGTGACTTCCAGTTAAACTTATGTGTTGTGAATATAGCATTAAAATATCCATTTGTATAGTTAGCCTGAGGGGTTTGTCTGGTGCTGATTAAGATTGTTTAACAAAAGCTCCATTGAGTAGGTGCACAAATACACAACAAATAAGGAAAAGGCAACATGTCGTTTAATGTATGCTAACATTCCCATGAAAATTTTAAAATTGTTTGTACGCACATTGAACGACAAATTTATGTGACGTATAAAATTTTCTGACACTCAAATTAATAAATGTGTTCGTAGATAGTAGATGTTTTTGTGTTCTGTTAAATTGTTCCTTTTAAAATTGTTAAACGATGATGACTGATGTACCCATATTTTGACTATTTTATTTATTGTGTCTGTTTATTTAACGCATCAATGTAAAAATATCGGAAATTGATGAGACTGTCATTAAAGTGAGAGGGTTAGCGCTATAGAACCAGGTTTAATCCACCATTTTCTACATTTAAAAATGCCTGTACCAAGTCAGGAATATGACAGTTCTTGTCCATTCGTTTTTGATGCGTTTTGTTATTTGATTTTGCCATGTGATTATGGACTTTCCCAATTGATCTTCCTCTAAGTTCAGTATTTTTGTGATTTTACTTTTTAGATATCAGATTGAAACTCATTATGTATTGTCCAAACTTAAAATTTGAAAATAATTACTGTGCCTAACCGATCACCTTTGGGGTATTATAATACCTACAGTGTTACCTGGATAAAAAATTGTCAACACAATTTGTCCATTTAAATTATACAATAGGTATTGTGAGAGCTATAATCAACAGGTGGTCATTTAACTACCTGTAGATTTACCTGGTTGTTTAAATTGACAGAGTTAATTTAAATGACTGATAGCTAGCTTGCTTTCCTCATGTCCAATGTCCTGAATGGACTATTCTATTTAGGTCTGGGACATTTTACATTTAATACACAATTTGTTCTTACTAATAAAGATAATTATTGTAAAATTTTTGTTTTGCTAACAATCACAAATAAATCGTTGCTGGTAAATCCCACTTTCATAATGAAGAATAAAGCACTGAAACTTCTATTCACTAAGCCATTTGTACTTTTTTTGATATATTGAAAATAATTTTTTCACAGTAATTCCAATTGAAGAAGATCCTGAATATTAAATGAAACTTAGCATCACTACTATTCCATTTCAGGAATCATATTAAATATAACATGAAAATATATCCCATTAGAGAACACCAAGCCACACATAATTCATCTTGTAGAATAATTCACAATTAGATGGGCTATCCAAAAAAATCCATTTCACAAACACTTAATTCCATATATCAGGAATCAGAAACTTAAAATATATCCCACATTAAAACACCATGAAGCAAACATATTTCTCCATTTTTTATAAACTAAATTCACTGCTTGAATTTCCATCTTCACTGTAAAGAGACACAAAAAGAAATGGCTTAAAATGTCCCATCTCTAAATAGAATAGTCTATTCAGGACATTGGTCATGATACATGAGGAAAGCAAGCTAGCTATCAGTCATTTAAATTTTACCTTTTAGTGATTTTTTTTCACTGGGATGTTAAATGACCACCTGTTGACGAGCTCTCACAATACCTATCATACAATTTAAATGGACAAGTTGTGTTGACAATTTTTTATCCAGGTAACACTGTAGGTATTATAATACCCCAAAGGTGATCGGTTAGGCACAGTAACACATCCAAACATGTCCGTTAAAATTCAGTATTTTAAATGTGATCGAAATCAAAATATAAAATAATGAAATACAATGATTTTACATTCCAAAATGTCAGTTATCGAACATAATGAGAAACAACTTTTTTTCTAAGTCATAAAGTAACAAAGAGACTATACAGGAAATGACAAAAAGTTCCATTTAAAAAACAGAATGGATAATTATATATGAACTATTTTAGTCATTTGTCAAATTGTAGTTTAATAATTTGATATTTATCATACTAACAGAAAAACAAAAAGACAATTGATGTGTTTTACATGCTTTTATATATATTTGTTGGACAATTTCCATATTCGTGTCAAAATTAAACACCTTTTTTTTTTTAAAGTTACGTAATGTTACTATAGTATATGATTAAATAACAACACAAATAAACACATTCTCAAATTAAGATTAGAATCTAAAGAATCGTATATCTGTTATTTGACCTTACATGCTAAAAATAACTTTAAAAAATTATCAGTTTTTTTAGAAGCATTAATCATTGATCCATTAAAATTTAAATAACCTAAAAAAATTATCATGTTTTAATTGACTGCATTTTTCATATGAAAATGTTAACATTTTTCCATATTTTACACCAAGATGTTATTAAATGTAATCGGAAATCCTGCACTTATCATGCTTTACCTAAAATAAGATCCAATCATAATAACTTGGTGTAAATTGGATACACCCAATTGGTTAACACCCACAAGAGTATATATATATATAACTTGCAATGAGATCATTGGACTAATTATTACAGTATATATTCCATACTTAAGCTATTATTGTTGTTACTTTTTAATAACTATATAACTGCATCAGGGGCGGATCCAGCCATTTTAAAAAGGGGGGGTTCCTAACCCAGGACAAAGGGGGGGTTCCAACTATATGTCCCCATTCAAATGCATAGATCGTCCAAAAAAAAGGGGGGTTCCCCCCCCCGGAACCCCCCTCCCCCCCCCCCCTTCTGGATCCGCGCCTGTGCATCTATTTCTTTTTATGTATCTCATTTTAGTATTACCAAAATCTTATCTGTCTTCATTGGACATATGTACCTCTATTAAGATCAAGCAAAGGGACTAAAGGCCATCTTGAGAACTTTCATTAAGGTCTGAGTTTTGATGAAGCTCCATGTTGAAGACCTCACTGTGACTTAGTGATGAAGAGTAGCAATAAAAGCACTTTTTTTATACTTAAGAGTTTTGTCAAGTTGTGTAGTAATTTTTTTTGTCTGAAATATTAGAATACAGAATATTTTCATTAAACATTACATGAATTTAACACTGAACAGACAGAAACTTACATTTGGTTAAGTGAAATAACTCTGCACAATTGTACAGTATATTCAGAAGTGATTGTACATGTATTGCCTGGTTGTGATTTTGAATTTGATACTTTTATGTTCTTTTAGTCAGATCACACAAATTAAAATGTAATAACCTGAGTGGATTTTACAGTAGAAAAAAAATGTTTCATGCATGAGGTTAAAAAGAATAGAAGAGAAAATACAGATTTAATTTGTATAGACATGATTAAAAGTTTTTGAACACCAACATTCACTTTCAACAGTTAGTTATTGTTAAGGAATGATAAAGATAACATTCATAGGTACCTCCAATTTTTCTAGCCTACCCATAATTCAAGTGGCACTACATATCATCACAGAATAGTTCTATAACACCTTTCACTTCTGCAGTGGTGGATCCAGAACTATTTATAAGGGGGAGTGGGGCAGCTGACTGACTGACTGAACTGAGGGGGGACGGGTGCTCATAACATGCATCAGTGATTCCCTATATAATCAACCAAGTTTTAAAAAAAAGACAGAAAGGGAACAGTATGAGATTTATTCTAAAGGTAGGAAATTGGTTTGAATTTTTCAATCCGTTTTTCAGAAATTTCAATACACACTTTGTTTTATCAAATTTTATTCTGCACAAAGCAAAGTAGTTGTATTGAGTATGAATCATGTTGAATTTGTACAGCTTTGAATGTTTCAATGAAGAACTCTCTGATTTTTTATTCTTATATTTCTTTTAAAATTTTGAGTAAAATGGTTTTCTCATTTATTATTTTTTATACTTCAATAGACGATGTCTTTGATTGCCGCTTGTGAGATATGTATTTAGAAAACTGGTATATTATAATTATGCATATGTCTGAAGTTTTCTTTTGTTTTTTAAATATATTAATTAGATAATTATTTTTTCGAAAGAAACTTTCACTTTCCCCCAATTCTATGAACAATTTCAGTTCCCTTGTGCACTTTGGTCCTTTGTGCTACATGTAGCTAATACTTACATACATTAAAGCATCAGTATGTTTTCATTTCTTTCCACTGTTATTTCGTTTCTCAGATTTGATATTTTAATCAAAATTTTAAAAATCAAACTTTCAAAAAGTGAAATAATCAAAATTGCACTTTAGGTTTAGTATTTTTAAAGTTTGATCAAATTTCTATATTATCAAATTGAAAAACTATATTTAGAATTTTAATATTTTAATTATTTGATTAAAATTTCAAAACTTCAAAACTTTTACACAAAATTGAATTTTGATATTTTTAAAACTTTGATCAAAATTCAAAAGATATATATAAAATTTCAAAACTTTTTAAAACTTTTAATTGGTAAGTGTTACACAGGCCCTTTCACATAGCCCTGATATAAAGTCGGTTCCAAACCGATACCTGTTATAACACCAAATCGTACATAAATAATCGCAATTTTTATTGAAACTATTTAATTTTTTTTAACATTTTCATAATATTTTTATGCTTTATAGGGAATTTCAGGTCCTTTGTGCTCTTATCAAACTTCTTTGGTGTCCTTAGTGCTCCTATGTGCTCTTCTGTGCACACAGGAGGTCCTTTGCAGTGTTTTTAGAGACCGTAGTAATTTACCCTAAACTTGTGACTATTAATTGTAAGGTATTAAAGCTATGTGACAGGTTCTATTTTCTTTTCTTCAAGAGTTACAAGATTCTGATAATTTAGAACTGATCTTTTTTATCACCAGTCTGTGAGCTGGTATATTTATAATCTTACTTGTTTCTTATGCCCCACTTAGGGGTATTAACTATTATGTTTTTTGGTCTGTTTGTCTGTTTATCTGTCTGTCTTGTTACAGGTTAAAGCCTTTGGTCAAGGTAGTTTTTGGTGAAGTTGAAGTCCAATCAACTTGAAACTTAGAACACATGTTCCCTATGATATGATCTTTCTAATTTTACTGCCAAGTTAAAGTTTAAACCTCAGTTTCATGGTCCATTGAACATAGAAAATGATAGTGGAGTGGGGCATCCATGTTCTATTGACACATTTAATTCTTGTTAGTTATTGGGTAGGGTATAAAATCTTTCACAGAATCAGTTGTTGCTGATCAGTGTACCCGGTATTTAAATTCTTAGAAAGTGGACTGCCTCCATTTGAATAAATACAATAGCTATTGTGGATATTGTGCATTGAAACTACATTTTCCCTTGAAAAACTAATCATTAATTGATAAATTATTGATGAATCAGAAGTACATGTAGTTGAATTGATATGATAAAGATGCATACTGAATAGCAAACAGTTTTATCATGTCAATTATGTAATTGCTAGGGTGAAAACATTAGAATGGAATAAGCATGTTCCTTTTGTAAAGAGGTATTTTGTAGGATAATGCAAACTATATAAACTATTCCCAAAGGTGAAGTGTCCTTTTCCAAGCAATTAGAGATTGTTCCTCACGAGGACTGCCTTCCATTAAGTCAATTTTCTTGTGCACTGACAGGAAAAACAAAGTGTCGTTTACTATTGTATGTAGAATTTATCAAACTTCGTAATCAATACAAAAAAATATAGTTATATAATATCAATTAACTATCCTTCATTTAATCTGACTGCATTGTATAGAAGAAAAACAGGGAGTCAATTTCATTAAAGTTGATCCAAGCAACTCAGAACACATTAAGACTGTCAATGTACTGTGTCACTATGGTTAGTTTTTAAAGAAAACCATGCACTTCTGTTTTTAATTTGTTAAGTTTAAAATGTAAGAAATAAAATTTCTGAGTAGCTCACAAATTTTATATTATTTTTCAAGGATTAATTTGTAATTGTGGGAATAAAACCTGAGAAACCCAATAACTTATCAAAAGAGTAAGGAGTACATGTAATTTCAAAATAGTGAATTGTCCTTTTCTAAGCAATGATCAGTAACAATGTACCTATATCACTGCATGTGTATTGTACAATAACTACTTTATGAGTTCATAAGCCTGCCAAGTTAGGATTATATTCAGCCTACATTTAAGTTATTTTTGATTAATCTTTGTTTCATTGATATAACAAGTTGCACAATTATAACCAATCTCTCAAATTTTTTCGATTCTGACATGTTTTTATTGTCGAGCCTGCAACTTTTGTTGCAGAAAGCTCGACATAGGGATAGTGATCCGGCGGCGGCGGCTACGGCGGCGGCGTTAGCTAACTTCTTAAAAGCTTTATATTTTAGAAGGTGGAAGACCTGGATGCTTCATACTTTGTATATAGATGCCTCATGTTACGAAGTTTCCGTCAGTCACATGTCCAATGTCCTTGACCTCATTTTCATGGTTCAGTGACCACTTGAAAAAAAAGTTCAAATTTTTTGTAATGTTGAATTCTCTCTTATTATAAGTAATAGGATAACTATATATGATATGTGCGTACCTTGCAAGGTCCTCATGTCTGTCAGACAGTTTTCACTTGACCTCGACCTCATTTCATGGATCAGTGAACAAGGTTAAGTTTTGGTGGTCAAGTCCATATCTCAGATACTATAAGCAATAGGGCTAGTATATTCGGTGTATGGAAGGACTGTAAGGTGTACATGTCCAACTGGCAGGTGTCATCTGACCTTGACCTCATTTTCATGGTTCAGTGGTTATAGTTAAATTTTTGTGTTTTGGTCTGTTGTTCTCATACTATATGCAATAGGTCTACTATATTTGTTGTATGGAATGATTGTAAGGTGTACATGTCTAGCGGGCAGATGTCATGTGACCTTGACCTCATTTTCATGGTTCAGTAGTCAAAGTTAAGTTTTTGAGTTTTGGGCTTTTTATCTAATACTATATGGCATAGGTCAACTATATTTGGTGTATGGAAATATTTAATGATCTTTATGTCAGTCGCGCAGGCTTTATTTGACCGTGACCTCATTTTCACGGTTCATTGCACAGTGTTAAGTTTTTGTGTTTTGGTCTATTTTTCTTAAACTATAAGTAATAGGTCAACTATATATGTTGTATAGAAGCATTGTTAGCTGTACATGTCTGCCTGGCATGGTTCATCTGACCGTGACCTTATTTTCAAGGTTCATTGGTCTTTGTTTAGTTATCTTGGTTAATGTTAAGTTTATGGTACAGTTGTTATAAAGCTTAGCTTTTTACTAAGGACTATCAACATAATATCAATGATTAGTATAGAAGGCGAGACATTTCAGCTAGTGCACTCTTGTTTTTTCTTTATTTTATATGTGTTACAGGTCTCCTGGATAGTATGTACAGAAATATAATTTATATAATTTGACACAATAAAATTGAGAATGGAAATAGCAAATGTGTCAAAGAGACAACAAATCTGACCAGAGACTAAGAGCAGAAAACATATTTATTTCAAAGCAATTCAAAATACCAATAGGACGCGTGAGACAAACAATTCCATAAAAAATATAAGAATCCTAATTGTGTTAAAAATTGAAAGATATATATAATATAGCAAGAAAAAACGTGTCTAGACTGTCAACTCATAAATATAACCCCATCTAAAGTTAAATAGCTGCTCCTTAATTAAAGAGAATCTTCCAGACATACTATTATAACGGGTTAAGCAAGGTCTACATTCATCATATAACTTCCTTCTTTAGGTGACCCTAGGGCAAATATCATATAGAACTAGAATCCTTATGACAAATTGTTGATGACTAAAGCTTAAAAATATAATTGTACTCATTTTGAAAGTGTATTTTCTTTTGTACTTGGGTACTATTGGTATGCTACATTAAACAAGTCATTCTTCATTATTTTATATACATGGAGATGTTTTGATTATGTCAAATAGACTGAGCAACCCAATATTTAGAGGTCCACAATTAATGGGTGAATATAGCACTAGACACTCTGAATGTGGAGCTCTGTTGTCTGCGGTCTGTTTGTTTGTTTGTCAGTTTTTGCAATGTATCTGCAACTGCTTCTAAACCTTAATGACTAGATTTTCTTGAAACCTCCAGAAGAAGTTCATAATCTAATTAAATAATGTTTGCTTCATATTTCATTATATTATCAGATGATTTGTGAGGTTTCTGTAACAAATAACGGACTTGCCAATATCTGTTCAAAGGAGGATAGACAACTTATATCTGTTATTTCACTGTAACAAGCTGTAAGTGGATTTCAATTGAAAAAAATCATAATCAAGGCTCTTTAGATGTAATGTGAATTTGATTTTCTATTTATTGTGGTTTAGTTTTTCGCAGATAGACCTGTAAAATGAAATTATCTCTAATTTAATAAAAACAACCTGTTTCAGAATAAATGAGATTTTTTCCATTAAATAGATTTGTAAAGGATATTTTATAGAAAAGTATACTGTATTTTTTGTGCAATTGCCTTTGATGAATTTCACAGATTGACAAAATTCAAACGAGATGCACATTTGGTGAATTGAAAATTACTATATACATTAACTGCTCAATTTGACATTGATCAGAAGATTTTACTTATTGGATTAGTTTAAAAGTCTTTAAATTCCAGATGTTAAATTGCTCATTTCTTAGATGGCCCTTTGAAAATTTTAGGAAATAAAATCATTCCTTATGTAAAAAAAAAAAATAGCATATCAATGCTAAGGTTGTAACTAGAAATTGCACATTGAGGGTGCGCTTGATTCCAATCTTAATACATTGCAATTGACTAGGCTTGTCAGTTTTCCTGACAAAGGTCAGTCACAGGTTCTCTCCTTGCACTCAGGCTACTTCCACTGATAAAGAATGACCACAACAATATGACAGTGGGTTGAACACCAATAATCAATCAATCAATAATTCATTTTCCCTATTGAAACTATGCTTAAAAATTAATGGTCTTTGTGCTTTCCAAACATGAGATGGCTTACAATCAGAAAAACAACAGCAAATAAGAATAGAAGGCTTTATCCATGAAGTCCCTGTGATGCATGGTTTTGCTGCATTGTGGATTGGTACCAGACGTGATTAGATGTATCCCTACTCTTGAAAGTAGTGCATTATAATCCAGATAAAAGGAGATGTATCCTCCTCTTGTAGATAGTTCTATACCAGGAAAGCCGGCTCCCAAAACATCAATATAATAATAATCTTGTAGGTAGAACATTATAATCTAGGTCAAGGACAGAAACTGCTTGCAGCTTCAAGTCTTTATATTGTATTAGATACTGAATATATCAATTTAAAATCTTAAACCACATTTGACATTAAATTATTTTTATTTGGCTTCCATCCATTTTAAATGAGCCATAAAGCATCATGTCATCTAGGTCATAATGAATTTCTGCCAGAACAGCCATTACTGTTACTGTTTTGAGAGAATGGTGAAAATTGCTTTGAAAAGCTTACTCATTGTGATAAATAATTTACTGAAAAGTTAATGAGAAATTTCATTATTAATATGTAACACAAGTCTCCTTTATTGAAATCCACCAATCCATGTGGACAAATTGATAAGTTTCTTACATAATCTGAAGCCGTGGAGACTTAACCCCAGGCATCTTTGTCACTAATGAAGCATTGGTTATTAATAATAATTGTTGTATTAGTTTACCAATGAATAAAGGGAAATAATTATAAAGGTTGTAATTTGGTTTGTAAATTAGTATTTTTAAATACATGCAGAGATGTACTGGTGACATAATTTTAGGGATCAAAAGTCAAAAGTCAATAGGTTATATGTCCTTATCTGGTTGAATAAAGACTTACACAGAGAATTACAAAAAACAGCTGTCATATTTTTAACCTACAGCTGTGGTGAAAGTTAACATTCTTGGATACTGTAAACCATCACACATTCACTGTGGATTCATTTGTGGAATACCAATTTTTGTAGATTCTTGGGTTAAAGTTTAACAACAAATTCAAATAATTAATAAAGATAAAAAAAAAAAGTTTAATCTTGTATGCCAAATAAAGGTAAAACTTCAAAATCAAATATCCATGAAGTTACAAGTTTTCCACAATCTGCTAAATTTTGTATCCACAAGGTAAACAAACACAGTGTGCAACTTTCATGTGTTTAAAAACAGTAGATGTGGATCTTCTCTTTATATGAATTTATCAACAAAATAGATTGGTACCTTACAAGCAAGAAATAAAGAGGAGAAAAGTATTCTGGAAAAATAAGTTAGTTCACAGTATATTGAATATACTATAGAATCTATTTGACAGAATAGTCCATTGAGGTGTCAGCTTAATTTTAGAATATATCAAACAGCAAGTTTTACTAAATCCTACTGTAATAAATTATTCAGTTTTCTAAATGTAGACGGTTTAGCAAGTCATAATATAAAACTAAAAACAAAATATCATTTGACCTAACACTATTTGACCAGAACTTGGTTTAAATTATATCGATTGTATTTATGACTTTTCTCATTCCCTTGATTGCTACATAAAAGAGGGACGAAAGATATCAGAGGGACATTCAAACTCGTAGAGTCAAGGCTCTGTGTTGAAGGCTGTACATTGACCTATAATGGTTTACTTTTATGAATTGTTATTTGGATGGAGAGTTGTCTCATTGGCACTCACACCACATCTTTTTATATCTAATCATAGATGGAAAAAAAACTGACAACGCCATGGTTAAAAAATTAAGACAAACAGACAAATAATAGTACAGAAGACACAACATAGAAAACTAAAGACTAAGCAACACAACCCCACCAAAAACAGGGATGCTCTGGAAGGGGTATTTAGCAGACCCTGCTCCACATGTGGCACTCGTCGTTCATGCTTTAACTTCTATGTATATTTCAAATTACAGTGAATAACGATGTCTATCCACAGAATTATAGCAGTAGCTTTTAAAATGGCATGTGCAACATTAGATTTCCCAGACCATAGCTAACTAGTACATGGAACTTTTAGTGTCCACATAAATATGTCAGATACAGCTATTTGTTAATAGAAACTTGATGTAAATAGGCTATGGATCAATTTGTTGAAGTTTTAATAAATTTTGGAATAGGAATGTAAATCATTTAACTATCAATTGAACTGTGTAACAATTTACGGACAGAAGCCGTTAGTTCCATTATTATAAAACTGCAGAATATTGGTGATGAAAAAGAGAGATTTAATTAAAGCATTTATCTTTTTTCTAGTCGAACTTTGAATAGAATTCATCATACGCAGTATCCTTGTTCAGGATATAGTGGCGAGAATTATATCATAAAATAGAAGTAATACAATATCAACTCCATCCTGAGAATGGTTTCATTAAATCTACGATGTTTTGTTAGGGATGTTATATTTTTGTTTAACGAGAACAATTTTCAAGTCTCTTGGGACGTAATCGACATGCTTTCTATTTAGAATGATATAATGTTGGCAGATATACTCAGTACCTTAAATGGAATGCACACCATTTTGATAAACAACTAAGTTTTGAAGGATTACACATGCATAGGATTTTTAGATTGGAGATATAGATAATTCCTGTATACCACGGCATTAATTTTCTCCAGGAAACTCTGTACCATGTCTGAAGAATTATGGGAGTTTTTCATGCGTAAATCGGTTTAATTCATTTGGCTCAAAGAACAAAATATATTGCTTAATGTCCATTATCTGGTTGTTTGAACTGATGTAGTTTTTATATAATGCTGATTTGTGTCTGTTTGTCTATTAGTTCAATGTATAGTCACTTAGTATATCAATTATACATTTTTCCACTAATAAAAATAGGGGTTTTAATAATTACTCTTCAGCCTACATGTATATTTTAATTTGTTTTTAGCCTTAAGTAACATGCTTGGTGATTTTATCAATGAAATTAATTTTGAAGTAAAGAGTTGATGGCAGATCTTTAAAAGTGGTCGTCTGCTGAATATATCTACAACCTTGCTTTCTGGTTGCAGTTTAAAGCTAGATATAATATATAGACATGTCTGTTCTTGAAGACTTTGAGATATATTTTTATTAAAGACGGGATCAAGGAAACATCCGCCAATTTGTCCCCCCCCAAAAAAAGGTGGTACTCCATTATGGACTCTTATAAAGAAAAAGTTTTCATCAAATGAAAGTTTAAGACAGCTATACAGGGGGGTCCAGCCATTTAAAAAAGGGGGTTCCCAACCCAGGATAAATGGGGGGTTTCAACTATATGTCCCCATTCAAATGCATTGATCATCCAAAAAAAGGGGGGTTCCAACCCTGGAACCATTCCCTGGATCTGCCCTGCTATATATAGTAGCAGATATCTTGATGAAATCACTTGACATAGAACTATTTTATTTTCCAGCAATGTTATGGGCATTAAATCAGGGTCAGGGTTACTGTGATAACCCCAATCTGATAGTTGAAGGCCTTCCTCAAAAAAACATTTTCTGTATATTAGGGCATGGAGAAACTATTCTAATAAGATTGGTTTTTATAAAACTTTATTTTTTAGCAATGTTGGGAATGGCTAAGGTATCATCCATCAATGTGAGGTTTAAGGGGTATAGGTTGGCTGTGTTAACTTTTTACTTGCATTTACTATTACGATAATGAACAATACAAAACTATCAAACTAAGGGAAAACTTTAAAATTTGCATCATAGAATTAGTTTGATGATGACATACCTCATATGTTACTTTTTAAAAACAGTTTTGCTTTTGATTCAGTGTGCACTTTTGATCCATAGACCATATATTATATAAACTTGAATTACCTGCTGATTAAATGGAAAATAGCAATTGACTTTCTATCTTACAAAATAAAATGAAAATTCTGAGAAAATTTTCAGTTTCTTGAAGACTATAGCAATTCTCCCATTTTTAGCAAGGCTAAATAAAAGGTTGAGTAAACCTTGTAGTTTCCAGATAAGTATAGATTTTCTACCAGTTTCATGTGAGATATATTATTTTTATTTGATTATCTCCAGAAATTATAGGGTAGCACAAGACAGATCAGATATATTAGGGAGGTCTACTATTGAACAAAAATTAAGATAAATCATGACAAAAAAGACAATCAAATTATAGTTATTGAGGCTGAGAAAAGAATTAGAGCTCACACAGGATTGGGATTGATATTATATCAAACTGTCTAACTGATTCTCGTCAGTAGTGTAAGCATACTTTTATATAGGTTTTCCCAGTACATGGTTTTCACTATAGAGGATGGGAGTTCTCAAATTCCTTTTTCTTGGATATTTGATTTTGTGGTTTTTGCAAAAGTTTACATGCAAGCCTACATGGAAATTTGTAGTTCACGAAAACCAAATAATCTATGAAAATTGGTATCATTGAATTTTTACACTGATTATGATATACTGCTTCCAGTGGCTCAGTGGTATAAGTAGTTACATCTGTAATCACTAGCCAGTCAACATTGAGGTTGTGAGGACGAAACCCTGCTTGTGCAGGTGCACTCAACTCGACCTTTATTGACCAGGGTTGTCAATTTTCCTATTGAAGGTTGGTGGGTTTCTCCTGGCACTCTGGCTTCCTCAACCACAATTAAAACTGGGCTGCCACGAAATAGCCAAAAAGCAGTGCTTAAAGTGGCGTTAAAACACAAAAAATCAAAATAATCAAATCAAGAAGGATTGAGTACACTACTGGAAAAAGATTAACTATTACCATAACAGTTTATTACTTAATTCCTTAATTATTTCCCCTAAAACCCTGTGTCAATAGGCTTTCTTAAATAACAGCAGGTTAAATTATAGATTGATATAAAAGATCATAAAAGTACTGATGTACCGAGTGATAGTCATATTAATAATTTTATAGCAAACGGTACAGCAGTTTGAAATTAATAAATGCATGCAGCTATTTATAAGGTTTAATTGGGTTGTTATTTAATCAACTATGAAGAATTTTGTGTCCAGCATTTCAGTTTAACTTAATAAATGAAAGTTCACACCACAAGATCCTGGTGTGAAAGTACTTGCTGTGTGTGATCAATCAATATTGTAACATGCAAATTTCAAGGTGGGCGTGTATTTGCCATGAAATCACATGTTTATCCACACACCTTATCATATACATGTAAATAACATGATGAATCTTTAAATAAATTGATACAAACTAAAAATCAAAAGTACTGAAGTACTGAACATATGATGACCACAAGTTCTGGTGGATGATCACCAGCACTTGTCTAAGAAAGAAATATCATCTCTATACCAAAAATTGAATTGATAGTACTGCCGTACCAGTATTCTATATTTACTTTAAAATTAAGATGGTAAAGATATTGTGAGTACCAAATGAAATGATAAAAGTTTCAGTAACTTCGGTCTTTCTTTGTGAATTGTAGATGATGATAAAATTTGGGGGATCACATATCTTCTGAATCCCTCACTGTAAATCATGCAACAGTATTCTTGATTCATTTCTAGTTACACTGAAAAAATAGTGGGGACATAAAAAATAAAAAGATGTTGAGACTGACATGCAACTAACATTAGGAAGGTACTGGGATATATCAGACTTGTTCTGTTCAATGATAGGTTATTGTTGGTCCTCGTCCCTGCCACATCAAAAGTTATACATGTATTTGAAATTTCACTGAAATATAAATGCTCTTGCACGTAGGAAAATTTTCAGTTCCTTAATTTCTGCATTATCAATTCATTTTTCTACGATTTTTACTAATGTATCACGGAAATTGATAAGGGACGTCAGTAAATGTCAATGACTTTTTCCCTAAATTGATCTGTTTGTTAAAAAGTTCAATTTTCTCTTCTTTCTTGTATTTCAAAATCTATGCAATAACAAGTATGGCCTGCACGAAATAAAGTATATATAACTTTGTATCTTTGTATCTATATATTAATAAACATTTGTAAAGTTTTTATCAGCAATAAGTGCTCTCACATCAAACTTCAAAGGTAATGTAAATTATTCTTTTGATATTAACTCTTTCAAAATCATGGTTGGATTTGTTCCACATGATGAATTTTAAAAAAGGATGACAATTTTTCCAACAATAAAACCTGCTTTTTTGGCATCACATGAAGGAGAAATGTTACACATGATAAAAAAAAAGGGGGGGGGGGGGGGGGTAACAATTTATCAAACAATAAAACCGGCTTTTTTGGGATCTTTGGTGAGGCAAATTAATTTCAACCTTTATGGTAATGCTATCAATGTAGAAATTGAAATTTGTAGGAATGAATCTGCTCCTGTTGTTTAATTAAATCAGAATGTTTCATTAGATACAGGTCAGGTGTTACATCACTTACTTATTCATTACTCAAAATCATTCTGACAAAAACCTAATAATTTGTACAAATATGGTTGGAATTAATTATAAGACTTGTTAAGAGATTTTAGAAGCTTATTAAATCTGCAGTTACAATTGAAGTAATGCATCAGGGAATGATTGACTGGCTTGGCCTAATCAATATGTATCAAGAATTTACTCTTGTTTGATTGTGTGGGTATTAGACGGACTGTGTACTAGTCGTTTAGTACAAAAAGGATGAATTTAAATGGGTTTTGACTGATGTGATATGAACGTGAAGTTTTATGTGGGATTATATATGTTAAAAAGAAGAGATGTTTTAAAGTAAACGATCTGTGGTTTTGTCTGTATTAAAGACGTAATATTTGGGAGTGTCTTCTTTCTTAACTTATAACTCAGGTAAGTTGATCAAGTTTTTTAACACCTTTTTTATTTGTAACTTTCTCGATAAAAAACTGTGGAAACAGGTTTTTATGAAATATTTACAATAATATTCAATTATTGCTTATTTGACTTGTCGCTTAGTTTATTTCCTAGTGTTTTTTATTTGCTTTGAATGTATCTGACACAGGTATATTTAGGAAATTTCACTTTTGTCTTAAATACTGACTATAGTACACTCCTGTATTTTTTCTTCTTTTTTGTCTTTCTGAATTAAACCTAAAATATATATTATAATATATGATTTAACAATGGGATAATAAAAAATAAACCTGTTTTATGCTTTAAGATATTATGACTAAACAGTAAACATTTTTAATGTCCATGATATATATTTATAGTAGCTGAAAATTCTCAGTATATGAGCTATTAATAGCTTTAGGTCATCACCTTATCTAAACTGTAACAAATAGCTAGACGGGGGAATTTGAATGTGTCCCACAAAATGATTTGGCATGTATCTTTTGCAATTTCTTTCACTAAAAATAAATGGGGGTTAGGATGAATCACTCTAGACAATCTTAATCATGCTTTGTGATGATCTATAACAGTATCTGCACACTTGTTTATGATTATACAAATTGATATTTAAACTTAACAACATGATTGTGAACTATTTATTTATTTTGGATATGTTTCTGCTGATGTAGTTCATGTCAGGGCATCTGTTTTTAAATGTTAAAACTGAAATTTTATACATTATTTAGACATATATATATAAGTTGGATGTGCTTTATTCCTATCACGTTGTAATCAAAGTTGTTCAATTCCAAGCAGAAACTTCAGTTTATATATGACTGCTTTTTTTCGGCTTTACATATAAACATGTATGTGTATGATTTGTTTGTCTACTGTTGTAGCTTCCTATAGAAACTTTTTGTTCATGCGTCCAGTAAGACAAATTATAGCTCTAACCAATGAATTGTAACTTATTTGTCATTGGAGATTGTCTAATTTTGACTTTTTCTTACTAGCTCTGCAGTCCATATAAGCAGTATGAATAATGAAGTTCTCATTTATTGAGATGTAGCTCGTAATTTTTTTGATTCAACTCCTGTCCTATATGCACAGTCCCATTGCAAAGTATTGTTTCCCTCTACCATGGAAAAAAATTGGTTGATTGATCATGATCATATAGGGAATCACTGAAGCATGACTAGAGTTGTCCCCCTCTAAGGGCAGTCAGTGCCCCCTTTCTTTATGAACATTTGTGAATATGCTTTGTGTTGCATTAGAATAGTGTACTATTGTCAGATTTTATCTGTCATTTCATCTCTGTAAGAGTTTTATTGCCCTTTTGTTTTGTTTTTTCTTATTTTAATTTCTGCAGAAAATTTCATAATAGAGGAAGGATTTTATTCTTTGAAAAAATCAGAATTGAATGTTTAAATCAGTCAACAAGAACATTGTAAGGAATTAAAGAAATAATTTACGGAATTTACTGAATAGAAATAGGTTAACATCATGAAATAATAGAATGGACCATTAAAATGACCTTGACATTTTCATACCTTTATGAAATATAAAAGTTTTGATTGCTTGCCTTATGAATTAAGTTAAATATATTGTTTCCAAATGAATTCCGATAAATATTGATAAATATTAATCAGCATGCACTTAACTGCTATACTTAACTGCATAAATGAATAAAATAATAGTATATAAAGGAATTATTGGAGAGCTGATTCAAGACAGCAATAAAAAGAAAATTCATTTGACATTCAAACTGGCATTCAGAGAAAAAAAATCCATCATAACTTATGATATGAAATATGAATCTTGAATTTACTCAGCATAGAATCATTATGTTTGCCCATTAGTCGTTTTTGCTTTTATTCATTAACACTTATTGTTATCAAATGTCACGGTGATTGCTTAATTGCACTCCTTCAAAGAGATTTTCTTACCTAAAGCTGACTGTTGATTGTATTCTCACTCAGATTATAGGTCCATTTGCATTAATTTGTCAATAATTTTCAACTAATTTTTACAGTAACCATACCAATAGAATAAATGTTAACAGGGAGATCTCACTTAATAGAATTAAACTTGATGAACTGACACTAAAGTTGATCTGTTGCGTAACTGCATCCCTACTTTGTAATGCATGAGGTTTTTTTTAAGTTCAATCAGTTTATTATCCATTGATTTCCAACATGAGCCTGTTAATTCTAACTGTTAATTACACAGAAATCATATTAGTCTTAATATGGAATTATATGCCATTTATAGGGTTTTTACTGCAAAAATAGGATTTAAACACGAAGGTGTAACGAGGTTGATAATTTACTGCTAATAAGGTTAAGGGTTAAAAAGCAGTATATATTTAATTATCCATGGCTTATGGTTATACATGATGTCTATAAATGAATATGTTATCCACGATTTAATGCTATTATGCCAATCATTGGCATTAATTTCAGTAAATGCATCGCTTAGATACTATGTGGTCAATGAACAGGACTACAGTACTGACCTAGTGGTCAATGAACAGGACTACAGTACTGACCTAGTGGTCAATGAACAGGACTACAGTACTGACCTAGTGATGAAAATGACCAACATTGATATCTGGCTGTGACATAATAATTGGAACATTCAGTATCAAATTTGACGTATTCTAGATTCCCTTGTATCTCCATTGTAATGTCTTATATATAACCACCTATATGGTTCTATGTAACCTACACTCCGTAAAAAATGTGTTATACATGTATTGCCAAATTCCTATAAAACACTTTAAATAAGGAAAAACTTGGTTTTCACGTTACCAGTATACCCAAATTTTAATACAAAAATGTGTGATTTGGAATAAGTTTGGGGATACATTCATTATCTACGTTCATACACATATACATGGTACGGTACATCATGAGGCAGATAGTATTACCATTGTACTGGTAGGCCATTATTTCATGTTCATATGGGTTAACATAATAACATCATGACAAAATGGAAAGGTTTTACAGTAAATGTCTTATGACAAAATGGAAAGGTTTGACAGTAAATGTCTTCCACTTTTCTTGTTCTGTAAAGGGTTCATAATATTTGTAAGCTGATTATAATGATGGAAATCCAAAATGTATAGAAACACATAAAACCTGTCTAAAAAGTTGTAAAAGTAAGATTTTCTTATTTAACTAAGTATCACTTATGTTTTATGTTGCAGTTTAAGAATAATTTTCCATAATCTCAAATAATTAAGGAAAATCTGTTGCATTTTTAAAACCTTTGTAACATGATACTGAGTGGTGACTTCTATTTTACTCTACTCCTGGGTTTGTACTACTAGTTTTAATGATGTGCCACAGTGGTATCTTACAATCAGTAGCTAGCTATACACTTTAGTTTTGGCAGTTTTTATTAGCCAGAAAAGTTTAATTGTTTTTGAGATCTTCATTACAGTGTTATCTATTAGGTTATTTACTGGTAAATTGAATTTGATTGATTTATCTCCCTTGAATTTTGTTATTAGAATAAGTTATCTCCCTTTATTCTTATTAGAATGAGTTATCTTTCTTGATATTTTGATTGGAACAAGTTATCTCAATTAATTCTTTATTTGAAAAAGTAATCTCCCTTGATTTGTTTTCTCTTTTTCTATTCTATGTGAAAATGGAAAAAATGAGGTTCATTCCATTGCAAATTTATTATATTCTTGACTCTTTTGAGTTATCTGTATGTTTATCAATAAATATTTTCATGGGTTTTCCAATCATCATACATTCATAAATAGTTGAAACATTTATTGTGTTTTTGGTCTATATAATTAGATATACATGTAAACTCTCATTTTAAGCTTATGAATAAATTATTTCCACAAAATAAATCCGAATAAATCTGGAGTAAATTACTATGACGTCTTGGTATATTATCTATGTTTTAACCAAGATACAACCATATAGAGGATAGATATCTGATTGTGCTGAGACATTATAAGATGTTTATAAGAATCTGTATGATTTCCCAGGAGTAATTGTGTCTACCTATCCTAAAAATCTAGTTATTTTATCAGAAAAACATGTTCTTTATCAGGTTAAATCTATGAATTGGGTTATTTAGGATTACTTTATACGGGTCTTCTTGGCTTATACTTTACATTCAGAGAAATATTTTTTGATTATTGAAACAAAATAAAATAGGAAATTCCGAGGGGAATAAAGATAAGTTTCAAGATCTCCTGACTTGTGTCAGTTTTAGAGTCTACTGTTTTTGTCATCTTCAGGGTCTTTCATTTATTGGATAATTACTCTTTGCATAAATTCATTGGCATAAAAGGTCAAGTTGATTCAGGAACTTATGTGTTTTTAATGACAGCCAAGTTTGATACAGGTGTATTGAAAGTCACATTTAATATGATACAAATATAAGGAAGGTCAGATTTGATACAGGTTTGATGATGATCAATTTGATACAGGCATGAGGAAGGTCAAATTCATTTCCAATAAAAGGAAAGTCAAATTTGATACAGGTATGCATAAGCTCAAGTTTGATACAGATATAATGATGGTCAAGTTTGATACAGGTATGAGTCTGTATGAGGAAGCTCAAGTTTCATACAGGTATGAGGAAGGTTCAATTTGGTACAGGTTTGTTGAAGGTCAAAATTGATACAGGTTTGAGGAAACTCAACTTTGATGCAGATATAAGAAAGGTCAAGTTTGACACAGAAATAAAGAAGCATGAGTTTGATTCAGGTACGTGAAAGGTCAAATTTGATAAAAAGTTTATCGAAGATCAAGTTTGATACAGGTATGAGGAAGGTCAAATTTAATACTGGTATGAAAAATGTCAAATTGAAACAATAAGGAAGGTCAAATATGATACAGATGATGGTTAATTTTTAGATAGGTATGTGGATGGTAAAGTAAAATACAGCCATTAGGCAGGTCAAGTTTTATAAATACAGAAATGAAGAAAGGGAGTTTGATTAGGGTTTGACAGGTATTAACATCAATATTAAACATCGTCTAGCAACCAAATCTGTATGATAGTTGTAATGAGCTCTTTTTGCTCTTTTACTTCAAAATAGAAAATTCATTTATTTACAGTTTGTCATAATAGCCTTGCAAATTTTGTAAATGGGTATACATCAATGGATTGTAGAAATCATGTTTTTTGACCGATTGATTTATTTATAATTGTCTATAATGGTCTTTATTACCATTTGATATAGGAAAATGTGATAATAAGTTCAAAGCTGTAAATGGATGCAGTTCATTTTGATTTTATCCATTATGTCTGACCTTGAAAAGCATGTTGACAAATGACATTTAGTTTGACAAATTCACATTTAGGAATATTTTATACTTCTTAAGGTGGTACCCAACACTTTCACTAAAATTCATTTGGCTCGTTTAATTTTCCTAAAATTTTGACAAAGTATTTACTTTGACCCTTTTACAAAAATATAAAAAATTCAAAAAATTTGAACCAAGCGTTTTATCAGAAAAAATACACTGGTTATATAGCAGTTTGACAAACACTAATTTTGATCATTGAGAAGCTTTATATTGCCTTCACAACGCAACGTAATTAAAACGTTTAGCTGATATTACAGAGTTATCTCCCTGTAGTGTTAGGTACTACCTTAAAGGCATTTGATGAAACTTAAATATCTTTAATCAGAGATATTTTAAATAATGCAATTAGTTTTGTTGTTATCTAAAAAGATACAAACATAATATCTTTAATCAAATTCATGTTATTTAAATTATGCATTTATTTTGTTGATTCTCAAATAATTAAAATAGAAAAATAACAAGAAAATAGCTCATAATGATGTCATCTTATAAAAAGTGATCACCAAATTAGGACATTAAAATCCCTCTATGTTTGGACCTGAATTGCATTTAACATCTGATGATTAATTGTGAATGTGCTCAGCATTTTCAGTTTAATTCAAATAATGTCATCTGAAAAAGTGGAGAAACTTTTATAATAATGGTATTCCTCTAAGTATGTTATTAATCAGATTTGAGAAGATGAGTCATTTTAGTGTGCATGAATTTCAGTGGGGGATCCAGAAATTTTCATAAGTTAAAAGGCTCGCTGACTGCCAAAGAGGGGTTTGCTTCTGTCATGCTTCCGTGATTCCCTATATAATCAACCAATTTTTTCTCCAAAAAGGTTACAGGGCCCCCTAAATCTGCCTCTGAATTTGACAACCAATGGACCTTACAGTATAGCAGCCCTCAGTGACCACTCAATAACATGCAAAAACTATATAATATTTGATACAGCTATAGAAGCAGGGGATAACACAATGTAATTATAAGATAGCTGTTAAACTTAGCTGCCAAGGGGTTAAATAAAAAAAAAACTAAGGCATAATGAATCACAGTAGCTTACTCATTATTTCAGTGCCGATAAATACCTAATATAATTAGGATTTAATTGAAAGGTGAAAGTGAAATGTATAACTTTTTATAGTTGAATCAGTGGTCGTAATGATGGCTCTTGGATATTGATGATTATTGTTCTGAATGCATACCTGTCAACTGACCCGGATTCTGCGGGTGTGACCCGAGATTTTCACAATTCTGAGGGATCACCCGGATCACCCGCCGGGTCATTGAAATAACCCGGAAATTCCGAAAATGACCCGATTTCACCCGTATTTCTTAGCCTTGAGATTGATTTTCATGACATAAGTAATATTCCTTTGAAATACCGGCAAATTCGTAATTCTTCCATGAACATGCAGTTCATCTAGCTATGTAAACTGTTAAATTAAGTGACCCATTAAAGTGCATGGCTTCACTTGACAGCTTTGGTGTCAAACACACTGTTGATTAACACCAATTACCTTAGCTTTAGGTCGTAAATAAATTGCCCTGTTGTTTTACAAAGATATTTCAACTAAGAGTTACTTCCCCTTATTTGTCACAATTCAAAATTATTCCTTATATTTACGTTTTATGGGTGAAAAAGATTAAATCATAATAATATAAAATTCAAATACATATTGAAAAATAATTTTTCATTATTTTTATACCTTTATACAATTTTTTTTAAAAAGTTGAAAATTATTTTTTACATTTATACTTCCTTTAACTGTATTACTATATTTTATCATAGTCTAATTTCCTCGTAAATTGATAGATGAATGTTCATTCATGTAATTCCTCTACATGGTAAGATTAAAGGCTAGTACACTCATTTGAAAAATAAATTTTAGATGATGACAACAGTAAAAGACATAAGACTGTGATACACAAGATAATAAAAATCTTTAAAAGTGTAATGAAATAATAATAAATAAGATTTAAAATGACTTAACCAAGTGAACATGCATTGATGTTTTGGTATCTTTGATATACATTATAAGAAAATGTACCATAAATACTGAAATTCAGCTCGAAAAAGTTTGTACGCGTTATGACCTGAGATTTGATTCTTCAACCTGCATTTTCATCGTCACAGGTTGACAGGTATGTTCAGAATGAGAAACATAGATTGTTGCCTTTGTAGGATCTTGTAAATGCATGTTACAGGTAATATCATAAAATGGACATAATTTGAAAGTTTTCATGCAAATTATCTCTTCATTGTATAGAAAATCTATTATGTGAAAGCAATTTATTAGCTTTTAACTTTCGTACATAAATTTTATCGTTTTGTAATCCTGGGTTATCCATCTGCTGTAAGTTGAATGTCTAGTTTTTGCTTGGCCTTGGCCTAAAGTACACATTTGTGTCCTTGCATAAAATCTGTCTTATTTCTACTTGTTTAGTTGATTCAGAGAACTTGTTCAGTTGATTCAGCGAAGCAATTGGCTTGTAACTTCATTGATTTTCTGCAGAACCATGTATACCATCTAAAGATATCACCAACTTTGGTCTACTTATGGTACTCTTTAGTGCCTCCATTGAAGAAGATTTAGTCCGGTCCTCATTAAAGAAAAATAAAACTTTTCATTAGTTTTAAAATAAGAAGATGATGAGGTATGATTGCTAAATGAGTCGGCTAATTTAGAACTAAGGATGTAAAAGTTAGCAACTGATAGGATGTACAGCTTTCACCGATGAGTACTTAACTTATACAACTTATAATACTAAGCTACATGTAAAAAAAAACAACCTCACAAATGTAAATCAATTCAAAGACTGTTGCTTTACTGATTCTTGAGGTTTTCAGAATCAGAGCAAAGACTTGCTGGCTCAAAGTCAGAATAACTTATGACTGAATTGGTTGAAATGTACTTCATCTTTAATTATTATTGACTGTTTGTTTATGAATCATAGCACATTATATATCAGAAGTAAGAGTGTAATGCAAAGTTGGGTTTAAGTTCATGATTTGATTGTGAATATGGTTAATAGATAACATGCTGACCTTTTAAAATCAGCAACATTTCATCTAATAATATTCAATAATATTCACAAAAATCTTGAGACAATATAAAGAGTAAAAAGCTTGCAGATATCTGTTATGAACAAAATGATTTTCAGAAGTAAATGAAAAAAAATTGGGAAAAGTAATGAAACAAATAACATTTGGTATCACATAATACCGTTCTCTTTCATCTTCCTTGTAATTGAACAACAAAGTATAACAATGTTACTCCATTTAATACAGAAAATTCAATTAAGATATCTGTATCATGACAAAACAAGGTATTTATTTGTAATGGATTGTGGGTAAAATTGCCCACTATCGAAATAAAACAATTCAATCTATTAGACAAATATGTCGGAATGATTTCCTTGTAGATTGTGTATGATCTAATCAAAGTGGACTGAACTTTTATGTTGGAACCGATCAGATAATTTATTTACAGAACCATATGTCTTACACAAGAACTGATGAGAAAGGATGATATAATTAGAAGCTACACAATTAGAAGTTGCAAAAGATTATAAATAAGATAGAATAATTTATGTAATGAAAGCATGATGCATATGAGTAATTGGTCAAATGTGATTATTATGCTTTACTTATAAATAAATGAACAGTCTGGAGTACAAGCCACGTGGAAGGTTTCACTTACTTCGCAGAATATGCTTTGAAATGTGTGATTGCTGCCTTGTTAGCAGCAATAACCTGCACTTTTTCAAAATCTACAATGATGTCTTTTACTAGCAATGATATTGATCTCTCTTACCACAGGTCAGCCCTTTATCGTCCACTTCCTATGGACTATAATAGTTTCTAAAGACCATACTCAAAAATGGTATCAAGGGAGAGCGGAAAATTCAGTCCCTTAAATTTTCTCCCCAGAACGGGGATTGAACATAAGGAACCTTTGTGTTTGTAGTCTGATGCGCTAACCACTAAACCATGGCTCTCCATTCTTCTGTTCCTTGAACCTTTGACCTCTTGATTGCAGAGTTATGGGACTTTATTATATAAGTTTTGCATCAAACCAGTAATAGATTTGGATGGTTATTGTTTTATTGAAAAGTTGCAACAGAGACATATAATATAATTATAATTGTATTATATGTTTCTGGTTGCAAGAATTTGATTGATGAATCAAATGGCTTGTAAAAATATAAATTTTATTTCCTAGTTGATAGTCACAAACTCTGGAGTTATGTAACTTCTTCGTAATGTTAAATGCATTGCAATCTAAAAATGAAAAAAACATTGTTAAACAGTTGGCTAGATTTTACTTTAACTACCATCTATAGTAAAAGACTGACTTTGCAGTTTAAATTTTATCTAAGTTAAAGAGATATCAACCTGTTTGGTAGAATATTTGATAAAAACACAAAATCTGTGATTATTTTTTTGTTTGAAAGAACAGAAATTCAATTAACCCAGAGATCTTGTGGTTTAATTGATGATCTGAAAAGCAGGTGCTTTCATGTCTACTGCATGTCAGCTATCCAGTAGTTTTCCAAATCTGTATATATAGTCTGTCATTCTATATCATTTATATACATGCTTATAGCTAACATGATATTGAACAGTCTTATAGACAGGCATCTAGTAGAATGTATTCCTGATATGAAGTTTCCAATTTTACTAATGTACAAGTAATGGAAAAATTGATGTGATGCATTTTATTCTTTGTTACTATCCTCAGTATAGAATTGGTTTGGAAAATAATGTCCTAGGATAAGCTTCCAAACTGGATGAGATATTTATGGTAAAAGAATTCATTGTAATACAGTTCTTTTGTTGAGTAGAAATAGATTTTTATTCAGTCTCCAACAACTTGAGTGAAGTTTAATTCAAAAGTATTTATACTGTTTTAATATAACAAGCCTTAGAACTTAATATATAAGGGGGATATAAGCCTCAAAACTAAGGAAATACACTTAGTCTGTAACCAATAGGTACACAATCCCCAGTGAGCGAGTGCAATGTTAAGGGATATAAGTTTGTAACTGGGAGGGTCTCAATCCAGGTTTTAAGATGATGTTAAAATAATTAAAAAAAAAAAAAAAAAAAGGGGGGGGGGATATTTTTCCAGGAACAAGTTAAGGCCTAACATATTGAATTGAAAAATGCTCTATTAAAGTGAATAAAAAACTCTTCACAACAATCTTCTTGCCATTTAAGAACAGTCTCTTTTTTTTTAAACATGCAATCTTAAGTGACAGTGGTATATAAATAATATTTTGACATTACTGAATTGGATTATCTTAATACTTATATAGAACAAGAGAATCTGCATTTTACTTTATGAGACATGCCAATGTAAATTTCACACATTTAGTACCCACTAGCCAGGAAGTCCTAAAACTTTAAAAAGTAATGAGGTTTTAAAAAAAATCAACAAAAATTGAACAAAAGCTGTATTTAGGAATATTGTATAAATTTGTAACACATTAGTTCAACTTGTATTGCTTCTAAAATAATTATTGTAAAAATGATTTGCATTTAATGGTTTTGGGGCATCTATAACAATCCTGACTATACATAATTTGTTTTATTAAACAACAGCATACTAAAAACATAATGAAAAACAAAATGGTTTTATGACAAGATCTTTTTGTTCTTTTAGTCATATGTATATCTAATCAAAGTGTGGAAGATCTGATTAAAATCCTTTTAAGCAAAAACCATTTAGATAAAATTTAATAACACCAACTTAACTGTTTTTGGAGTAAATTAACCAATTTATTTTGAATAATTTGTTTAAAGTTAAATTCTTCCATTCATCAAAGTATGTGACATAAGCTGCTTGAAAATAATTAACTTTAGCAACTATTATTAAGTTGTTCCTTTCACCCTTTAAGAATGCATTAAAGTCTCTGTTGGGTTTATAAACAGATTAATAATCGGAGTTTTCCAATAAATAAAATGTGACATTATTCCTGTCTGCACATCTAACAACCGATGATCAGTAAAGGGTACTGTTCTGTTTAATTTAACGGTAAATTTTACTCAATGTGGCCTTGAAAATTACAATTACTGTATCAGAATAAATAAGGTAATTTAACGGTAAATTTTACTCAATGTGGCCTTGAAAATTACAATAACTGTATCAGAATAAATAAGGTAATTTAACGGTAAATTTTACTCAATGTTGGTGTGAAAATTACAATTTCCTGTATTAGAATAAATAATGATGTGAAGTAAATGATAATCGGACAGCAAACAACCAACACAATACAATGTAATGTCCATTGATGGTGGTGTGGTCTTTTGGTTAAAGTTCTCAATATGTTTGTTGATTCCTTTTCCTTTTATGTATTTTGAACTGCTGTCATGATGAAAGTCAATCCAGAATTTGTTAACTGTTATTCTCAATTCAGCTGAGGTTATGATTTTAAACCCAGTTACCCTGCATTTGACAATTGTTTTCAGTTACTATCTTAGTTGATTTGGGGTTTGCCGGTTTTCCTACCAAAGGTTGTGGTTCTGTCAAAGTAATACAGCTTTCTCCACTTCTGAATACTAGGCGCCACAATATTTCTGAGTGTGCTGAAAATAGGGTTTTTCAACAACAATCAATAAATGGTTCATGTTTTTATGCCCAATCTAGGGGCATTATGTTTTCCAGTTTGTGTGTCCATTCGTCCATTTGCTTGTTCATCGTTTCTGTCCCACTTCAGGTTAATGTTTTGGTCCAGGAAGTTTTTGATATAGTTAAAAGTCCAATCAACTTGAAATTTAGTACACATGTTACCTATGATATAATCGTTCTAATTTAATGTCAAATTAGAGTTTTTACCCCAATTTCAAGGTCCACTGAACATAGAAAAAGATAGTGCATTGCAAGTAGGGAATGTAGGGAATCAGTATCCTATTTTAACATGTTCCCATATTTTTTCTAGGATTTTGGAAAGTAATCTTTACATGCAGAGAAGATATTTATTT
Organism: Mytilus edulis; assembly: GCF_963676685.1. Lineage (NCBI taxonomy): Eukaryota > Metazoa > Mollusca > Bivalvia > Mytilida > Mytilidae > Mytilus > Mytilus edulis. The sequence goes on along the minus strand of NC_092344.1, from coordinate 31,194,705 downwards.
AAAATAACCCTTAATCCAGGATTTATATAATAACATGCAGAGAAAATATTTATTTTAGATAACTATTAATCCAGGATTTGTGTAACTGACTTACTGAGGGATCAAATAGATTGATTTTCCAGGTATTGTTATAAATCTCAATGAAAGCTGAGGAAACCTCTAAATATAATTAGTATTGTCTCAATTTACAGTCTCCAATCCTAATTACTTTATATAATCTTTTAATCTCTACAGTTTGAAAAACAATTGACACTATTTCCAAAAATATCTATGTATAACCTAATTAGAGAAATTGACAATTATTACATCATCAGATCTAAATGGGAAATATTTTACTAAATGGTATGTTAGTCCTACAGGCATTCATACACCTGTATTCTCACAAATTATTCGTCATTATCAACTATTTAATAGTGATTGTGTCTTAACCTGCAGGCAACTAGACCCTTCAATTTTATTTTATTTACTTGTTGAGAAAGACTGTTACTTATGTAAGTAGATATTTTTATTTTTTATTTTTTTTTTATTCTCAATATTTAGAAAACAGTGCATGTTATTACACAAGGCATTACACTACATTTTTAAAACATTATCTTACATTAGAAAATGATGTTATTACATTTGCAGATATTTTGCTGAATTTATTGCTATAAATGAAATTCCTTGTATTATCTATCTGCTAAAATTATGATTTCTTCAAAGGCAATAGTTACAATATCTCTTGTATTCAAAAATATTATTTTGACATGTTTCCTCAATAAAATTGTAATTTGTTAAATTATTGACAAATTCATACATATTTATTTTGAATAAACCATTTAATTCTATTCAAATGTTATATCATTTGAAGCTATTGTAAGGATATGGAGAAACTCCTGTGACTTCCCACTCTTATATGATCGATGGATTGTTACAGTCACATGTTTTCTAACTGATGACTACTTTGTGTCCACATACATTGTTTTTTTGTTTCGGTAAATATATGGTTTTATTGACTTTTTAAAAACTATTTTTTATTTCTGCCATTCTCGGTCATTAGCCTCTGTAAATATCAGTTTTTCAAAAGTCAATAAAACCACACATTTACCTCATCTAAAGACTGTAACTGTATAGTATTTTTCTTAAAGCATGTATTGACCATGATTTTTTATTTGGTATTAATTCAGAAAGAATATTATCTTATGGTTTTGGACTGTCTAAATATGTGTTTTTTGTGTTTTGTTCTAATGTGTATATATATATATATGTTATGACATAATCTCTGTATAAGAGGAAATAAAGTCAATAATAATAATAATGGAATTTTTGAAAGTTCAATGTCCAAAAAAGGTCATCTTAGTACAATAAACAAGTTATTTTGTTTGAACCTAAGATATTGAAAGTGTAAATTTATTCTGCTTTATAGAATTTCGAGTTAATTGAATGCACCTGAGTATCTATTCTTTAATGTGTTTTATTTTCTGATGGAAATGAAAACCTTAAAAAAATAAGTAGTGGATTTATTATATTATAGTCTATTTTCTTTATGAAAATTATACTCTACTTGATTCACTAATACAGGTCACTGTTCCTACCTGAAAATAAATTAATTGTTGGTTTTTATCACTGAAATAAAAGTATGGTTGCTAGGAAACACACATTTTATTTTATTATTGTCATAAAAATTCTGTAAATTGAATATTCATGTCTTGTGGGCAGTTTTTATTTATTAAGAATAGGAAGACACAGTTATGTCCCTTGGCTATGTTATTGATCAAAAGAAGTAGTAGAGTGAACTACATTTGTACAAATACAATACATCAAGCCTCCAGTTATGATTTTAACAAATGATTGGTTAAAGAGAGAAAACAAATATTTGAAATGATAATCTGAATATTTGACTGGTTTGTTTGTAAACATACGGAAGCAATAAATCGTCTGAGACATCTATGACCGACCGTGCGAGGGCTGTATAGCCGTCAAGGTTGTTAAAAAATTCCATCATCATAAGACATCTATGGACTGTTCTATGTTTATGGTCTCACTCTCATTTAATTACTACTTATATTTACAAGGAATCAAGACTAGTAAAAAAAAGTTCTATCTTTTATAAACTTAGTTTTATATTGTTATACAACTAAATAGATATAAGAAGATGTGGTATAAGTGCCTATGAGACAACTCTCCATCCAAGTCACAATTTGTTATGGTAAACCATAAATATATAGGTCAAAGTGCGGTCATCAACTTGGAAACTTGGCTCACACCAAACAGCAAGTTATAAAGGGTCCCAAAATTGACTAGTGTGAAACCATGCAAACAGGAAAGCCAACAGTCTAATCTTTATAAAAACTAGAAACAAGAAACACTTATGAACCACATCAACAAACGACAACTACTGAACATCGGATTCCTGACTTTGGACAGGTGCAAACAAATGCAGTGGGTATAAACATTTTAATAGGTACCAATCTTCACCCTTATCTGAAACAATAGTGTTACTTCAAAACATAGAAGGCACTCTATAAAATATCAATTGAAATGGCTTAATTCATTCAAAAGACATATTAACACAAGTGAACATATACTGAATGAATAAATTTGATCTATGACTCAATGTAATTACAAAATCAATAAAACAAGGGGTTAGATGTTAAACAATTTCTGAAAAAATAACCATAACCTTGAACAAAATGCCTTGCATTTTTTGGTTGGACAAGCAGTTCAAAAAAACCTTCCTATAAAATAATTTTTAGGTGATTGATCATACCTAGTTCATTGTCCAGCTCAAGAAATATGTAGAAGATAGGAGTGGCTATTTTGTTAAAGAATCTGATACATTATCTTTCTATACATATGATGGTGATTCTTTTTTGTAATGATGAAGAAAATCTGAAGTGTTCTGCCAATAAATATGAACATAAATAAATTAATTGATATGTATCTAATATCATCATTCAGCAGCCACAGATGTTTACTTTGTCAAATTATCATCTTTGGAATTTTTATTTTTTAGATTGACGTCACAACTGCATCATGGGAAATAAACAGACAAAAAAGAAGTTATCGAAAGAAGATTTAGATTATCTTGTTAACAATACAAAGTTTACAAAAACTGAAATCAAAGACTGGTATAGAGGATTTATGGTAATGTTTTAACTGATACAGTTTGTCCAACATGTGTGTGAAGGGGGAGGGGGGATAAGACAGGTATAGAAGATTTTATGCTAACTTTTTAACAGATACAACCAACATTTAATCAACAGAAATTGAAACATTGAAAGTGCCAAAACATTCCATAAAAACAAAACCACTGCATGAATTATAAAATTAAGGGGAATCAGGAACCCTAAAGATAGTCCTACTCCACATAATTACAACCAAACTCTGATGAGCGTGTTATCTGCCTTCATTGCTATAAATTTTAAACCATTCTTAAGTCTGACAATTTTCTATGGGAACCACCATATATTCAGTCTGACAATTTTCCATTGGAACTACTATATATTTCCATAGAAACTACCATATATTAAAGCATTTTGACAATTGATGGAATTCTTATACTTAAGATTAATCTTATCATTGATTACTAGAAAAAAAAATAGAAATGAATGTTTTTCAAAATAATAGGTTGTTTCACTTTTGTACTTTATACTTTTCCATGATTTTTAATGACTTTTAGTTTCAGCATTGAAAAAAGGAAATTAGAAGTTGGAGATAAATGATTATTGAAGAAAATAGAAAAGTCATCTGCACTATATATGCTAAAGTGTTAGACATGTACAGAGCTTTAAGGCTCTTTGTTATTGATTAAATCTATACTTAATGATTATTCCAGAGATTATTGTTTTCATTTTGAATCTTAGTGTTATGTTTAAAGTGCTAGACATCATCAAGTTTTAATCCAAGTTTTTGTTAGATAAACTCATGGTTTTTCATTTGTAATGTGAACTTGTTGTAGCAGTTTACAATTATAAAAACAGCCCATACTCAAAGTTATTTGCAGGTTATATTCAACATTTTGTTAAAAGTGCAAATTTATTTTATAAATTTCATTGGATGTTTGGTTACCTATAGTCTGTTTGCCAATCACCAATTTGATTCTTTTATTTTACTCTTTAATACAAGTTGTTTCCCTTTACCACTTGTAGACGGGTCCCAAATTCCCAAGTCCAACATTTCCCTTTGCCAACAGTCTGCAATTGAATAGTGGTTTCGTCCATTTCTGTGTGGATTAACCTTTTCTCACATTGAACCAACTCAAAATAACATGCGGAGAAAGTAAAATATAATGAAAATTCTGATAGAAAATCATTTTAGGGTAAAAGTGTAAATAATTATATTCGACATTTGAAAATCAAAAAAATTGAGTGTTAATTCTTTTAGATTTTCGAACAGGTATTTAATTAGATAAAGGAAAATAAACTTTCAGAAATCCTCAGACACACACTAGTAAGCATTTGTACAAGTTGCATGTTAAACTCTTCTAAAGATTTTCTCCATATCACTTCTAGTTTCCTCATGAATCATTACAGTGATTAATTATTGAGCGCGGAGAAGCTGGGATAAAAAGATAATTGTGGTTACACTATGTTAGTCACAAGTTTGATAAAGGCATTGCCCTCATATCTTTAGTTATTAGAAGTTAATATGAAACCTCTTTTATCTGGTCTAAGTTACAAAGCAGTATTGGAATGAAACGTCAATATTGATGTAGTGTTTTATCTTTTTGTGCATAAGTCGGTAAAAAAGCATTTATGATTACATTTTCCTATAGAAGATATTGTTTCTTAGATTTGTTTTCATCACCTTGAGAAAGACAATCCTTTGTTGCAGAATAATCATTATTGGTAACAACTGCTATTTGTCAAGGGATGTTTAATTTGTAAACTGTGAAGTCCCTATGCGTAAATTTCATCCAATTATGGAAAATTGAAACTGACATGGATTAGGGAATGATACGTTCTTGGCTTATCAAGGAAAAGTTTCCTATTTCATAAACTGTACATGTAAAATTGATTATAATAAGACACTTGTACTGTGCTTTAACATGTATTTGACATGGGTGATTTTATGATGAGTAAAATGACCAATCAATAGGATAAAAAGCATCCAAAATGTAGATCTTTGTAACAATTGCAGTTTTGTAAATTTCCCAAAGTCTAAAATAATTCATTTACAAATTCACCAAATGACAAATGAGAAATGAAAACAAGAAGATACAAGAAGAGACAACATCTTACTTGGTTCCTGAATGGGGTTTTCTTCATCTTTACCCGTCCTCTCTTTAATCATCATAATTGAAATAACAAAAAAGATACATAAAATAACATAAAATAACATACTATAAAAACAGTACTGGAAAAGCAATTATAACTCATAAACATAACAAAAACACATGTTAAACAATAATGAACAATATTGTATCAAAGGACTCTAGCAGTACTTATTTATTAATCTGCAGTTAAAGACACCACAAAATACTTACTTTGAATAGGCCTGCAGTTAAAGACATCACAAAATATATAGAAAGCAAGACTGAAAATTCATTATTTTACGGATTTCATTGGAAAAAAAGCTGTACATGTATCTGTTAATTAACTCATTTTATGTAAATTTCACAACAAAGTTGATTTTTTAGCTCACCTGGCCCAAAGGGCCAAATGAGCTTTTCTCATCACTTTACGTCTGTCGTCGTCCTGCGTCGTCTGTTAACTTTTACAAAAATCTTCCCCTCTGAAACTACTGGGTCAAATTTAACCAAACTTGGCCACAATCATCATTAGGGTATTTAGTTTAAGAAATGTGTCTGGTGACCCGGCCAACCAACCAAGATGGCCGCCATGACTAAAAATAGAACATAGGGGTAAAATGTAGATGTTGGCTTATACAGTGTTTTCCTTTTTTCACTAGGGTAAGGTGGGTGTTTTTAAAAATTCACTTACAACCGGGTGGTTTTTTTTTTAAATGTCCAACTGTTTTTTATTTTATTTACTGTAGGTGCACGTGGGGGTCACAAAAATAAAGATTAGTATAATATTCGTATTTAATTGAGTTGAACAAACTTAAATAGAAGGAGTCATATTAATTGTCAAATATTCTTTGATTTGATTTTTTTCAACAATTTATCTCTTATCTCTCTTCTTTCATTTACAATTTTATGCATCAGCATGGATTTAACAACAACAGACTTCAGTTGGCTCTTGCAGGACTCCCTCCTCCTGCGAATGCAAGGCCTTTCGATCCAGGTTTTTGTCCTGTTTCTTGCTTTTCTGCCGTATTTTTGGCACACAGAACAGTAGTATCCTTTCTCTGTGACTATAAGCCATTTGAAGTTATATCTCTGAAACCAAAGCATTTAGAGCAAATCTGACTGGGTTAAATTGTTCATAAGGTCAAGATCTATCTGCCCTGAAATTTTCAGATGAATTGGACAACCCGTTGTTGGGTTGCTGCCCCTGAATTGGTATTTTTAAGGAAATTTTGCTGTTTTGGGTTATTATCTTGAATATTATTATAGATAGAGATAAACTGTAAACAGCAATAATGTTCAGCAAAGTAAGACCTATAAATAAGTCAACATGACCGAAATGGTCAGTTGAACCCTTTAGGAGGTATTGCCCTTTATTGTCAATTTTTAACCATTTTTCGTAAATCTTAGTAATCTTTTACAAAAATCTTCTCCTCTAAACTACTTGGCCAAATTAATCCAAATTTGGCCACAATCATCTTTGGGGTATCTAGTTTTAAAAAATGTCGGGTGACCCGGCCATCTAACCAAGATGGCTGCCACGGCTAGAAATAAAACACAGGGGTAAAATGCAGTTTTTGGCTTATAACTCAAAAACCAAAGCATTTAGAGCAAATCTGACTGGGTTAAATTGTTCATAAGGTCAAGATCTATCTGCCCTGAAATTTTCAGATGAATTGGACAACCCGTTGTTGGGTTGCTGCCCCTGAATTGGTATTTTTAAGGAAATTTTGCTGTTTTGGGTTATTATCTTGAATATTATTATAGATAGAGATAAACTGTAAACAGCAATAATGTTCAGCAAAGTAAGACCTATAAATAAGTCAACATGACCGAAATGGTCAGTTGAACCCTTTAGGAGGTATTGCCCTTTATTGTCAATTTTTAACCATTTTTCGTAAATCTTAGTAATCTTTTACAAAAATCTTCTCCTCTAAACTACTGGGCCAAATTAATCCAAATTTGGCCACAATCATCTTTGGGGTATCTAGTTTAAAAAAAATGTCGGGTGACCCGGCCATCCAACCAAGATGGCTGCCACGGCTAAAAATAAAACATAGGGGTAAAATGCAGTTTTTGGCTTATAACTCAAAAACCAAAGCATTTAGAGCAAATCTGACAGGGGTTAAATTGTTTATCAGATCAAGATCTATCTGCCCTGACATTTTCAGATGAATCAGACAACCCGTTGTTAGGTTGCTTCCCCTGAATTTGTAATTTTAAGGAAATTTTGCCGTATTTTGTTATTATCTTGAATATTATTATAGATAGAGATAAACTCTAAACAGCATTAATGTACAGCAAAGTAAGAACTAAAAATAAGTCAACATGACCAAAATGGTCAATCGACCCTCTAAGGAGTTATTGTCCTTTTTATAGTCAATTTTTAACACTTTTCATAAGATTTGTAAATTTTTACTAATATTTTCCACTGAAACTACTGGGCCAAGTTCATTATAGATAGAGATAATTGTAAGCAGCAAGAATGTTCAGTACAAACACATCACCATCACCAAAACACAATTTTGTCATGAATCCATCAGCGTTCTTTGTTTAATATTCACATAGATCAAGGTGAGCGACACAGGTTCTTTAGAGCCTCTAGTTAATGTCATATGATCAAGACTTCCAGATAATAATAAGGAATCAGGAATTAAATCTTTATCAAGACAGTGACCATTACTTTTAAAGAAAAGAAAAATACCAGATGTAATTGATTGATATTTTAAAAGCCTTAAGGCTTTGGCTTACAGTATATTTTTCAAAAAAGATGACATCAATACGTTAACCTTATATTTAGAAGAAACTTCCTGAATCACCAGACCAATGTTTGATAGCTAGTGGTTTGCTCCATCGGATAAATTCTAATTATAGACACATTTTCGTTAGCCTGGTTGTTCTAACAAAAGAAACCCTGATGTATTATTTAATCAACATCAGACAGAATAGATATACCAAAATGGAATATATCAATTATTCCAAAGAAACTCATTAAAAGCCACAACACAAAAGGTTTTGTCAAACATTTTTAAGACCAAATTGAAAAGAGTGACGGAGTTCCTGGACATAGTAGTATGATCAAAACCAATATTCTAACAACTGGTCGGTTTGAATTAAATACAATCTATAGCTGTTTTTAACAATCATTGGGAACAAATATCAAGAAACTTAATTAGCTTGTGTATGGTTTTCCTCGTAAAATTGGTTGACATTTATCAGTCCCATGTAAACATGCTATGCTCTAACTTGAGGTTTCTTTTGACATCTATTGGGGTTTGAGATGCATGACATCAAAACAAGTAACGGCAAACAAATATCATTTGAAAGACTTTGTCGGAATTGAAATGAGAATGACAATTTTAAAACCGTCAAATAAAGTGTTAAGAATTTAGATTGGTCTGACCTACAAATGCTGGATGCCATTGAAATGTATTTGATTATAACTTATAAATATCAAGATCAGTTCAATCTTCTCATTTGAGCAAGATCTGGGACGATCTAATGTCAATTTGCTGTATTCAGACCAAGATCTGTTATCACAGTGACATTCTAGCTGAATGCTTCCGTTTTTAATCTAAATAAATATTTGTTATGTTTTTCAGACTGTCTGCATAATAGCATTGTTTTTCATGATTTGAAATTTAAAACAAAATTCAATAGGAAATATGGATTCCCAGACAATTTGATCTGATTGTATGCATAGTTTCAGGATTTTATAAAATTTTGACTTGTCAGCACTAAGCATCAAATCTAATAACTAGGGCAGACGTTTTTGGTACTTAACAATTCATCTTTTATGTATCCCTTTACAGATTTTGTGTTATATAAGGTTTTTTTAATCAGACATAAATTTGACTATGTCAACCAAGATTAATAAAGGCCGATGGAACACTGCATTTGTTAACAAATATAATATATTTTCGTTTTGAATGTCTTGATTGCACAACAGGTACATATATTCTAAGAAATTAGTTCATATATTTCATTTAGCCAAGAATAGGAATACTTTAAAAACTACATTAGCATTATAAACAAGTCAATGAAATTGAAAAACTAGAAATTGATGATGGAAAAAAAAGAAAATTGTATCTAACACACAGAGTAGCAATATTCTGCATTTGAATAACTGGCTTCTATATTACTGTCTAAAAAGACTACAAAAAGCTGCTTGAACTATTGATTTTGAGGAATTTTAATTTTGATTTTTCATTCCATTTCAGCGAGATTGCCCAGAAGGTCTTCTATCAAAGAACAAATTTTTAGAAGTGTACACAACATTCTTTCCAACAGGAAATCCGGACAAATTTTGTGAACATGTGTTTAGATCATTTGATGAAGACAACAGTGGTAAAATTGACTTCAAAGAATTTTTGTTAGCAATTAATATAACGTCAGGTGGTAACCCACAGGATAAATTGAATTGGGCCTTTAGTATGTATGATATAGATGGAAATGGGACCATTGAGAAGAAAGAGATGGTAGAAATTATAGCTGTAAGTATTATAGTCGTAGAATTAAACTATAGACTTATGAGGAAAAAATTACTGGTTACTATAAATAATCACATGCATACAAAATCATCTACCAAAAACAAACTTAAAAGAAAACAATATTCCAAACGAAATTTATGATATGCTGATTGTATTGAAATTGTTTTCAAGAACCAGTTCAAATAGTCCATAAAAGTTTCATGGTATTTGATCCCACTTCTCTCAGAACTCTTGTATTTTGTACATTGTTTTGATGGATGGACATACACACAACTGTATAAAATTATATGTTCCATCAATGGCAGGAATACAAAAAGTATTTTTTAAGGATAAGATTAAGTTTCCATTTTCAAACCCTTTTGTCTGTAAAATTATTCAACTGTCTGACTAGATTGTGATGAGCAATGTCTCTGTGATGTTTGGCCACTCTCTATAAGGGACCTACAAGTTGTCTGTTGTTAGGAAACATTTTTACATTGGCTAGAGGTATAGGGGGCTGAGTTTAATTCTGCCACATTTTTGCTCCTATCCCAAGTCAGGAACCTCTGACCTTTGTTAGTCTTGTATGTTTTTTTAAATTTTGGTTCATTTATATGTTTCTGATTTAAGTGTGATGTCCATTTTTTTCTAGTGAACATTTTTGTTGAGGGACTAGTTTAAGACCACCTTCTGGTGCAGGATTTTCTGGCTGTGTTGAAAACCCATTGGTGACTGTTTTCTGCTCTTTTATTGTTTTCTCTTTGACATATTCTCTGTTTTCATTCTCAGTTTTATCTTGCCTCCCTTTCAAATTTAAATCAAATATATCAACCCACTCCTCTCTAGATATCAGATATCACAATCCACCCTTTGGATCTTTTTTTTTTGTAATTATAAATTGTTCGTTTATCTTATTGCCTATAATACAGCTAAAATATTGCTTACCGTATGACAAAACATCCAGAAACCAATTTGATCAGAAAGATATAAATAACCTGGTTTATTATTAAAGTCAACGAATCTATATTTTTATTTGTCTTTGTCAGTACCTATCTCTTGAATGATTCATTTGACTACTTTATGGGTTATTTACAGTAACAGAAATGGCTTAAGTTTCTGATGCTGATGATGATATCGGATTTTATAATTTAAGACACTGTATTATGAATCATGTCATTGTGTAGTATATCTGCTTTGTTTGGTTAAGTCCACGGAAACTTATTTACATCATCCTGATAATGTGTCAAGAACCAACAATAAATAATAACTAGATTGGTTTTATATGAATATTGAGGCCACCAGGGTTACATATTTTATTACTGGACGGGTCAATAATGACCATAACTGTCTCTAGCAGAGATTAAATTTACTTAACAAAACAAACCTACCAGGAAGTTGTTTAGGCATCAAAGTGGTTGCTTGATTGTCAAGTTCATTTGATGGATAAACTTAAAGCTTATATTCCATTGCCAAGTCATAATAAGGATTGTTAAAGAAAGATCTAATTCTGTTGCTAGTGTTGAAAGAAACTATCAATTCCTAAATTCACAATAAATTAAGGTTCAATTATGAAAATTAGAGAAAATGGAGTACATGGCAATGAGTCAGCAACCCAATAACATACAAAAATTAAAAGACATTAGCAAGCAATATACATTTTCAACAAATCTCAGTATTGTGGATAATTTATTTTTGTGGGTACCAATTTTTGTGGAATGAGGAAAATAGGCCTTTTCTTGGCTATTTGATTTCTTGGGTTTGCAAAAGTCTGCATACAAATTTATAGGAAATTTGTTATTCGTTGAACATTCAATTTTGTGGTTCATCTGTACCCATGAAATCCATGAAAATTAATATCCAACCAATAATAATGAATTCACAGTATGTCTAGACTTTAGAGTAGAACAATCTTTTGAATTTTCATTTGAAATGAAAAATGATTTTCTATTATAGGCTATATACCATATGCTGGGATCAAATTTGTCAAATAACGAACTAGATACACCAGCAGAACGCACAGAAAAAATATTTGAAAAAATGGACATAAACAATGACGGTGTTCTAACGAAGAAGGAGTTCGTAGAAGGATGCATGAAAGATCAATTTCTCTATCAGATGTTAACAGCAGATGCATGCCAGAATGAAGGATGATGAAATATTTTAGAAACATTTCCTTGAAATATTCCAGATCATTAAAATGTTTTTTAACTTTTTATTGAGAATCAGTGCAATCATTTTAGAATGGAAGCAAATTGACTTCTGACGAACATGTGCACCACGGTGGAAAACAAACACAGTGGCTATATTCCGTAACGACAAATATTTGTAATGATTCTTTTTACTATTTGCATAAAAAAGATAATCAAGTATTATTCTGACTAATTGAAGCTGATTGTTTGTATTTAATTGATCCACACCAGAAGTATATACTGTGATTGTGATTCTGTGTAAATATTGATAGTTCATTTTCCATCAGTTTAAAATGTCAAAGTTCCATTCTCATTATTTTAATTAACACACTTTGTTTTATAAATATTTCTATTTGCTTTTAACTTTGTATAAGCCTTTCACATTATTTTTATTTTATGTTTATACTTGTTATTACTTCATTACAATTAAAATATCATCCATTTGAATCGTTGTATATAGAAAATAAATTAGAATCAAGATCAGATAAGGTCTGAAGTCATGAGGTCATATTCATTTAGATTCGTCATTAATTTGGAGGCTATGCAAGAAGTGAAAAAGGTTTTCAGAAATTGTTTGGATTTATTCAGTTTTGATTATTTGCATTCATGTATGAAAATGATGCTAGATTGGATTTTTTTTTTCATTCAACAGCCATCAATCAATCAGGTTTTTTTTATGCACTTAAAAATAAATGGATGAAAGAATTACTTTTTTATGTGTTCCTTATACCAAATTTTCTGGAATTTATCTAAATGTCAAAACAAAAGTTAAATGCATTGTAAAGTAAAAATCACAGATTTTTTTTATCAGAGAAATTTGCTTTTGACACCTGTTCCTTGAAGTGCTAGAACAGTGATATATATAAAATTTGATGACTCTTTGCATTTCAAATGAAAATCTATCAACCATATATCAAATTGTCTGAAGAACAAAAAAGGTAGAAATTAAAATGTTAAATTTGGTGCATCTGAAGCTCTCTTCTCGATTTACCTTTTAGGACATTCAACCAAAACATTTTGAAAGCAAGAATGAATAACTACTTGAATATTTATATATCAGTAGCTTTTGACCAAAGGTAATTTTGTGCAGAAACTTTAGCACATAGACTAAACTGTCATAGAAAGAAACTGTCAATTGGAAAAAATTTCTAGCTAAATAAGATCTTCAAATAAGTAATCATCATGACCAAAATCATTAGTTTTACCTCTTATTGGAGTTATTTCCCTCGATTGAGAATTTTTACCCTTATCGCCTTTTATTTGACAGTTTTATCCATAAAAAAAATCAATTTAAAATTCTGGATCTTGACCAGATTAAACTTGTGAAAGTTATATTGTTTGGAGTCAGGACGTTGTTAATCTGGTTAATCATGTTTGCTTGACAGTACTACAATCCTATAAGGTAATTTGTTAATCTGATTAATCATGTTTACTTGACAGTACTACAATCCTATAAGGTAATTTGTTAATGTAGTTTATCCTTGGAGAAGTTTTGTTACAAATAATGCTGTTGGAAATGTTATCTTATCTGACCAATCAATATTGAGTTATCATACTTTCTACGGCATTAATGGTAAAAGCATGGAAAAACTCTTACTTTTGTAATGGCTAGAGTATAAATGAACATCACAAATGTATGTAATGTTAATATTGTTATCTTCTTCATTATTGCACAAGCAGGAAAACTGTTGTACATAGAGTTACAAGGAATACAGATTAAAACATGGGAATTATGCAACATGTTCCATTCTCAGAAAGTAAACAGACATGATTGATGTTGATTAGTCAGCTAAAACTGATATTTGCTGTATGAACTGACAGTAAATAAATTGATTGAGAACTTGTTTTTTTAAAACATGAATTCTAAAATGGTTTGATTTTTAAATACAGTTTATTTCTGTTATGTTAAACACAAATAATGCTAATTGAAGACAGACAAGGCAATATTTCAATTAGTTTTGATTAATTTGGTTATAACAGTCTTGCGTTTTCTTTCACTACATGTATTATCCTTTATAGAGATTTCCTGGTTGTAAGACGCTTTCAAATCAAGAATTTCCTTGTTGAAAACATCATCCGAAATTTAATTGATGCAATCACGAACGCTATTAAATAGAAGAGAGATAACTGTGTCACATGATGGATCCCAGATATGTTCAACATGTATCCACAATCTCTCTAATAACATAAACTTGCATGGTTGAATTCATTTACACAAACAACTAAGTATTTAACTAGGATTATCTCATCGACAGAAAGGGCAAAAAACACAAAGGATTGAGTCCGTATAGCCATAAGCACTTAAATACAGAAACTAGACATAAATTGTGAAAAAAAAATATTGTCACGAATCAAGCAAAACGTCACAAAAGGCCTGTAGATTTCTCATATATTGATTAAAACAAAGACAGCCACTCACTTTGAATTTGCATGAAAAAGCTGTCAATAGAGGTCCGCAAAGCTATGCATGTTCAAAGATCGGGGTGACTAAAACCGAAGCCAAAGGAATCAACATGCAGAACAACATTACCAGCTTACAGCAATTCTTGGCGACATTGAATAACTCAAATAGTACGAGAGCCAACGAGAAATACCCACACACTTGGCCTCCATATTACCAACTGTCTAAGTAAAATGATGAACCTAGATGTCATACCAGGAATATCAGACAATGAAATTGTATATGCAGAAATGCACATCGAATCGAAGACAAACAACCTAAAATTAAGAAAAATCCAACTTTATAGAATACTAGTAGTTTAATGGGACAGCATGAAAGATCGAAGATTCGAATTTGCTTTATATTAAATATCAAAACGAAAGAAAAATCTGAACATAAATATACTCTAGAGTATGTTTAATAAAGATTTTAAGGCAGTATTAACATGTATATGCCTTCCAAAATATGCAAGACCAAGGACTTAATACCTCGGTTAACCCATGAAATAGAAATACTTAGACAAAGAGACATATCTCACAAAAAGAAACAGAAATCAAACAATGCTACTGATATTACGATTTAAACAACTAAAAAAAAATATAGAAGATAGAAAACGATAGATTTATAACGAAAAGTCTGTAATCAAATGGCAAAATCAAAAGCTCAAATACATCAAACGAATGGATGACAACTTATGGCAAGCCGTTCTCGTCAAAACTATGTTTAAACCATTTTTCGAGAAATTTACACACCGAGAATTACAAAAAAACACATTGAGATTTAAAAACTTCAAAACACACACTGAGAATTAAAAATTACACACTGAGAATTAAAAATTACACACTGAGATTTCATAAAGACGCACTGAGATTACAAAAATGAAAAACACACACTGAGAATTGAAAATTACACACTGAGAATTGAAAATTACACACTGAGAATTGAAAATAACACACTGAGATTTCAAAAAGACACAGAGAATAAATAAACTGAAAAACACACACTGAGAATTATTAATTACACACTGAGATTTCAAAAATACACACTGAGATTAATATGCAAATTACTAATGAATATTCATGAGATGAATAATTCAACAGATTAATATCTTGATCTCAAAAACTCTTGTATAGTGAAATGCGATTCCTTCAACCAATTAACATTCGTAATAAATTTCATGACTTAACATCGCTCATATTCACAAGTTTGTTGCCTATAATTCATATCATTACTACCAGTGTATCGGGACTTTAAACCGTTTTAGCATGGGTCCCTTTTAAAAAGTCTTCCAACTGTTACCCTGATTTCGCAAGTTAATCTTTTATATTTTTGTTACGTTTATATGCTATTATAGACACTTGAGTAAAAACTTCACTGCATTATTTGTTTTTCAGTGCAAATTGTTCCAAGTTTTCTTATAATTTTAATATAAAGTTTTCACCATTTGGTATAAATATTTTGTAATGAGAATAAGCAGGTATTTTTCTTGTCCTTGTATTTCTAAAGTTTTTTTATGAATAATTTGGAACCAAATCGCAGGACTAACGAGTTCTGTCCCCTAGTTGCTTTAAGCTTGTAATAGATTCAGATTAAGTATGCTAATTAGATATGTGCGCATAAAAAGTGCGCACAAATCTCAGTGTGTCATTTTAAATTCTCAGTGTGTAATTTCAAATTCTCAGTGTGTGTTTTCAATTTATTTATTCTCAGTGTGTCTTTTTGAAATCTCAGTGTGTTATTTTCAATTCTCAGTGTGTAATTTTCAATTCTCAGTGTGTAATTTTCAATTCTCAGTGTGTGTTTTTCATTTTTGTAATCTCAGTGCGTCGTTATGAAATCTCAGTGTGTAATTTTTAATTCTCAGTGTGTGTTTTGAAGTTTTTAAATCTCAGTGTGTTTTTTTATAATTCTCAGTGTGTAAATTTCTCGAAAAATGGTTTAAACATAGTTTTGACGAGAACGGCTTGCCATAACAACTTTCATATTCCTGACTTGGAACAGGCAATTTCTTATGTAGAAAACGTTAGATTAAAATTGGTTTTATAGCTATCCAGACCTCTCACTTGTATGACAGTCGCACAAAATTCAAAGATCAAGCTTATAAGATAGATCTCAAATAGAATATGCCTCGACATTATGTGACCAATACCAGCAAAACCACATAGAAAATACAATGACGAGCTGCACGATATGAAATCAACATATAAAACAGATCAATTTTAAGCAACATGTTAAATGAGCTAGGAAATGCTTAAATACAAGACGATAAGAAGCGGTCGACTCATCACATATTACAAATAACAAATGACTTCGTAGGATTAGACATTAGAAAATACCTACAAAAATCAACGTGAAACTCCAGTCGGACAGAACATCTTACAAACTTACTAGTATTCCAGTCAACCACAAAAGATTGTAGATGGTCCTTCTTCGTAAACACTGTCTAGGACTGGAACAAACTGCCTCAAGATATCGACACATCAATTTCTCTTGAAATATTCAAGTATCGTGTGACAAACAGCTCTGTTTTATCATTTCACCAATAATGTTTTAAGATTTTTAATCGTGCTCAAGTTGCCAGAATATTCATCATCTCAAATGTAAGTAGTATTTGGAAGAAGATCTCGACCAATGTCCTCATTTAAAACATGAACACAGGTTCAATCCACCATTTTCTACATTTGAAAATGCCTGTACCAAGTCAGGAATATGACAGTTGTTGTCCAGTCGTTTGATGTGTTTTGTCATTTGATTTTGCCATTTGATTAGGGACTTTCCAATTGAATTTTCCTCGGAATTCAGTATTTTTGTGATTTTACTTTTTTTTTGTATTACAGGTTTTGAATCGGAAATGAGCATTGATGGGACAGGATCAGCATACAGTTCCAGAGCAAGCGACTTCAAACCTAGAATTGGTGGTGTTCATAATACTCAATCTTTCTGTGTACTGTTTTGTGGACTTTTTGTAAGTTTGTCCTTTTCTTTTTGTCTATGTTGTTTGGCTTATTGATTTGAGAGTGTCCCCGTTTCGTTTCCTCTTCCCTTTTCTCCTTGTAATCTTTTGACTTAAACTAGCGTTTATTTATTTCTGATCGGCATCAAAGTATCACCACATACTTAAGAACATCTGTCAAGTTTGGTCCAACTAGTTTTCCGCTGCTACTTAGCTAGCACTTTAAAATTTGGGCAAATTAGACCCTTTTTGGGACAAAAGGTGCCAAATTTGATTTCTATCATAGTTACATAAGTAAACAACACTCTGGCAATCACCATTATAAAAATTGTTGCTCTCCTTCGAGAAAATAAAATTTAATTTAATTTCCCATTTAGTTTTAATATGAACGTTGTCATCTGCTGATGGCCGTTTTGAATTTTAGATCGACTCTAACAGTTTATAACTTTGGAAGGAATTTTTTGGTAAAGTTGCCGTATTTAAGTATTTTTGAGATTTTTTTGTAAAGTTTTACGAAAAACTAAGGATTTTCTTATCCCAGGCATAGTTTACCTTAGCCGTATTTGCCACAACTTTTTTGGAATTTTGGATCCTCAATGCTCTTCAACTTTGTATTTTTTTGGGTTTATAAATGTTTTGGTATGAGCGTCACTGATGAGTCTTATGTACAGTAGATGAAACGCGCGCCTGGCGTACTAAATTATAATCATGGTACCTTTGATAACTAATTAAGCCAGTTAAAACTAGAAAATAACAAGGCGCTCAAATTTTGAAACCTATCTGCATCAATGTTACAAAACTTAGAAAGTACATAATAGCTTTAGTTAGAAAAAGTTAGAATCATTCTGGTTAGTGTATCTGAAGATTAATATGTGAGTTTAATATTCTTGTCTTCAATTTGTGTATTCTTGTCTTTAATTTTTGCTAATATGCTTCGTATATTTGCTATTTGTGCTTCTTTGTTACAGATTTTTTTGTTTTTGTTTTGTTTTTGAGTGATTAAGATAATAACACTATATTGACTGCTGTATTTAACAATTCTACCTATTATGTCTGTTTCTTATGTTCACGCATCGTTGTCAATATAATAGAATTCAATGCGACTGCATTACAAGTGAGAAGTTTAGCTAGCTATTAAACCAGGTTCAATCCGAAAATTTCTACTCAAGAAAATGTCTGTACCAAGCCAGGAATATGACAGTTGTTATTTATTCGTTTGATGTGTTTGTGCTTTTAATATTGCCATTTCATTATTTCCGTTTTGAATTTTCCTTGGCGTTCAGAATTTTTGTGATTTATTTTTTTATAATGGACCGAAGATTACTGCAAAATTATGACCAAGCAAGCTTACACTGTTTTTAGTGTAAATATCGACTCTCTTTAATACATATAGGATTTGTGAAGATTTACCATATTATAAGACAGATATTTTATTAACAAAATGAATGCAATAATGCAATAAACATCGTCAGAGCAATATTACTACCCTAATTGCATTAAAAAAAATACTTTCGAGGGACTCATCCAGTTGATAACCTTATTTTGATAAGGTAAATGGACTGGATTCTCGATCAAGCTAATGACAATTTTGTCCATAGAGGGTGTATCGTCAAATCCAATGATCCCGCGGCCTACGATATACCGTTTGTCATTAGAGTGATAGATTTTTACGAGTAAAGTTTATTTTCTAAAACTGAAAATGAAAGTAAAATTCCGCACAAAACTAAACTGGATTACAGTTCAAACTTATAAAAACCTGGTTATTATCCGGTTACAGCCCACAAGGTTGGAGGTATAAGTTTATTGATACTTGTATATAAGACTATGATGACAGCATAGGTCTTGTGGGTGATATTAAGACTCTCAATGGTATATGTTATCCTGCAAACAACGTCATTTTCCGTATGAAAATTGATAGTCACACGTAATTAGCCTTGAAAAACTTTTGACGCAGTTATAACACAATTGCATAATATTTTTTTCATATTTTATTTTATAATTAAGATAAACAGCTATATGAATCACATAAATAGCATGTAGACAAATAACACCGAAAACGTTTCTTGGAAACACGTACATTGTATAAATTTGTTGTTTATCTTTACAAATTAAGGTAACTATAGTTTACTTATGTTCAAATTTCATAAATTGATTAAAAGGACAAATGAAATTAACATACCTCTAACCTTTCAAATAGTCCTATTGTTATGTGATTCCCTTACAGTACCGGTCATAAGGCAGAACCCAATGCAGTTTTATTGGTCGATTTTTTGTCATTATAAACTCAAACAGCTAGGTCCATGCGAATTTGAAATTTGTTTTTTAAGTTGAGCTTCTATGTGGTCACCATCATGCAAATGTGATTTTAAACCAAATTAGAAGAGAATTTTTAAATAGTTCAGTTGTAGTGAAACATATTTATATATTTCTGTAATTTAACTTGCCTTAATGAATATGGAAAAACATGATAAGTAAAATGTTTTGGAATCACAGGAATACAGAAAGGAGATAAACTATAGTCTCAAATAATAGTAAAAGCAATAAACCAACGATGGAAGCATCATTGCTCCTAAATCAAAGAAAGATTGACATGCCATGGTAAACGTACAGACATAAAATCGAAAAAACAGTAATTGGAACCAATGCACTTTAACTTAAAAACGAAGAACTCAGTTAAATCATAAGATTGATCCAACAACAACAACAATAACAACAACAATACTTTATTTTAAGCGGGTTACACAGTTAGCTATATAACTAATTTTCCCTGAGGCCCTTATCATGAAAAATCAAACAAAATGCAAACATATACATTGCATACATTAGTATAAAAAGTCAAGTATGATAATAATGTTCAATACAACTTGATGAAATGTGATAAAAAAATAAACATGATGACATAATCAGTTTTTAATATTATTTATACAGCTACCCTTATCTTATATGAAATTACTAGGGATATTGCTATAACAAGGAATGGATAATGTCCGAAGTATGATTGTTAAAGGGACATATTATTTGGTCCGTAACTAAGTACACTATCATCAGCAACCCCGCTATTTAGAAAACAAAAATAGATTTTGATATCATGCATGAGAAATATGCACAGTATTAGGAAAGTGCTGTGAAAAAAATGAGGATTGATAACATCAAAAACAAACTGTCCTTGTTCTTCTATGCGTCTAACCTATTTTCCTTTTTTTGAAACTTGGATGGAACAGGTCATTAAAATATGAATTATTGTAAGGACATCATCCGTAACAGAAGAATAAATGAAAGGATTCGAGTGACTTTTTTACGCTTCTTCTTACTGAATACATTTAATGTCTAGATATGTATATCATATATAATTTCCCATATCTTTACTAAGTTCCCATCCTTTGAAGAGCTTCCTCTAAAGAATTTTTATTGCGAGGATGAAAGTTTCTTGGTGTATGAAAACGATGCTCACAATGTATTTTTATCAGAATATGTCGAAAGATATCCAGCATTACATGTTTGTACCTCTTAAAGTGAACAGTCCCTCAGCTTGAATGATGATTAAAAAAAATTATGTGTAGACAAATGTTACTGTTTCTAATTGTTTTCATGTTGTATTTACATTCAATAGGTCATGTGCATGCACTGTAACATTGTAACATTGTTGATATAACCAAAACTATAGAAACGTTTCTTTTCTTTTCATTTCTTTACATTTTCAAAAGTTATCTTCCTCTTCTTTATATTGATTCTATTTTTCTTTGTTCACCGCAATGGCGCTGGTTTTCCTGATTTCGGAAAGTGTTTGTTTATTACTGCATTGTATCACTTGACCACGGGCTTTTAATCGAAGTGATAGAAGTTGTGGTGCAACATTAATTATCATCAATATCCTATAAACTCTTTGTTCTCTGCTTTTCGTAATTTCTTTCAACATTGATTCTTCAACAGTTTGGCAGGTGGTAGCCAGACGAAAGATATGATGACTTACCTTTGTATCTCCGCATGTAGATCCACAGTTCTATCCCAAAAACAAGATCAGGAAGATTTGTTTCAATTAACGTACGGAATTATCAGTAGCTTGATCAACTGCGGATTCATGACTTAATCACCCGACATAAGATTAATTTTCTTTTCAGACAAACTTTGATTACAACGCTTGCAGATTTCAAATGAACTGTTGGAGACATATCTATGGCAAGCCGTTTTACTATTTATTCGAATTTCAAGATATCTCATATAATATATCAGATATTTTATATAATATATAAGATATCTCCTTTAATATATAAGATATCTTCTTTAATATATAAGATATTTTATATGATTTCATTTTTATAAGATATGTTATATATTATATGAGATATCTTAGATATCTCATAAAGTTTCTAAAATATCTTGTATATACTTTATAAGATATCTTCTAATGTCTTCAACAAGCTATCTTATAAAGTATATGGTATATCTTATAAATATTTTTTATATAAACGATGCGTGAACAAAACAAATAGACACAACAAATATGTCAGAAATGGGGGTGTATTCAGCGTTTTGTTATAATCTTAATCACTATAAAAACAAGCAAATGTAACAAAGAAGCAGAAAAAGGCATACATCAAAGAATTACATGGACTGTAAACGTTGTGTTGTCAGGTGTGACCTAATGCATGTGTCATCCACCAGACTAATTCAAAGTTGTTTTAAAATTCATAATAGTAAAAAGGACTAACTTGGTAAATTAACGACTTAGGAGTTTGGATGTACTTTGGTATTTTTTCGTTTCTCTTAATTTACAAATCAGACGACTATTCTAGTATCTCAAGAAAAGACTGTAAAAACATGTCTCCTGTTCGGCGAGACACATACAAATCAGAGTCGTGAATATACGCAATCTAGTGAGAGACAAAAATGAGGGCATAGCATGACACTAAATAAAGGCAACAGTAGTATACTGCAGTTCAAAAGTCATCAATCGATTGAAAGAAAACAAATCCGGGTTTCAAACTAATACCGACGGAAACGCATCAACCAAAAGAGGAAAACAACGAAACAACAGAACACTGAAGTGCAACAAAAACAAACGACTAAACCATAGCGAGACGGGATGCGTCAACGGGGGGATAGATCTTCTGCTATGCAAGCATGGCCTATGAAGGAAATCCATGGTCATCGGGAAAGTCACGGAAAGGAATAGAACACACTCGACAATTCGACAGATTTAAATTGAATTTACCAGTGTAATAAATACCGCATACATTTAGTGCAATCTTATGAACAAGAATATAAGACTTCTTACAATATAAAGCAAACCGTAAGTTTTGTAAACGTATTTTTCATTAAATAATTTTACATTTTGTTAAGGCTGTATATTTTTATTTCAAGTCTGCAAACCAATCCAATGATAAAAAGTAGTGATTTGGGTCATGACATTAAGACCAATGGCAAACCGAAAGAAATCACGAAGAAGAGGGACAATGGTCAAAGGTAACCATCCTATCTAAATAAAAAGATCCGCTCATTTTGTGTAATGATTGACTAAAATGTAAACATCCGTAAGACCAAAAATGCAAGAAATTTTAACATGGCAAGTAAAATCCATTTTAGTTTCTTATTTAACTCCCTGCTGCATGCTTACAATTCGTTTATAATGGACACCGCATTTGTAGTCTTATGAACGAATCTGACAGTCATATTGATAATGAAAACTATCTTTTGGATATCATGTACATGTTATATAGTTTTATAATATTTGTTGAAAAACAACCATCACATTAGCTATAGTCACTAAACAATGCACAGACAGTTTGTGTAAATATTTTGAGTTTGTATGAAGTAAGCCACGTCAGTGCATGTTATATTTGCTGATTCTTTGTTCAAGGAAGTGCATCACAATTATAGTAATTATTGTTTGACGAAACCTCAAGAGTTTCTGCATGAGTCTTTCATTTAGAATGCTTAAATGCAACAAAAAGCATTTAAGTGAGTTAAATGTAGACTTAATTATGGTACAGTGACAGCATGGATGGTTAAATGATGAATACGGAATTGTAACCGGCAGTTAGCCAATGAGTACAATTTAGGAAAACTGCATTCTCTTATTATACAGTTAATTATCAGTAAAACAAATCAGGATTTAAAGAACTGAAACCGATAGTGTTTCCGTCAATTAACTTAAAAGCCTAAATTATACTTAATCAATATTTAAGTTAATAAAAAACAATAAACATAAATATGTCATTGAATGCAAACAAATTCCAGTAAAAAAAAACTAATTGTCAAGGCCGTTTAGCAGTTTAAAAATATCAAAATAATCGGATTTTGTGTTTGAAAATTGGATGCTAGTTTAACGTTGTTGAGAATCACCCAAACAGGCGCTCTAAATGTCACGTTATCTATTCAACGATAAACAAGTATCCAAACAGTGTGACAAATCTTATCGACAAGAATTTCTAAAGACCCTGACATCAACATGTAACTTTGAACAGCCAAATAAACAATATGAAAAGGATATAAATTGCAAGCACCCGACGCGTTATTCTGGAACTACCTTCACCAGGAACATTTAAAGATGAATATTTGAAAGTCAAGGGTGTATAAGAAATGAAACTGAAACTGAAATAGCCAAGCCAATAATGTTCAACTTGGCCTAAGGGAGTTGGAAACCTTTGTTTCTAATAATTTCGAAATTCATTAACGGACAATTTAAAAAAAAAGGTTAGTTCTAAATCATATCAGTACCGAATCACTGATTGGTGAGCTGATGACACCCTCGGGTACTGAAAACAACACGTTATAAGTTCCATGCATCCGAAACGCTATTCTGGAATTACCTTCATCAGGAACGCTTACAGCCGAATATTTCAAAGCTTTGAAGTATTTCAACTTTGCCCGAGTGAATTGATGAAACCTGACGATTTCTAAGATTTTGACTGAGGACAGCCATTTTAATACCGCAGTCCCACTAGGCCACGATCGCTCTACGATCTGTGAAAAAAAATACAAATTTTGATGAGCGAAGTACGATCGTGTAGGTCGCAGTAATTAAGGTCGTATCCCGGTCGTGGTGAGGTCTGCAAGATCGTGATGAGCTTGGCCAACTTTGAACATGTTCAAAACAATCGTGGTGCAGTCGTGGCGAAATCAGGTCGTAGTAGAAGCGTAGTGAGAGCACACCTAGATCGTAGTAAAATCGCAAAGGTCACTGTATGCTCGTAATGAGAGCGTAGCGAAAGTGTGATTCTATTCGGAGAAACTGGGCTGCGATCTCACAGCGATTTTATTACGACCTCACTACGGCCACCACGTTCTTATCGCGACCTAACTACGATTCCACTACCACTTTACCACGCTGTTCACGACCATAGTACGATTCTAGCACGCCCTTGTCGTACTCATCACGCTCTTACTACGACCTGACTACGTTCATACTACGACCGACATTCTCATTGTCATTTTCACATTAAATGTAATAAATCTCTCCATGTTTTGTTTCTCTGTATGAAATTATGACTTCTTGTCCATTTTCTCTAACGGCTAAACCATGCTTCTCGTTTTTGTATAAATTAGACCGTTGGTTTTCCCGTTTGAATGGTTTTACACTAGTAACTTTTAGGGGCCTTTATAGCTTGCTGTTCGGTGTGAGCAAAGGCTCCGTGTTGAAGGTCGTACCTTGGCCTATAATGGTTTACTTTTATAAATTGTAACTTGGGTGGAGAGTTGTTTCATTGGCACCCATACCACATCTTCCTATATCTATTGACACATCTGTGTCATCTCTGCTATCGTTCACTGAATTTGATTTCGGTGGCATGACTGTATTGTTTCCGAGAAATCTACGTATTAATCAGAAATAGAAGGAATAGAACTGTATTGATATGCAACACGATGCTGACGTTATTGCTGAGAACGTAATAAGATCGCAGTATGAACGTAGTATAATCTTGGTAAGAACGTGCTATAATCGCAGTAGAAGCGTGGTAAGATCGTGTCGCAATCGGATAACTCGTGATATGGTCGTAGTGAGAACGTGGTGAGCCTAGAAAGATCTTGATGAGCGTAGTGAGGTCGCAGAAAAAGCGCGGTGAGAACATAGTCTAATCGTAGCGGGATCGTTGTACATGTAGAAGCGTAATGAGGACGTAGTAGCATCGTGAAAGCAACGAAAATTTACATTTTCATGCCTCTCATATCGCCACCTCATCACGATATGAATTTATTTTAGATCTCGGTGAGCGTGGTGCGATCGTGGTATAGTGGGACTTGGGCTTAACATGACAGCGGTATATTACTGTTGCTTTTATTTAACATAACACAAAGGTTGGACTATAGGTTAGGCAGTATTGTAACTATGCTATCTTCCTATATCTATCCCGTTATCATATCAGTTAGTATAGTAGAACGAGAGTAACAAAATACACATGGCTGAGTTCTACTTTTAAACACCCCATTCTCGGATGATTCTGCAGATTTGATTTTGTTCCGAGTATAATCATAAAGGCACTACAGGTTCATGATGTTCTTACTATTCTTTTTTTCGTCTTTTTTGCAGTTGTAGGCAAAAAAAAAATAAAGAAAACAATAGTTTATCTGCAAAAATGACAAGACCAAAACATGTACAAATACGAAGCACACTTTGAGTACCATCTTTAAAACGTTTAAAATTCAAATTAGCCATTGCAAAAAATATAAAAGAAAGAAGAAATGTCAGTGTCTGACTATATATACTAGTGCTTCTATTTTAGGATGTTAATGGTAAAATAACCCCTTCAGATGTAGTTTAATTTAGTAATTAAAATAATAATCGGTGATTTTTCTGTGTCTGATTTTACAGAAACTCAGTGTCTGGTTTACATTTTCTCGACTGAATTAGATATATTTGAAGATTAATTTTCTGTTTATACCCCAAATCCTTTCATGAAAAGAAGTATTAATTGCAGAATGCATGTTCAACTGCTGTTAATGCTACAATCATAAGATATGTATCTACGCCAATATCAATTCCAAGCAGTGTCATGCAAGACTAAAAATGCAATTAAAATACGTGTTAAAAGGTTTCTGGATTCTGTCGACCTTCAAAAACAGGAAATTAACCTTCTAGTGATATATGTGTTTAAATCTTATTTATTTGCATGTTTTAAACCAGAATTGCTTCTATACAATGTAAAGATGTAACTTAAAACAGTCTTCCTAAATGGCAAATAAAGACAAACAACAAGACATTTTCAAACTTTCTTGTCGTACAAAGGTAAATTCGCAGACAGCGGTAGTCGATCAAAGCTGACAAATTCAAAAATCTCCATTATATCAACCAAAGGAATATTGGAAAACAAGTGTAAAAGTCATTAGTATTATTAACCTTTTCCCAAAAATGAAAAAAACAAAACTATGCCGCTTATACCAGTATATTTAACAAGTTAAACATTGGCGTAAATGTTTAAAGACCGTATATTAACTATCGTAGCTGTGAGTCATGCACCTTATTTATAACGAAACCATGTTTTTTTTGTAATTTATTTTTATTTCATCTGAAAATACACCAAGTATATATTGTGATACATAATTATATAATTAATTCATAATACATATAATGATATTAAATTTTTCAATAACAGTCTAAAATTAAAAAGTTAGTTATGCTAATTGTTCTAAATTTTCTACTGGATCATACACATCCTTTATCACTCTGGATTAGAATACCTGAATATGGTTAATGATTGCATCAGCCCTCTCCTATAGCCACATGCATCACTGCCTATACAGTGATGTAAAACATGAGAGGTACCAGGAGAGGCCACCAGAGATCATTAACAGATAACATATTGGACAACATGTTGGACAGAGTCACATAATAAATGTCAACCTAGGTCAAGGGGAGATAATTCAGATACAATCAAACAAAAACTAGTATATCAA
Source organism: Mytilus edulis (assembly GCF_963676685.1). NCBI lineage: Eukaryota > Metazoa > Mollusca > Bivalvia > Mytilida > Mytilidae > Mytilus > Mytilus edulis. The sequence continues at coordinate 31,167,533 of NC_092344.1, read as the reverse complement.
TATATATATATAACAATAGCAATAAACATAGATAGTACTTTTAAGATGCACACAAATCACTGTCCAGTTGTGATGTGCATCAACATATTATTAATTCTACATGAACTATTATAAAGCCTTAAGTAAGTACATAAATAGAAAGATCTCTCCTCACATGTGGACTAAGTTTTTAATTAATTCCCATTTACTATCAAATTTCTCTCTTGCTCTAGGGGATCTGTAAAAGGAGGTAGATATTTTTTCTATTTGGTAGGAATTTTTAATCATAGCTATGACACCTTTAAGAGTCGGTAATGAAGTATTAAAGCGACATGTATAAATATAATATTTAACCAGAATAGTGAATAAGTTTAGGGAAATATCCCAAGACTCTGACCCAAGAACAATATTTTCCACATTAAGAATTAAAGTTAAATTATTTTCAACTAGAAAAAGTGCTGCAATTTCTAACCACAAATTTCTAACTAGCATACATTCCCAGAAAAGGTGACTTATAGTTTCTTTAGTTTCATTACAGAAACTACATAAGTTAGTTTCTTTTAACCCGTATTTCTGCAATAATGCATTTGTAGCGAAACCATGTTATTGAACAGTTAATTTCAAGATATGAACTTTGAAAACAAAACATCATGTTTTGTAGACAGCTTATCGCCATACAAGTCCTTTAATCTCACAACTGATAAAACAACCATCAAAATGATGTAAGGTAAAGTTCCAATGTAGATATAAAAACAACTCACCAAGGATACGAGGTGTATAATTTTGTACGACAGCTGCACATTTAGTGAGCCAGACTTGAAGAACGGTTTTCAAATTTGCTCATAGAGGTCGTCATTTCGATTGTCGCGATCGAAACTTTAAAAAAAAAATTATTATCATCTCGAATGAAGTTGAATTTTTCACGTGGCAATTTTAAGAGAAATGTTTAATTCATAACTAAAACATCTATGCTTTTTTACTTCTTTTGAGTAAATGCCTTACTTAGTATTAATGGATCATAAAACTAACTGTGAGATGTTTGTTTGATGTGTTTCAGCTTTTGATGTTGCCATTGGATAAGGGTGTTCCTGTTTTGAATTTTGTTAGGAGTTATATATTTTTGTGGTTTTAATTTATAAAAAGGATGTCGTTTTTTGAAGATTCGTCCTTCAAATGTTTATAGCTAAGTTCAACGACTTTATCACATTCATAGTCTTAGCACTACGTGGAAGTTTAACTTCATCATATGGCAATTAGTGTGTTTTGGAACCTTTCAATTTCCCTTAGCTCTTTGCAGGCATGAGACTACATTGGTCAGCAAGTTACATCCAAATTTTGATGAATTCAGTCGAGGATTATGCCAGGTAATGGGCTAAGCGCGAGAAGGAAGACGTCGACACTCTCCGAATGGATTAAGGCAGTGAGGTCGTTGATACAAATCAGAATTCAGATACTTCAGATGGGTCTATCAATGCCAATGCGACGTCAATTTTAAAAGACCCAAATGTTGCGAAACACTTATCCTACCTTCATGACAAATATGTTGTTGTCCCCGCAGATAAAGCCCCAAACAACATCGTTTTTGTGTGTAAAACTCATTACATTAACTGTTTGATAAACGAATTAGATATTGACAATTCACTTGGAAACTCAACATATACCCTCACGACACTTACCAAAGAGGAAATCCTGAATAATCATATGTCTGTTCTATGTTCCTTTAGAATTTCAACCAAAGATGAAGAACTGGATCGTCCATCACTGTATTTGATACCTAACTACATGAGTGTCCTTCAAAACAACGGTATATTGCTGGGTCTTCTAAGTGCTCCACGAAACCTCTTTTTAAATTATTAACGTCTATTTTATCAGCAATCAAAGACATGTTTCTAAGTTATTGTGAAACTGCCTATTCTAGAGGTGGCGTGAATCAGATGTGGATACTTAACAATTCCAAAGATCTTTTAGAGTACATACAATCTAACTCTCTTTCATCTTGCAATAGTATTAAAACATTTGACTATTCTACACTTTACACAAGTATTCCATATTCCAAACTAAAAGACAAATTGAAAGAGTTGGTATTGCTTTGTTTCATAAAAAAGAATGGCTAACGTAGAAAAAGGTATCTTGTCTTAGGGAGGGATAAATCCTACTTTGAAAAGGATCACTCTGATTCAAACAAAAAATTCTCTGAAACTGATATTATCAAGATACTTGATTTCTTGATTGAAAACATATTTATTACGTTCGGTGGACGTGTTTTTCAACAGACTGTCGGCATTCCAATGGAAACCAATTGTGCCCCTCTTCTTGTCGACTTGTTTCTTTATTATTATGAGGTTGACTACTTACAGGAACTTCTTAGGAAGAAAGATAAGAAGTTAGCTATATCCTTCAACTCTACTTTCCGCTATATAGATGATGTTCTTTCACTAAATAATTGAAATTTGGTGACTATGTTGAACGCATCTTTCCCATCGAACTAAAGATAAAAGATACATCAGATACAGTTTAGTCGGCCTCATATCTTGACTTATATCTAGAAATTGACAATGAGGGTCGGTTGAAAAAAACTTTACGACAAAAGAGATGATTTCAGCTTTCAATTTGGGAACTTTCCATTTCTAAGTAACAACATTCCAGCAGCACTTGCATATGGGGTGTATATCTCCCAATTGATACGATATTCCCATGCTTGCATTTCCTATCATGATTTTCTTGATAAAGAGTTGCTGCTCACAAGGAAGCTATTAAACCAAGATTTCCAAATGGTGAAGTTGAAATCATCCCTTCGTTAAATTTACGGACGCCATCACGAGTTGGTTGACCGTTATGGAATAACCGTTTCTCAAATGATATCGGATATGTTCCTTACATCGTAACTACAATCCCTCTTCCCTTTCATGAATGTTACCTACCGAATTAGACTATTCACCGGATTTGTTATTATATGAGCAACACGAAAGATGTCACATGTGGAGCAGAATCTGCTTACCCTTCCTGAGCACCTGAGATTACCCCTAATTTTTGGTGGGGTTCGTGTTACTTATTATTTAGTTTTCTATGTTGTGTCATGAGCACTTTTGTTTGATTGTTTGTCTTTTTCATTTTGAGCCATGGCGTTGTCAGTTTATTTTCGATTAATGAGTTTGACTGTCCCTCTGGTATCTTTCGTCCCTCTTTTACATCTTATTTGTCGGGTTTCTTCTTTTATACATCATCTACAGGTTGTAAGCTGAACAGCTGGTATTAATAAGTAGTCAGTCTCGTTTGTAAAATCAAGTAATCCGAAGAAATGTCAGTTTGTGTAGTTCATTTTACACTCGGCCATAGTAGGAACTCTTGAACCATGTTTTATGTGGAGTATAAACAAGGCTTTCTAGATCACGTCTTATGTAAGTTCAATTATGCCTCGTACTGATTTTTCCCCAATATATTCGTACCTACGTAATTGACATAATCATAGTAAAAACCTTTGAACAGATTTGTTTATGCAGTTTTATATTTTTGACAAAACTACCAAAGCAACTTGATAGAACCAGAACAATGACGGGTTAGAAAGGCACAAATCGGCAGTTATCATTTTATTTCAATGTTTCAAACGTTTCAGACGATACTCCGCTGTAATGTTTGTACACTTCTGTAGTTGTATATTAATGTTTAATGGATGCAAACCAAAATCTCTCTAGGGAATGAAAGTGTTCGTTCACTTAATCATAATGTTGGCCGTTTATTGGGGTCCCTGGCTCTACTGATGTTAGAAATATATTACTGTATATGTAAATAGCATCTCCATGATTTTTTAAATAAAAGGTATGTTAAATGTTTCATTCTTGTAGCAAGAAAAATAGTTCGGTGCCCAATTTTTAATTTTTATTTTCTAAAAGCATATAATCAAACCTTCCTTTCGTATTCTATTTCAAATATCTCATAGATTATTTTTCCGCAAAACAAGTGTTTTTTCGTGAATAATCTTTGCAAACGATCGGGCTATTTTGCACGACTTGTAGCTTGAAAAATTACACTATAACCAATATTGTTATATTTTTAAAATCTAGATTTAAGCAAAGTATAAAAAAAATATCTGAGAGAACACAGACCAACTTTAGTATAACACAAGGTACCCGGCGTTTTATATTCAGGTTTATACTTCAAAGATATTTATTTCAGACCAGTGCATGTGAACTCGACATAGCTTAAGATTAAGTATAAATGCCAAGCAATGAATACTATCATGACTTTAATGTTTTATTACTCTTGAACACGAAAACTAGTGATGAGTAATTTGAGATTAGAAAATTTAATTTAGGCCTTGTTTCTTTGATGAAATAAATTGAGTACAGAGTGCATGGACGTCAATCATTTCTAAATGCTTTTTTTGTCTTTGTCTTTCTTCTGTATCTAAATATCACTTAAACTTGAATCAAGATATTTAGATGCAATCTCAATGAAAAGGAATGTTCCTTTGAAACTTTTGTCTAAGAACGTCGGCAGTAAAATCGTTGTCCTTAAAAAGTATTTGTCCGCCTAAGTTAAGTGTAGGCACAGGGTGATTCACATGAGATCATTAAGTATTATATGTTTGTCTTAGCGCTTCAAACCTGAAGGTTAAAAATGCCTCAATATCTAATTTCTTTGAATATTAGTGGCAGATCTATACAGCTCTTTATAAATTACCGAGGAAACCATGTTTTATAATGTACATCATATATTACCCGTACACATTAATTACATACAATATTAATATTGGTGGAATTATTGCAAACACTATCAAGGTTCCCAGTCGAGGCCATTCATCAGTATGTGTTTCGACCCCTAACTCGGAACACTTTCAGGTTGGGGTCCGCAGTGGTAAAAATAACTGCGCATTGATGGCGAGTATCCAAGTTCAAGTGCTCCTTTTCATCCATATCCAGGAAGACGATTTCTCTCCTGATTGGTCCATTTTGTGAAAAGCTGATATGTTATGTCGGCCAGTCACTCCCACTGCAGAAAACAACCTACACACTGACTGTACTGGATTGCCTCTGCAGCAAACCTTAACAGGCAAGCTTCATTTCTGCCATACTATTTTTATACCTACGATAGTAGAGGGGCATTATGTTTTCTGATCTGTTGGTCCGTTCGTCCGTCCGTTCGTCCCGCTTCAGGTTAAAGTTTTTGGTCAAGGTAATTTTTGAAGAAGTCCAATCAACTTGCAACTTAGTACACATGTTCCTTATGATAAGATCTTTCTAGTTTAATGCCAAATTAGAGTTTTTACCCCAATTTCACGGTCCACTGAACATCGAAAATGATAGTGCGAGTGGGGTATCCGTGTACTTGGGACGCATTCTTGTTTTCTTTGGCTTCGTCACATGTCTCTTCACTGGGAACCGTCAGCTCTATAATTGTCACTTTCGAACTGTTAGAAGACCAGAGAACCATGTCGGTTCTTAGGTTAGTTGGTACAACATACGGAAACTGCAGCTTCTTTTCAAAATCTTCTTCTAGTTGCCTATTTCTTGTCGCATTTAACGTTCCTGATGTGTTTTGTTTACTTTTTATACATAGTTCCCCTCCCTTCACAAACTGGATCTTCATATGTTTGTTTCTTATGTGTTTTGCTTCGTTTCTCTGTTTTTCTATCATTTCACCAAATTCCTGATGTACTTGATTGTGTCGCCATGTATACCTTCCCTGTGTTAGAGCGATATAACATCCTGAAAGTACATGTTGTAGGTTTCCTCTTTTCCCACACAAGGGGCAATCTAAGGTTTTTGAAAGGTTCCACCTGTGCAGATTTATATATAGGTGTTGGTAACACACCATACACTGATCTTTGAAAGAAATGTAGTTGGAATTGTATATAATGTTAGTTGATGTTTTGGCCTCTTGTTTCTCTTTCTCCACATTTAATTACCATGGTCATTCTCATGTGAAAAACGAGATAAATAAAATGGAGCATCTAGTAACTATTCCTTTTTGTAATTTCTGCCATGTTGGTGTAAATGTACTTATTATAAGCAGCTCAATCAGACTAAGATAACTCCTGTATCAGCACATGTCATATTATACCATAGGCGTTTGCCAAATCTAACCATACTAATGTTACATCTTTCTTGTGGTTTCTGGGGAAAATTGTGAAATGATGCTTGTATGTTCAATGCATCCCGAGAATCCCGAGACACTTACCTTCTGTAACGAAATGTCTACATATTTGTTATGTGTCATATATGATGTCGTCCTTCTACACAACTATGTCTAGTTAAGTTTGATTTGAGCAAACAAGCAATCGTCTTTTGTACTCAAGTATAAACATTATTGGTATCACTGAATTTGTTTTCTCTAGAAATACATGCGCTTGCCAAGTGATGTGTGCGGTTTCTTCATTTTCATATTTTCTGCCATTATCATAATCTTTCTGTTTTCTAACTTCCTGTTCTTTCCTTCATTAATATTACCATTTCTACATGTATTTGATACATAGGACATAGCTCTGCTCCCTATCTTATATCACAGGAAAACAAAACCAACCGTAAAACATGACAAAGGGTTTTGAAAACAAAGGAATTTCCATGTAATCACGTTTTACTATCAATCTTTAAACACAAACTTCCAGTAGGAGTACAAATTTATAATTAAATAAAGAAAAGAAAATAACAAGAACAAGAACATATCAAGGAGCCTTATTGGACAATAATAAAAAAGCACTTACTAATAGCTTTGTTTATAAATAGTGATTTATTTTGATCAGTTGTGATTTAGAAAGTAACCTAGAGGCTCTAAAGAGCCTGTGTCGTTCACCTTGGTATATGTGCATATCAAACAAAGGACACAGATGGATTCATGACAAAATTGTGTTTTGGTGATGGTGGTGTGTTTATAGATCTTACTTTTACTGCACATTCTTGCTACTTACAAATTTCTCTATCTATATTAACTTGGCCCTTTAGATACAGAGGAAAATATTTTGTAAAAATTTACAAAAATTTACCAAATTAATGAAAATTGTTAAAAATTGACTATAAAGGGCAATAACTCCTTAAGGGTCAGATGACCATTGTGGTCATGTTGACTTATTATAAGTTCTTATTTTTCTGAACATTATTGCTGTTTACAGTTTGTCCCTATCTATAATAGTATTCAAGATAACAACCAAAAACCGAAAATTTCTTTAAAATATACCAATGGGGGGGGGGGGGGGGGGGGGGGGGGGGGGGCAGCAACCTAACAACCAGTTGTTCAATTCATCTGAAAATTTCAGGGCAGATAGATATTGACTTCATAAACAAATTAACCGTCAGATTTGCTCTAAATGCTTTGGTTTCAGAGTTATAAGCCAAAATCTACATTTTACCCCTATGTTCTATTTTTAGCCATGGTGGCCATCTTCATTGGTTGGCTGGGTCACCGCACACATTTTTAAAACTAGATACCCTAATAATGATTGTGGATAAATTTGGTTAAATTTGACCCTGTAGTTTCAGATAGGAAGATTTTTGTAAAAGATTACAAAAATTTACGCAAAAAATTTGTAAAAAATGACTATGAAAGGCAATAACTCCTTAATAGGTCAACTGACCATTTTGGTCATGTTGACTTATTTGTAGATCTTTCTTTGCTGAACATTGTTGCAGTTCACAGTTTATCTCTATCTATAATAGTATTCAAGATAATAACCTTTGGGCCATGTGAGCAAAAAATTATATCATTTACGTCATCCTATTACATTAAGATCAGAATCATCATCTTTCTGGGGACATATACAACGTTTGATAAACTAACATTTTTCAATAAAATAAGATCAAATTAATGCATTTTGTCTGCTAAGAAGAAAAACGGCAACACATTTTTTTTTTTTTTTTTTATCAAAAACGTTTTATGTAAAACTACATCATTTCCCTCAAATTTAATTAATAATTGAAGCAGTCTAAAAAATAAATCCCATGAAACAAAATAATGAAATCTTATTAGAAATGAAATTTATTTGAAATCAATAGGTTTCTTGCTGAAGTTGTCATTATTTTAAGTCTGTAATGTCTCCCTTGATATTGTATTACCAACAAAATTACAAAATTCAACTTGATTTATGCTCTAACTACTTATGTGTGTATAAAGTCAGCTTAGATTAGACCAAATTTAAACATAACTGGAAAAGATACAGCCTTTCGATTATTGTTAAATTACATTAAGGCAACTGGGAGTTGTTTCTTTTTCAACAGCATCTAGCAACCATAAACATGTATGAACTGACAATACTAATTTGAAAATACCACACATACATCCTGGAAATAAAATATTTTGGAATTATTTGGGGAGTGAGCTTAAAGTGCTAATATACTATTAACAATATGGAGTAAATATGCAAAATGTAACAATGAACAAATATTTGCGTCATGGTTTTATATTAAGTTTTTGTGAGAAAAAGAGTCTCCGCTGGAATAAAAATACTATAAAATATAGATAGGAAATCACAACAACAAAAAAGAAACCGTAGAGTAGTTTCAGGAAAACAACATTAAAATTCCACTCGTTTTTTTATTTCAATCACCTCAATTTAGACATAAATCAATTCTCTACAAATGTATAAAGTTGACCTTATAATGTATTGTTTGACATACTTTTTATATGTTTTATTCACGCAAAAAGTGAAAATGTTGGTTGCTTTCATATATCATATTATTACAACCTACATAATCTCCACTGTATCTATACATTTAGACATTGTACTAAATCAACTGAGTGCTTTCCACAGAATTTTTTTTGAAACTTTCCAATGATAAAAATTTGAAATCTACAAGTTCTGTAATTGAAGTATAATTGCAGAAACTCGTTCACGATACCAAATCACAGCATCTCAACTTATCACATCGAGCATCCAGGTTTTGTAGAAAAGTCGTTTAATTGATCCAATGAATAACGCTACGCGTGTTTATGGCTCTGCAGCTGCATGCCTTTCGTGGCGATCTTCAAGGGAAAACATATATAACAACTTCCTTCACAAACATTAATATAACGTAGGCACATACATGTATATGGGTGACCAGAGTTGCAATCTTATTACAATTCTGATCTATCTGAACTCAATTGAAATAAGCTAGCTAGCTCTTGTGTTGCATAAAACGGTTATAATTACAATGACAGTACCTACTTGTAAAGAGTTAGCTTTCGTCTTATATAGACTGTACATGGACCAGTAGTACTGATAGATACATTGCTAATACTCGAGCTTAAAGGTTTCTCTCTATAATTTTGATGAGTACCGTCAAAAATGAAAACGGATCATAAATTGTCCTGAAGGGCAATAATGTCTGCAAAGAGTAAACTGATGGTTCAAATTAGTATTGAAATTTTGTAGGTCATGTCTTTTTTAATCGTGCTTACAACTGTTATTTTCAAGTTATTACAAAACAAAATCGCGAAATTTGCTTTAAAACAATCGTCGTTCGTGAGCAGCAACGCCTGTTAGGATTCAATAGTGATGGTTACGGTCAAATTAGTATTTCTTAATTATTTAGTACCGTGTCATTTTTTAAGTCTATGTATAACCAAAAACTCTCCCACAAGAAGCTGTTAAACAACTTTTGTAGAAATGGTAGTAAATAGACCTTAACTGTAATAGAATAAGCAATTTCAAAGCATCATCTGTACACAGCATGTCAATTAGTCATGTCAAATTAATTCAAATATGTTCATGACATTTAGTAAAAAATATTTTTGAAAAGTTTAAAGAATGACAGAAGCCACAAAGGGAGTGATGTAAACAGGCTCACAGCTGTTATTCGGGGACATGGGTTTCCATTGCTGTTACAGTCTGTATCGTTCCAGATATTTACGAAGACGCACTAAGAACAACAGTAATTCGGAAATATTATTCTGATTCTAATTCTGATTAACTGGTTATGATCCCCTGTATATCAACACTAATTGTATCCAAGGGGATCATTTCCAAGTTATTTCGTCTGTGCCATCTGATCAAGAGTTCAAGGCATCAGAGTGACGTTTGGTTTATAGGATCCAGAAACCTATAATTATTGAATGTCAATCTAGCAAGAACTAACTCGTATCAAGTTTTTCTCTGGAAGTGTAAAACTTCGGTATTCATTTTTGTTATTTTAACTGAAAAAGAGGAGGGAAATACCAAAGTGACAATAAAAAACAAACCGACAGCACGACAAACGTCGCACTGAAATACTATAAATTCCAATAATGAAAAATAAATGTTTTGCTTTAGAAGCATTTTTCTGGATTATCCTTATACTCCCCAATAATTGAAATTCCAAGATGTATTACTAGGCAAATTTAAGAACATGGTACTTTCATAGTATAGAGGTTCCATTTTAAATGGCAACCAATATGTTCTTAAGAAATATTGATAGCAAACAAGAGGGCATATGTAAGATGTGTCAGAGGATATTCATTTAAAGATTAAATACTAGTAAATGGAAGAACCTTAGTAACCAAGTTCCATGTGTCTTTCAAATGTTATCAAGATTTATAGATAAATCAATCAACTTTAATAGGACCTTTTTTATAATCTTACTTAAAACTATGTATTACCATCACGGCATTTATTTATAAAAGGATAGGTGGGCATATTCTATTGGAGAGAAAAACCAGGCTATTCATTAAATTCCATTTGTTATCGTATGGTTATTGTGATATAGATTAGAACAAAGACAGGGAATATGAGCATGTATCCCTTGTGAAGATCCAGAATAACATATAATATTCATGAGACAGGAATCTAATATCACAAGAAATCATCCACGGGTCAACAGAGGCAACTCAACTGTAGGAAGGTGTCTATACAACATATCAACCCCTAGGCAACCCTGAGATCTAACTGAGATGTGAAAAAAAACCTTGCTAAATTTTCATGTTTTTTTTTCAAATTGAGAGGAAATAGAGACCACATACTTGCTTTGTTTCATAAAAACGAATGGCCAACGTAGATACTAGTATCTTGTCTTATAAAGGGATACACTTTACTTTGTAAAGAATCACTCTGATTCAAAATTCACTGAAACTGACATTATCAAGATGCTTGATTTCTTGATTAACGACAACATATTTGTTACGTTTGAAGGACGTGTTTTTCAGCAAACTATCGGCATTCCCATGGAGGCAAATGTGCCCCTCTTCTTGCCGACTTGATCCTTTATTACTATGAGGCTGACTTCAAACAGGAACTTCTTAGAAAGAAAGATAAGAAGTTAGCAATATCCTTTAAAAGAGGGACGAAAGATACCAAAGGGACAGTCAAACTCATAAATCTAAAACAAACTGACAACGCCATGGCTAAAAATAAAAAAGACAAACAGAAAAACAATAATACACACGACACAACATAGAAAACTAAAGAATAAACAACACGAACCCCACCAAAAACTAGGGGTGATCTCAGGTGCTCCGGAAGGGTAAGCAGATCCTGCTCCACATGTGGCACCCGTCGTGTTGCTTAAGTGATTACAAATCCGGTAAATAGTCTAATTCGGTAGGTCATATTCATGAAAGGGGATTGTAGTTACGACGTAAGGAACATATCCGATATCATTTGTGAAACGGTTATTCCATAACGGTCAACCAACTCGTGATGGCGTCCGTAAAATTTACGAAGGGATGATTTCAACTTCACCATTTAGAACTCTTGGTTTAATAGCTTCCTTGTGAGCAGCAAACCTCTATCAAGAAAATCATGATAGGAAATGCAAGCACGGGAATATCGTATCAATTGGGAGATATATACCCCGTATGCAGGTGCTGCTGGAATGTTGCTACTTAGAAATGGAAAGTTCACAATTGGAAAGCTGAAATCATCTCTTTTGTCGTAAAGTTTTGTTTTCAACCGACCCTCATTGTCAATTTCTAGATGTAAGTCAAGATATGAAGCCGACTTAACTGTATCTGTAGTATCCTTTATCTCTAGTTCGATTGGATAGATGCGTTCCACATAGTCACCAAATTTTGAATTGTTTAGTGAAAGAACATCATCTATATAACTTTTCTTTCCACTACATAGATGATGTTCTCTAACTTAATAATTCAAAAAATTGGTGACTATGTTGAACGCATCTATCCCATCAAACTAGAGATAAAGATATGACAGATACAGTTAAGTTTGCCTCATATCTTGACTTACATCTAGAAATTGACAATGAGGGTCGGTTGAAAACAAAACTTTACGACAAAAGAGGATGATTTCAGCTTTCCAATTGTGAACTTTCCATTTCTATGTAGCCACATACCAGCAGTGTGTGCATACTGAATATATGTATCTCCCAATTGATAGGGTATTCCCGGCCTGTATTTCCTATCATGAGTTCCTCAATAGGGGTTGCTTCTCATAAGGAAGCTATTAAACCAAGAGCTCCAAATGGGGAAACCCAATGTAATTTTCTATTCAATTTCCGAGATAGTTAGAGGAGAAAATTACTATTTATAGAATCAGTCTTAGGATGCATGTAAATGTCTGTATGTATACTGAAGGATTTTGTGAGTTTAAATGTATGTTGGTTAAAGTAATACTGTCGGTACTGCAAGAATAACTTTTGTCAAAATTGTTATTAAAATCTAATTTCCTGAAATATAAGAAGATAATGGTACTATCCAATATAAAGATTTAAATGAGGTCCCAGATAGGTCAAAATGCTATAACACCAATCTTTCACTGGCCTTAAAGTGATGCATGTGTCTTCTAAACAACACTTTATTTTTTTATTTTTTTTAAAATGTCATTAGATAAAACTTTATAATGAAGGCAAATATATTATACATTAATAATTTAATTTGCATGAAATATTTCTCACTGTACATTCAGCAAATACATTTGTAGAAATCTTTCAATCACGATGTCATATTTGTTTTTTGTTTTAACTTTAAAAAGAAAAAAAATGCATCACTAATATGAAACAATAATTTCATCAACATTATCTTACCCTAAAACATTTAAAATTAATTATTTTTAGTTCATTTACAGATCTCTAGACTAGACAATGTCTAGCGTAATCAGTATAATATAATAATGTCTTGTTTCAATCATATTACAAGCCTTCACTTTGTGTAAATAAAGATAGTAATTTAATAATCCATGACATTCACAATAAACAATATCATGTTGTGCAACCAACATAAATTTAATCTAATTAAATCAGATTTTTGAATGGCTCCAATTACTACATGTCCTACAACACAAACTTTAACTGTTAGTACATAGTAATCAGAGACAAACAAAACAAGGATCCGAATCAAATTGGCAGTGCTACTTTTCCCATGGTTTAAGCTTTCTTTGTAGAGAAGAAGGATGTGGGTCAATTTCTAAAGGTTTAATATCTAAGTCCTTAATTCCAGGTAATGGAAGTCCCTTTTCTATAAATTCTGCAACATCAGCTAAACTTAAAACTTTGTCTAGATTCTCTGATAAATCATTTTCTCTAAAGTCATTAGTATCATCTATGATTGTGTTAGTTTTATTTGGTGGTAGTTCTGTTATATTTGATACATTTATCTCCCCTTGGTCTGTGCTTTCTATTAATTGATTGGTGTCTCTTTCTCCTGCAGTTTGGGTTTCATTAGAAACAGTAGCTGTCTTTGAATCAATGCTATCTTTTATATCAATTTCTTTTGCAACTGTTGCAATACACTCAGTATCAATATCTCTTCTATCACTGCTCTGACGTTCTTCTGTAACAAATTAGTATATATAACAATGATTTGTTGATACATGTAATTTTAATATTGAATATAAAATTGTTCAAAAGATTTGTTATCATCTGTTTTCTGTGTAAAGTCCACCTTTAAAATATTCTAGATCCATCCTCAGTAAAATCATATATAAAAAAAAAAGCAATTTTCTAATCTCTGAAAAGACTTGATAACGAATGAAGATTTTTCTTGTTTGAAAAAAGGGCCTTCACAGTCATTGTACCATATCAACATTAAATAAATAACTCCAGCAACATATGAGATTTGTGATTTCAATTAAAAGACTCTTAGTAACCCACAGAGGTTCTCATGAGGCTTTCTAAATAATGTAGCAATGAAAACAAAGGGGAAGTAATTTATCAAAATTATGATGCCAAAATAACTGAAAAACATTGCTATGACTGAGACAGTTAGTCAAGTTCCATTATAAAAAAGAATGTGTACAAAATTGAAATAGTCACTATTCATGTAATTAGCTGTAAATTTAAATTATATTTCAACAATAGAAAAAGAAGAAGAAGAAGATATTTTGTTTCCAATAATGGGCCCTTAAGGGCATAAACATAACAACATCAATAATTTTATAAAAGCAAAGAATTTTGAAAATATATATCATTAGGAAAGGAAGGATCTATTTAACCAAATGAAACTTATGTTAGATATTAAAATGTACCTTTATCTGTTTGTTTACTAAGCCATGTCTTGAAGTCACTCTTATTAAGTGGCTGGTATCTTCTGAAATTAATCAATTTTACCATAAACTATCGAAGAAATTCTTAGCTTTAGAAAATACTACTTATACTAGGGACTTTAATTTTAAAATATTACTTAATGATCACACTGTTGAATGCCTTGTTCCAATTCAACATGAACAATAGTTATAAAAGTTCAGTCCCGTAGACCCTTTTACTTTGTGATGGGAACAGAAAAATCCTGGTACTGACATGTGCTCCTCAATAAAATGTTGAATATTTAATCAAAATATACATAAAGAGCCATTGGTATGTGCCAAGTCAGGATAAAGGTAGGAAGCCACTAAGCAGCGTAAACTATTCTATGACTGACAACAACCATAAAACAGAAGCAAGTAAACAAACAAAAGTTAACAAACAAAAGTAAACAAACAAAAGTAAACAAACAAGAGTAAACAAACAAAAGTAAACAAACAAAAAGTTAACAAACAAAAGTAAACAAACAAAAGTAAACAAACAAAAGTAAACAAACAAAAAGTTAACAAACAAAAGTAAACAAACAAAAGTAAACAAACAAAAGTAAACAAACAAAAGTAAACAAATCATATAACAAGAAATTAAAGATTGAACAACAAAAAAAACCAAAAGACTTGCAGGTGAATTTAGTTGCTACATTTGTAGTTATAAAAACAATGCTGGATTTATATTATAATTTTAGAAAACTGATGCTTTTGGTAGTTAAAATTAAGCATGTTTTGAAAATATAAATGTGCAAGCAGCTAGTTTTTTCTAATATTCAAAATGCAGTAAAATGTTAGAATGCAGGTTAAAGGCTGTCCTCCAGACGAAACAATTTTGGATTTACATGCCATACAGACATCCAGAAAATTGTACAGTAATATTCAATGAATTAACAGCAGCCACATTTTTTAGTATAGCAACTGTGACCTATCAATTTTTGAGTAAACAGGTAATGACAACTTTATGGATGAGGGGAGATAACTTAATTTTATTGTAAATTGAGCTCAACATTAACTTACTTTGAAAAATAAAATAATTTAGAGTTCAGAATATCTTCTTCTGTACAGTTCTGTCTTTCTTTGATTTTCTGTAATCCATTTTGGAAAGACTGATCTTTATCAAAGTCATACTGATAAAACTTTTGGTAAATATTGCTGTCTGTGGCTTCACTGTTATCTACACTATTTGCTGATGCCATGTTGTCTTATCACATTTTTGGTCTGAAAAAGAATTAAACATTTCTTCAGCCAATACAATATGTTTAAACCAAGAATGTAAATAATTTGAACAGTTTCATAATACCTTAACATAGCAAATTATCAAATCTGTTAGAATATTAGGTAGGGGAAAGTTTAGTTATATTTTCATGTCATAATTCAGGGCATCGTTGGTGAAGTGGTCCTACGTAAGTTCTACTGTATCACTTGCACTGAGGTTATGAGTTAGAACACCACAGGTTTCAGGTGCAGTTGTCTACAATTATATCCGACTAGAATTGCTAGTTTTCCTGCTGGAGGTAGGAACATCGCTACAGGCAATCTAGTTTCCCTGACCAATAAAAGGGGTCACAATGATCTAGCCATTAGTCCTTAAAATGGAGTTAAGCACCTTAAATCAACTAAATGAACAGCAGATATGATAGGAGAATATCTAAAGAAATCAGGGTGATTTAAAGTTTTACTTAGCCATGAAGAATCCCATCATGCGCCATAGCAAATTAGAAAATTATAAATTATAGTACCAAGATGAAAAAAGCTAGCACATTTAAGAGACCAGTTATGGCATATAGTATTGACCTTAGGATCAGGATCAGGAGGAAAATAAAGACTATGTAACAGGTAACAGGGTAGGATTGTCATTGTAATAATCATGAAACATATATAGCATACAGTTAAAGTTCAGCATAACAAACGAACAATGTAAATTGCTGTATTTACATGCCAAAAATTACTCTGAGTACAGACTTACCTGTGAAGTTGGAAAAGTTTTAATGCCTGGCATCCACTAGATATAATAAAGTTAAATGCATTTTGTGTTTCAGAAAGATAAAATCTCTTTTGGATTTTGATGGGCATTTTTTTCCTTCATGCAAAAGGTGTGAAAATTAATTAAGTTGTGGTAAAACTATGAGATGCTCCCTCAGGTAAAAAAAAACGGTTTCAGGCGCGTAGCTATGTTTACCTCAAAACGTCTGGGCATACACTTGAATTTTGATAAAAAAATATTTTAATCTAAATGATTAAATTTTTTGTGTTTAAAAGCACATCAGCCTTGTAAATCTTTCTTCAGACAATAGCTTTTAATTGTGAATTAAAGTGATGACATTCACTTTTCATTCAAATGGTACCGTGTTTTATATTTTTTCATTTTCTGTCAAAGTCTGAATCTACTATGAATTCTACTAACTTTCCTTTGGTTTAATGCATTTCATTATCTGCTGAGATGTTGTTTGCATTTTTATGGAGCCTAAACCATTTATGTAGCAAAAGCGAGACATACATGTAGTGATCATAGATTTTTTTGGTGTCATCACCATTTAGGTTTAGTATTTGGTTCAAGATTTTTTTAAATATCATTGACTTTGCCAAATCTGGTGAAATTTTACGAAAGTTGGACAGAAGCTATTTGTGATCAACAGACTTTAAAGAGTATTAAGAAAAAGTGATGAAATAATACTTTTAATGTTCCCGTATTTTACTGGTAAAAAAGGAATTTCTATTTAAAATTATCAAGAAGATAAAGTCTGGGATAAAAGTTTATTACACATCAATTGCTTTGTCAAACCTACATTGAATTTTAGGAATCTTTGGCAGAAGCTTTTTTTATGATAAATGTCTGAAAATAAATCATAAAGTATTTTTTTTTTTTTTTCAGTTGACAGACGGACTTTTCACAATTAACAGACGGTCTGGGATAATCATTTTTTACATGAAAAATTTGAAAACCTTCAGAGACTATCATAAAACTTGGATAGAAGTTAATATTGCAAATCAACAAAAAATATTTTCCCTTTACAATGATTTTACACTGTTAATTTTTTGGGCCCTTTATACATTTTTTAGCTTGTTGTTTGCGGTGAGCCAAGGCTCTGTGTTAAATGCCATATTTTGACCTATAATGGTTTACTTATATAAAATGTTACTTGGATGAAAAGTTGTCTAATTGGCACTTATACCACATCTTTCTATATATACTTAAGAAAATATGGGATTTTTTTAAAAACCTGTAATGAACCGATAAATGGATTCTATATTCGCGGGAAGTAATCCCAGGCTAGAACTAGGGTTCCATTAATCCCTTGACGAATTTTCATAATACACTTGAACATCTATGAAAATTATCTACTTCATGTCATTAACGAAATTTGCCCAAACAAGGGGTCGTGATAGAGTGTGGCTCTCTTTATACATATTTTAAAGTAAATGGTTTGGACATTTTCCCTTAAACCGATGACCACTAGATACCAAATTAACACAATATGAATAAATTTAGCATAAGAGATACACAAATTAGACTCTAAAGTATGTTGCTACAATGTATTGATGAGTTTTTAATGACAGAAGTTGTATCCCTTTTTTCATAACTCGTTTGCTTCATGGGGGCATCGCCCCTCGAATCCACTACTAGTGGATGCCTTAACCTGAACCCGACAGGGGCCCTCAAACCTTTGCCGAGGTTTGGGCGTACACATGAAAATAGCCTAGCTACGCCACTGGGTTTGTTTTGTTTTGATTGTCCTAAATTGACATGGACAACAGGGGGAGCGTAGCTATAATCCGACACCCCAAAATTCTCAGACAGTCTGATAGTCTGACAGTCCGATAGTCATACAGTCCGTTAATGCAACTGTCCAATGGTCTGACACGAAGCCGTGCTGCTGCAAAGGATCAGTGACGGATCTAGAAATTTTCATAAGAGGGGGCCCACTGACTGCCTAAGGGGGGCACGCTTCAGTGATTCCCTATATAACCAACCAAAAATATTTTTTTGTTGTTTATTTTTACATCTTCTGCAGAAAGGAAAAAAATGTGCTTCAAAAACCAAGAAAGATTGTATCTTTCTTAAACACAAAATGCAATTAGTCCTATAACATATGACCTCGGGGGCATTATTTACTATTTCTATTTACTGTTCTGATAATTTTTTTTTACCATCAATGTACGTGCCATTCGCATTCAAAAAAAATAAAAAATGAAAATATCAGTATAAAAACGTTAAAAATTGAATAAGAATGCGAAGTCATATGTTATATTCGCATTCAAAAAAAATAAAAAATGAAAATATCAGTATAAAAACGTTAAAAATTGAATAAGAATGCGAAGTCATATGTTATATTCGCATTCAAAAAAAATAAAAAATGAAAATATCAGTATAAAAACGTTAAAAATTGAATAAGAATGCGAAGTCATATGTTATAGGACTAAAAATGCAATTAACTTATATATATATATAGTGGATGCTAGGCATTAAAACTTTCCAAACAGCACAGATAAGTCTGTACACAGAATAGTTTTTGAGGTATAAAAATACGGCCATATTTGTCCATTTGTTATGATGAACTTTAAAGTTAGGGAAAGATACAAATTTGCCTTTGAGCATTGTTATAGTTTTTTTCAATATCGACTTTATATCAGGACATGTCATTTAAAATAAACCTCTTACCCCGACTATAATATCAAATTATTGTCACCTTACATAGGTATAAATTAGTTTATAACTACTGATGGTTTAGTTTGTTAATTCCAAAAGTACCTGTCAACAAAGTCAAAATCTATAACGGAAGTTGGGATCAGGGTCAAGATATAGGACGCAAAATTCAGAATTTCAAAACATGAAGAAAAGCAAAAACAGCTGATTATTATTACAGAACCAAAATGGGTATTTTTGAGGTTAGCTATTTGTAAGAAAATGCTGCTAAAATATTGTCACTTTATTTTACATATGAATTATAATTAAATTCACAAAATTTAAGTTTTGAAAGTTTCAGATACTATATGTCAGAGGCTGCAATTATATATGACATATATATAACAAATATATATATATAATTATAATACTAAAAATAATATATATTGGTCACAGAAGCTTGAATGAGATGAACATATGAAAGAAGAAAACCTTTATTTACAGAATAAGGATTTTAAAAAAGCCACAAAATTAACCTCAAAATGAAGCTTTATTTAAGGATCTCACTTATAAATTATCCGCCAGAAGATTAATTTAGCGACAAGAAAAACAATTTATTCGTCAAGAAATTACTGATTTCAAATAAAAAGGTATCAAAAAATTGCATCATTATTATTATGTATTATTGAGACCTTCTTTTTGAATGTTATAAATTTACAAATTGTCACTTTATATAAGGAGATAACTATGTGGAAAAGTTTAATTTAGTTCGCTATTAAGGTCTCATATCTGGTAAGGTTGTGTGTGTGTACATAGGAAGCCTATTTATCATGATCATGTTATCCTAAATTTTTGCCTATTAATCCAAGACATGGGAAGGAATTGTAGATTGTCAGATTGGATAAGTTTACCTTTTAATAGATTGAATCTCTGATCTTCAAGCATGTAGCTTATGAAACTAATAACTTTTGGATCTGAACTTTAAACAAAATCTGTATATTGATTCTATATTACAGGCTCTTCCATGGTCTTTTTATGAGGACGACACCACCAGATTCTGGGTACATTATGGCTTGGTGTTATTAGGACTGTTATTGGCAGTGATCACATTTATTGTTCAGTGGCTGAGTCCGGCTCCATATGGTAAACATGAAAGAACAGTAAGTACCGTGCTTAAACAGTTACCAATGTGTGAGTGACTGGTAACTTTAATTTATTTATCTTGAACATTCTTTTAAACCTGCGGGACTTCATTGAACTTGAATTTAGAAACTTGTTACCATGGTTACCTGTCCTGTGTTTCAGAAGTTGAATTATTGATTGATTGGACTATTTATACATGTAGATGTGCTTGCACAATTAGCTTTGTGCTTTGTGTAAACCATTGCCAACATTTTTATTGTCTTTCTTTAAAAGTTTCTGAAGAGTACATGTATTTGCATTACTTAGTGAAGTGAGTAAATTGTAAAAAAAAAACCACCAAAAAACAAGTAGAACTGTGTTGAAATAGTATGAATCATTCAGTTTGTACTTTGTAGTGCTTTGCTTTTGTGTATTTAAGGATACCAACTGTGGTGTAATTTTGTTTATCCAAATTGATAAAGTTTTAGCAGGTTTTTCTATATGAATGGGATTTTGAATAAATAAGCATATTCACCTGCTGAAAAAGTATATTCACCATGCAAAACGTCACATGCTTTTACATTTTTGTACCTGCATAGTTTTGGTAAAAAAAAATTTGATATGCAATTTGTTTTGGTAAATAGTTGTCATTATATACATTTCTCTAGGAATATGGAATAAAACAATTACTGTCTTTTGTTTCGGTAAATATGTGGTTTAATTGACTTTTGAAAAACTGATATTAATTCACTTCGGCTGATGGCCTCAGTGAATATTAGTTTTTCAAAAGTCAATAAAACTACATATTTGCCTCATCAAAAGACAGTAATTGTATAGTATTTGATGATGCTATCAGGAGTATAACTTTTATGTCAGGATGCTAACTGTGGTGTAATTTTTGTGTATCTTGAGTATAATTGTGTATTTCAGGATGCTAACTGGGGTGTAATGATACCACAAAGAATAGGACATATCTTATCTGATGCTGTCCCTGGTGTTTTATTGTTTATAATTGTAAGTAAATTAAGCTTTGATAAAACATTAATGCAATATGACATATAAATCTAGTGTACATTGCATGACATCTACCTTCAGTTCCACCATAATGGTTTTCTGATGTCATTGTTAACAAAATTGAAAAATTTGCTTAAAGTTATTCAAATATTTCTTTTTATATTTTTGGATAAAATATCTAACTGTCAAAATAGTCCTTTCCAGATAACCTACCTTAATTATGTTTATGAGGACGTAGCCGGTAGAAATACAATGAATATAGAAATAAATTTATAAGAAAAGCTAGAAAATATTAACAGAACACTTGAAATTGAGAATGGAAATTGTCCAAAACAACCCCAACCAAAGAGCAGAACTAGCTGAGGGTAACCGATGCGTCTTCAGCACAGCAAGAAAAATCTGCACCAGGAGGCTGCAGCTGGCTTCTAAAAAATGTATACCGGTACTTGTTTAGTAAAATATGGATGTCACACTAAACTCCAAACCATATAAAATTGAAAAACCTACAAGACCAACAAAGGCCAGATAATCCCAGCTTGGGACTGGAACAAAAATGTGACAGGGTTAATCATGTATGAAAATATCTCAACCCTACCCCTATACCTAGCCAATTTAGAGTAAGCAAACCCACAGCAATACAAACATTTACTTTTCTTCATCTGACTACAGATGATTATGATAACTATATATTAATAATATTTTTCAGGTGTTTTTTGTTTATGGTGATGCCAGAGGCTATGCTAACTATGTCTTTCTGTTACTTTTCCAAGCACATTATATTCATAGGTATAAATAGTTTTCTGTTATAAAGGTCCAGTTTTTTTTATTAAGGTTGTTAAAAAAAATATATTTTTTATGATTAATATGAGATTTGAGGTATAGTCCCATGAGATAGCAATCCATTGACACAAACAAAACAGACATTTACAGCTGATTTAATTGAGTGTGTACTAAGGCAAAGGTAATATCTTTGGTTAGCTTGCTTGCTAGCTGAAACCTGAAGTCATTATCAGGTTAGGTAAACTACTCTTTTAAAAGTAGACTAGTCCAACAGATAACCAATCTATCTGTCTGTTGAACAAGGCTATTTTGAAAGGAGGGTAGTATACCTGACATAATAATGACTTCACGGTTCAGCTAGCAAGCAAGCTAACCAAAGACATATTTTTGACTACACACTCAATGAAATCAGCTGTAAAAGTCTTCAACAACTTATACAAATAGACAGGTGTCTATGCAATATGTCAAGTTCTAAATCATCCAAAGTAAGAAAAAAAGTACTAAATAGTTTTAAAAAATAAAAAAAATTTAACTTTAAAACCAAATTTATATAGAATTTGATTTGTGATCATTACTAGTGCATGCAATTTCTGTCTTGCAAATTATAACCTACTTCTTTATTTACAGAGGAATACTACATCCTTTAGTCATGAGATATAAAAATCCATATGTTGCATTGGGGTAATTATTATATTCTATACTTGAAAAGCAGTAGATATTAATAGCAGTTTTAGTTTTCTTATAATCATATTAAGTTTGTTTTATAACAAACTGTCAAAAAAAAAAAAAAAATAAATTGGAAACTGAGCTCTCATTTATGGTTAATGAAATTACAACGTTATTATTTACTGTCTTATACCGGTACATATAAAATTAAAAATGGAAATGTGGAATGTGTCAAAGAGACAACAACCTGACCTAATAGCAGAAAACAATATGTATATTGGTATGATGACTAATTTATAAATAACGAAATATATAAGGATGGTGTCTTTTTGTGGAAACTGAAGAAAGCTAGAAATATATATACAAGAATATAAAATAACAGTAGGGGCTGATTTAGGTTGAAAGAAGAGGATATGTTTATTCCCCCGTTGTAGGGGAGAGTGCATTTACTGTAATCCTTGTCCATTCATTCAGTTTGTCAATTCAGTCCTGTGTACATCCCAAAAATTGGTTTCTGTTAATTCTCTCACTTTAGTTTGTCTCAATCAAATGTTATAAACTTATAAACTAAGTTTTTTACCACAAAATATAGATCAAATTCGAAATTTTACCATTCTTGAGTTATGCCTTTTTAGAAATGGAAAACTTGCCAAATCTGTTGTTTCCGTTTTGTAATTTTAGTTTGCATCAACCAAACTTATACACAATGCGCATTACCACAAAACACAGATCAAGTTTTATAGAAATTTGTTAAATCTTTTGTTACCATTTTCTTACTTCAGACAGTTTAGTTTGCCTTAACCAAATATTATGAAACTTATACACAATGCTAATAATCATAAAACAGTCTAAAACACATGAATCCTGCTTCTGTATGCGAAAGTTGACTTATGCTTATTTACCAGCTGGAGCATCTGTGGCCCATACAAATATTCTTCATTTATTGGGGCATAATCTCTCTATGTTCACCATCCCTGAATCTTAAACTGGATTGGAGAGAATATCAAGAAGTCAAATTGTTTGTTGTTCATTTAGGTGTAAAAATTACACATTTGTTATGTTATATTTTTCTACATTTATAGTCATATATATGTCTTGATAATTTTAATACTAATCTTGTTAATGAACATTACCCTCAAGATGCCTTTCTTTTTGTAGAATTACTTTAGGAGGTTTCTTTCCAAACTGCTTGTACCATTTTGTGAATGCAGATTTTATAGGATCAGCACATTATAATAATAATTATTTTTTGTGAGTATTATATTTTGCTAGTTTTCTTATTTTCCATTATGCTTTAATATGTCAACAATAAGATGAGCAAATAAAAATCATAATGGGAGATATGGTGTAAACGGCATGAGACAATAACACATAAACATTTAAAAAAAAACCCGAAAAGATTTAGGAATATATAAAGGTTGGATTTAATACATACATTTTAATCTTTTTATTTCTGACATACTAACAGTTGGTATCATTAGATGCTTATTTAAGCCTACATAATCTAATGACAACCACTTGATAACTGGCCCTGGCTTGTGATAGGCATTTGTTGTGTCAGGTTCAATATATCTGTGAGTGCTCAACCTGAAATGTGGCACAGTGGTATAACAATACATTATAAATGAAAAAATCAGTTGGAAGCTTGACACATCAGATAGGATACTTAGCACAATTTTTTTTTTTTTTAGAAAAGAATCAAAGTACTGATTAACAGTACTAAATATAAAAAGAAGATGTGGTATGATTGCCAAAGAGACAACTCACCAAAGTTTGTATGCTAGTTCAAATTTCAAATCTAAAATATGTAAGAAATTGATTCTGTTATTGCTTGTCAGAAGAAATTGATTTGAGTATCCTGTTTTAATTTGCATTTTCTTTGGCTTCCAATATGAGATTGCTCAATGTGACTGCTGTTTAGTTACAAGCTAGTTTATTTTATATAAAGTGTAAATAAATTTGCAGCTAAAAAATTAACTACATCTTTTGTATATGATTTTTCATGTTGAAATATTTTATAATTTACCTAATTATATATTTTCAGTGATCCAAGATTCATTATTGGTATTGTCTTGTTCATTGTTGGATACATTATAAATAAATGGGCTGATTGGAAGTTACGATCGTTACGGGATAGGAAAGGTGATGATGGTACATATGATTTTAACCAATGGCACTGGTCTCAAAATATACCTATATATCTTAAAATAATGTTATATAATAGATTATCTTAGTCGTATTTGGCACAACTCTTTGGAATTTTGGGTCCTCAATGCTCTTCAACTTTGTACTTGTTTGGCTTTATAACTATTTTGATCTGAGCATCACTGATGAGTCTTATGTAGACACAACACCCGTCTGGCATATTAAATTATAATCCTGGTACCTTTGATAACTAATTATATAAGGTACAGAATATGTAAATAGTTAATTTTTTTTAGATAAGTGCCTGTGCCTTAAGCATATTTCCAGATTAATCTTAACATTCTAACTGGCGTTCATAAAATCAAGCAGCTCTTTTTAGTCCAGGAAAAAATAAAATATGTATGACCAAGAAAAAATGTCATCTTTTATATTTCACTGAAGGCTCTTATATTTCATGTGTTTCCCTCAGTTTTAGTTTGTAACCTGGATTTGTTTTCTCTTAATCAATTTATGACTTTTGAACAGCGGTATACTACTGTTGCCTTTATTTCTTAAAAAAAATTTCTGGATCATTTATGATTTATACGAGATGTGGGGTATACACCCATGAAATATTAATCCAGTGACACAAAAAAAAAACAAACCCAGAGACTGAAAAGTCTGAAACAATAGACCACTTTCGAGTTCATCCGTCACTGGAAAAAACTCGTCAATTATACGCGCCTTTATAACGTCATTTACCAGATAGAGGGGGTCGCCTGTATCCCTGCACTATTTACGTTCATCAAGCGTCTTAGTGATCGTCATTGTGCAGGATAAACTAGAAATAATGGTTGTTCTGTGCTCAATGACAATTCCCTTATGACAGCAATGCTGATTGTCAATTTTGAGAATTCAATTTGCCGAATAATTCGTACAATATAGAATTATAGTTTTCCAACCACTCGCTCAACATTGGAATGGAAGTGACGACGCCCCTAAACGCACAAATGACGTTCACTAAAACCAGAGTTTTTGACGGAAATGCATCGAACTCGAAAGTTGTCTATTAATACTAATAGAAGGGTGTCTATGCAGTATCTCAACCTCTAAATCATCCAAAGTTTAAAGAAAAAAATGCACCTTTTTGATTTTAATAGAATTAAGAATGGCTCGTGTGTGTGTGTGTTTTTTTTAATTCATAAATGGACAGATCTAAAGTGTATCTGCACTAATATTCAATTAAAATAACTAAACTTTTATTCATTTTGTTATGAAATTAATTGTCACATATTTCTTTTTTTCAAACAGCTGCAGAATATTGAAACTAGATATTGGATTCTTTCAAAAAGCATTTACTACTTGTAGATTCTATAAAAGCTTTCACCTCATTATTTTAATTCCTAATATGAACTTTTTTCCTGTTATACCAAAAGTATTATTGTAAAAGTATTGAATGCTTCATTTTGTTAATTCATTGGAGTGTAAAACCGTTGACTGAAGTACATTTTGTATGAAGGGCAGAATTGTTTCAATCTAAAAATGTATGCATGGTCAATCCTTTAACAACCCAATGAAATTACTTTGTATATATATATAACTTTATTCTGGTATCACCTAAGTTGAACAAATTGAACAGTTATTTTACAACAGTATGATCAGTATAGCTGACTGGTTAACTTCAAAGAGAATTCAGTTTGTCATTTATAATTCTAATAAATTGGCACAATTTTCAATGTTCATAATAGAATTGAATTTTAAAACATTACAGTTTGTTGGTATTTTTTGTCAATAAGTAGCGTTCTATCTGTCAGGAGACTGCTGCATTCCATTACATAGTGGTATTCATCACCTATAGCAACTCTGCACAATGGACACTTTCTCTGTTCTCTATTACTAAAAGAAGCATTCTATACCTATAATTACATTTTTCCGTGTGATCATGAAAGCACAATTACTATCAAGTAATGACATTTATTTTGACCAATCCTGTCACAATTGTTCACATTAAAAAAAAACCACAAAAATATCTGAATTTACTGGATAGTCGTATTACATATTTTCATTATATCTAAACACAATAAGAAAGTTTGCTGTTGTGAATCCACATGCTAAGAAGTTTATTGTGCCTAAAAAAATATAATATAGATGAAAAGACATGGGGATTCCATCCATGACACAAAATCAGAACTTGCAAAGCAAAAACCACAAAAAGCAAAGGAATAGGGCTATAATACATCTAAGCTATATTTCATATGGTTGTTTTAACTAAAAAATCATTTTATTTTCTTCATTTAAGGAAGTACTGGATATTATATACCATATGGAGGATTGTTTGAACTGGTAACCTGCCCTAATTATTTTGGTGAATTTGTAGAATGGATTGGATGGTAAGAACACTTATAAATTGAAATGATCAATGCTCATGAAGCAAAATAAAAAATATGATACTAGAAAACTGGTACACTTTCTAAAATGAAGAACACAAAAATACTTCTCATTATTTTTTATATACTGGAGACTGGTTAGAGTCACCAGTAGAAGAAATTCAACAGTACTGCAATTATTCAGTTAATTTTTTCCATTGCATTTTGAGAGTTTATGTGAATTTTAACTTTTAAAAGCTTTCTAAAGTATTAATTGTAAAAGAAAGGAGTACCCCTAAGGTTATCTATCAGCGTCAAATGATAAATATAATGTTTGACATCAAGAAAATTGCCATAAAATTATTTAGTTGATATTGTTTCCCTACTTTACATACAGAGTTTGTAGAATTAATGTTAAAATTATTTGTTCTCATCCTGGTATTTTAATATTTACATGTATGGAACAAATTAATTCCTGTTGTTCACATATAAATTTAATTTGTAATTTTATCTCTTTTTAAGGTCTATAGCAACATGGTCAGCAGCAGGATTTGTATGGACAGTATTTGCTTCGGCAACTTTTTTCCCTAGAGCTAGACATAATCATCAATGGTAATACATATAAATATATATTCATTCCAAAATGTCAACAAAAAAATCAGTCAGTGTGTTTCTTTTGTTATAGAATTCCGTTATAAACAGTGATCAATCAATTTTTTACATTATTGTACATCAATTTTCAAAAAGGCCAGGAGATAGCAGATGGACAATAAAAAATCAGAAAAAAAGTATGACCAAAATGAAAAGGATGAAAAGACAAACAATTCGACAAAACATCATACAGAAAAGCAAAGACTGAGCAACACAACCCCTACCATAAAACAAGGAGTTATCTCAGGTGTTCTGACATAGTAGGCAGATACACATAAGGGAGCTACCATTTGATTTTTATGGGGGGGCTAGGATGAAAAATTTTGTCCTGCATTTTTTTTTAGTTGTAATCTCTGTCCTGCCTGTATATTTTTCACTCTATTCGGTCCTGCCTTTTTTTTTTATTAGTTTGTCCTGACTTTTTTTTGATAAATTGTCATCCTGCCTTTTTTTTTTTTTGCAAAGTGTCTCATCCTGCCTTTTTTTTTTTTGCAATGTGTCTCATCCTGCCTTTTTTTTTTTGCAAAGTGTCTCATCCTGCCTTTTTTTTAATCAGAACTCCTGTCAGTCATTACAAGAGCTTGTGTGATGTTACATGGGAGTTAAAAGGGAGGGAACTGTGGCTGCAACAGTTGGAACTTTGTCATTTGTGACAAAAATATTTCATAAAATTCTACCTAGTTATTATGATAGTCAACTTATTATTTTGAATACTAAAGAAATTTTTAATTACAGGTACAAAGAACAATTTGAACATTATCCACCAAATAGGAAAGCTTTGATACCTTATATTTGGTAACAGGATCAAGTCTGTAATAAGATAGCAATGTCACTATAAGACTGGTATGGTCCAGAATGAAGACATTTATACATCTTAGTATGCTAAAGACCTAACTTTTAGTCTTTTTAACAACATGCTGACCATATTTAAGTGCAGTTTCAACAATTTAGTTATGCAGGAAAGAAGAACTACACTTAATTTTAAAAATACATATCTATATTGACATAATTTCAAGTATATTGCTTGGTTGCTCTTCATCACCTCCAAGTCTGTATCTGAACAAAGTCATACAATTTAAAAAGCTTTCTGTTTTAGGATCAAATTTAATGTATATTTATATTATTTATATGTAAATATATTTTTTATACAAACATAATTGGAGTTACCATTATATAATAAAGCCTTTATAATCTTTACCTGGACAATATCTGAAAGATCAAGGTCATACAAAAACTTATCTTAAACCATTTCTTCACAATCTTTGCACTGAAAAAATGAGAAAAAATATCGTCAGGGATAACAAAAGTAGTTGGAGGATATAGCAGTACCTTTTCTAAACAGAGGCTTAAAGACAAACAATTACCCATGAAACACTACAAAGAAAAAATTAAGCAACATAATCCCAACAAAAAACTAAGGTTGAACACAGATGCTCCTGAAAGGTGAACTTCACTAGGAGTGACCACATGATCTCCTGAAAGGTTAACTTCACTAGGAGTGACCACATTATCTCCTGAGTGACCACATTATCTCCTGAAGGGTGAACTTCACTAGGAGTGACCACATAATCTCCTGAAGGGTGAACTTCACTTGGGGTGAATACAGATGATGCCTCAAAAGGATTAACTATATACACTAGGTGTGAACACATTCCACTGAAGAGTTAACTACACTAGGGGATGACACATTCCCCTGTAGGGTAAACTACACAAGGAGTGAACTTAGATGCCACTGAAGGGTAAACTATACTAGGGGAACACAGATCCATCTGAAGGATAAGAAACACAAGGAGTGAACACATGCATTAGAATGATTAACTGAACTAGGGGTGAACATAAATGCCACTGAAGGGTAAACTACACTAGGGGAACATAGATCCTTCTGAAGGAAAAACACACAATTATTGAACACAGATGCACCAAAAGGGTATACTACACTAAGGGCGAACTCAGATAATGTGGAAAGGTATACTACACTAAAGTTTAACTCAGATGCTCCAGAAGGGAAATCTATACTAGGGGTGAGCACAGATGCACCAAAAGGGTAAACTCGCTAGTGGTGTACACATATGCGTTAGAAGGGAACACTACACTGTTTTTTGTAAAT
The DNA here is from genome assembly GCF_963676685.1 of Mytilus edulis. Lineage (NCBI taxonomy): Eukaryota > Metazoa > Mollusca > Bivalvia > Mytilida > Mytilidae > Mytilus > Mytilus edulis. The sequence continues at coordinate 31,137,696 of NC_092344.1, read as the reverse complement.
ATATGCAGTTGTTACTTAACGTTTTCTTACACACCAGCACGTATGAATTATTATATATTTTTAAAAAACTTTATGATGACAATCCTATGAATTAATTATGATACTTATTATTTAGTGAGTATTATAACCAAATTCAGTCATCTGTATATAATTAAATGTTTCCTTATGTTTTAAGGTGTATATAGTTGCTAAAATTATACCCTTTGGGTAGTGCTCCACAATTAATGGAGGAATATACTAGAAACTGAACTGACTGGAGTGAAAAGTGAATAAAAATGCCTTGGAAGGTAAACTACACCAGGGTCCTCGGTCATGAAACTTAACTCAGAACTTGGAGTACGAAATTAGTGCTCGAAACACCAAATCAAGTATTTTGATTGGTTGATTTTCGAGTCTGAGTACGCAAATGGTGCTCGAAAGTTTTATGACCGCAAGGATAAAATGTTACTTGACTTCAAAATAGTTCACATACTCAATATATTCTCCATTGAGATCGTTCTCGAGAATCGCGGTCATAAACTGAGCAAAGTTTTATGACAGCCAGGCCTGGGTGGACACAGATACATCTGAAGAGTATTTAGTAAACTACACTAAGGGTGAACACAGATTTATTTGAAGGGTATACTACACTAGCCTAGGGGTGAGCACATATGCACCAGAAGGGAAAACAATACCAAAGGTGAACACATACATAGGGTTTAACGCAGATGCATCGAAAGGATTATTAACACTGATCATTGAATGCTAATAGTAAACATAGATTCATTACAAAGATTAATTACACAGAGGTTGCACACCATTATCGTCTGAAGAGTTTTCTACACTAGGGATGAAGACAGGTGCCCCTTCATAGTTAACTACAGTAGGGGTGGAGACAGGTGCCCTGAAGAGTTAGCTACACTAGATGTGAACACAAGTGCTCCGTAAGAGCTAACTACACTAGGGGTGAACACAGATGCCCCTTAAGGGTAAACTACACTAGTTGTGAACACAGATGCACCAGAAAGGTACGTGTACTTCAGTAGGGGTGAATATAAATGCTCATGAAAGGAAAACTATACTAAGGATGAAGACATGCCTCTGGAAGGTACGTTACATAAAGGATGAAACATTATGCTCCTAAAGGGTAAACTACGCTTTAGTTGAACTCAGATGCCCCTAAAGGATAAACTACACTAGTTGTGAACACAGATGCACCAGAAGCTTAAACTACACTAGGGATGAACACAGATGCATTAGAAGAATTAACTACACAAGGGATGAACACAGATGCATTAGAGGAGTTAACTACACTAGTGAAGAACACTGATGCCCCTGAACGGATAAACTACACCAGAGGTGTACACAAATGCATCAGAAAGGTAAATTTTACTACGGCAGAAGCAACTATGTAAAGTCACGTGGAAATTTCAGGGAGGGTTATAATTATATCGGCAATGTGAGTGGTTATTCAATTCTTGGTTTCAAGAATATATAGTATAATACTGTACTAACAAAATCTTTATAAATGCACTTATCTTCTTCTTTTTTTAAATCGATCTTGACATGAATTATTCAAATAAGTTCAATGACAAGCGAAAGTACTAAAATATAATTTTAGCTAATATTATTAGCCATGTAAATAAGGATTTAGTGCGGATTTATAAACATTTAAGTATTTCGTCACAAGAAAAACATGTTTTAAGCCATCCTCGAGCCAGCATCCGTTTAGTCATTGTAAGATAAGGACACAAAAGATTTTTATCTGTTTTACAATGTTGAGAAGATGATTTTTGCCCAGGATTTAATCAAAATTTTATATTTTCATTTATTGTGCTTTTCCAGTGTTTCAACTTCAAGTAAGAAATATTCATTTACATATATGCGTATATTTATTCAAAGTGGCACCTATATGTGGTCAAATGTTTTTGTATTTTACCTGGAAACAAACTGACGCAAATATATGTAAATAAGGTTTACACCTTAAGTGATTCTTTTAAGGACTGAATATCATGATTGTATTCTACGTATTACCAGTTACAGCACAATATTACTGCCGAAGAAATAGCAACTCAAAGGCATTGGGTGTATATATCTACTACTAGTATATACTCAATATGAAGGCGCGGCTGAAATGGAAAGATAACAATTAAGAAGCTGAAATCACCTCTTTTGTCTCTATGTTTTGTTCTCAACCGACCTAAATTGTCAATTACTAGATGTTATTCAATAGAAGAGGCAGAATAAACTGTATATGTTGTATCCTTTATTTCAAGTTGGATTATATGATTATCCATGGACGGTCCCAAACTCTCAATTATTTAGTGAGGAGACACAATGATCTATATAACTGAAAATGAAGTAAAAGGATTAATGCAAGCTTCTTTGCATTCTTCCAAAGAAAAGCAATAAAGGAACACATCTCATTTGAATAAAGGAACCAGTCTCATTAGAATAAAGGAACCTGTCTCATCAGAATAAAGGAACTTGTCTCATCAAAATAAAGGAACCTGTCTCATTAAAATAAAGAACAAGTCTCACGGAATAAAGGAACAAGTCTCATCACAAATAAGGAACAAGTCTCATCAAAATAAAGGAACAAGTCTCATTAGAATAAAGAACAAGTCTCACGGATAAAGTTACAAGTCTCATCAGAATAAAGAAACAAGTATCATTAGAATAAAGAACAAGTCTCACGGAAGAAAGGAACAAGTCTCATCAGAATAAAGGAACCTGTCTCATCAAAATAAAGGAACAAGTCCCATTAGAATAAAGAACAAGTCTCACGGAATAAAGGAACAAGTCTCATCAAAATAAAGGAACAAGTCTCAGTAGAATAAAGAACAAGTCTCACGGAATAAAGGAACAAGTCTCATAAGAATAAAGAACAAGTCTCACGGAATAAAGGAACAAGTCTCATCAGAATAAAGGAACAAGTCTCATCGAAATAAAGGAACAAGTCTCATTAGAATAAAGAACAAGTCTCACGGAATGAAGGAACAAGTCTCACGGAATAAAGGAACAAGTCTCATCAGAATAAAGGAACTAGTCTCATTAGAATAAAGAAACCTGTCTCATCAGAATAAAGGAACAAGTCTCATTAGAATAAAAAACAAGTCTCACGGAATAAAGGAACACGTCTCATCAGAATAAAGGAACCTGTCTCATCAAAATAAAGGAACAAGTCTCATCAAAAATAAGGAACAAGTCTCATCAAAATAAAGGAACAAGTCTCATTAGAATAAAGAACAAGTCTCACGGGATAAAGGAACAAGTCTCATCAGAATAAAGGAACAAGTCTCATCAAAATAAAGGAACAAGTCTCATTAGAATAAAGAAAAAGTCTCACGGAATAAAGGAACAAGTCTCATCAGAATAAAGGAACAAGTCTCATTAGAATAAAGGAACTTGTCTCATTAGAATAAAGGAACAAGTTTCAATAGAAAAAAGGAACAAGTCTTATTTGAATAAAGGAACACTTCTCAATTGAATAAAGGAACAAGTTGGCAAGAAGAGTTTGGTTCCATGAGAATGCCGATTGTTTGTTGAAAATATGTTCTTCAAAGTGAACAATAAGTTGCCATCATGCATCCTGATAATGTCAGTTTAAACATATTTAAACACTTCTACAATGTTCTATATCAACAAATTGTGAATCAGTCGTTAGCTAAATGTTTTTGATAACACGAATTGATATGTTTACATGATTATTTTTTTTTTAAATTTAGCAAAGGATGTAAAGATACAATGGGTAGCAATAACATATACCATTTTACCTGAGTCCCCAAAGGTTACAAGAGGTTTTCAAGAAGTTTTTGACACTTTTGAACTGTAAATAACTATTTTTGTATGCAATCTATATATTTACACACCTAATTGACTGATTAAATTTATCTCGGGAATATAAAATATTAACATTTATATATTTTTCGATATTCATTAGCAATTCCATGCGCTTCAGTGATAGTTGCAATCAAAATTTTGTTAAAATCAGAATTGCTAATTTCCGTTTCTGTCACGTAGAATTTGTATTACCAGAATAATGACTTGATTGCAAGTGTTACTGTCCATATATTTCACATCGATGACTTGACTGTGGTTCTTCTACAGTTTTTTGTTATAACTCTGATCGTTTGAAGAGCAGTTGGATTTGATGAAACCACTGCAATTTGTTCATAGCTTTGAATGAACTACATTTATGTCGTGTAATAGTTGCGATTTTGTTCATGTTATAACAGTACATAAATATTGTACATGTATAACTTGTACAATGCAAAAATACAATTTATAACATGTACAAAAGTACCATGTAAAAAATGCATGTGGCTTAAATTAAATGGTTTGAACTTGTGCAAAATTTTAAAATGAAATAACTTGAATAAAGCAGAAAATATATTTGAAATTGATGAATAATTATGAACAATAATCAAAAGCGCATAACTTTTTTCCTAAGATCATAGTGATCATAACAATTTATGTTTTATTGATTCACAGATTATGTTGGCATAATGCGTTTTCAGGTCATTGCATGTTTTATGCAGTCCAACATGGCGAGCCTCGCCTCTTAAATTTGAAAATTTAACTGTCTCGAGTTGATAAATATCGTATCACGCTCAATGCAGTGGTAGAACCTATACATATATACATATATAGAGATTGACAGTATCATTAGCAATTAATTCATTAAAAAAAATTCTTTAAAAAGCGTTAATACCGCTGTTTTTGGCATGACGCGCGTTATTATATAAACAGTCACTATGTGCCCATGGTTAACGCTTAAACAACCATGCATATATGGGCGTTTTTCAATAAAAGCGTAACTTTCAGACCTAAACAAAATTGAAAATCAACTTGTCTAAAATTTAATTTCAAGGGTTATTTTGAATACCTCTATTATAGACCTGTTTGTAAACAAAAAGTGCAATCTTAAATATTCTTTAAAATAATATTATTTTCATAATTTATTGTACTGTTTCGTAGGGGACTTTTGTCCCCTACGAAACTTCTTCTAAACACACATATTGTTTGCAATGTTAAGTGTTTCCTATAGACATTCCAGTTTGTTTACTTTAAATACTAGAAAAATCTCATTTTTTTTTCTGAATTGGAAAACCATTTTTATCGTTAAAGATTAGACAGTACTTCACATATGAAGGTACACCTCATGTTACGTAGTGGACATTTTGATGCGTTACGTAGTGGACAAAACCGTTTCGTAGTGGACAAAACCGTTTCGCAGTGGACAAAAAGTTTCGTAGTTGACATCAACCCTATTATATGTTAATAGAAACATAATAAAAACTACATGAAACTAACCCTTGTTATTTGTTTTGCACGAATATAATTGAAAAAAGATTAAAAAAAAGACTGCATGGTAGTGGTAGTGTCCACTACGAAACGTTTTTCTCCCATCCTTTTTTGTAGGGGACCGTTTCGTAGGGGACATATTCGCATGTTTTATTTTTCCCCCACAATCCCTATATTGCAATAGTAACAAGACTGATTGTATTCATCAAAGCATTTTTTAAGCTGTACACTGATATTTTTTTCATAATTTTAAAACCAGATACTGAAGGCGATTTGACCCGTTTCGTAGTGGACATTAACAAAAATACGGTATCACTCTGGTCCATATGATGTGCTCAATTTTTCTTACCAACAATTTAAATGCCGTTATAAAAGCATCACTTCTTTTGTAAGACCCTAATGTTTATATCTCTTGCAAACAAAAATTACATTGATTTTATAAAAATGTTTATTGGCAAATTTTAATGACTTCGTTTCGTAGTGGACATTTTGTGTGTCACCTTCTGAAATTAAAAATCCTATATTGAAAGCTGTTTAATAAAATATGTAATTGTTGGCTCTGAACATACTTTTGAATTATTAAAGAACTTATGTAAAGTAAAAATAACATTTATTTCTTCATTTTTTTACGACATTTTAGAGTATGAATGTTGAACAGGCGGTCTAGGGACATGCCATTTTGGTTGTTTTGGACCATTCAGGAGTCAATATCTTATCAATCCCTCTAAAAAATAAACTGTTTCTTTGCTGAAAAATGTTAAATCTAATTCAATGTACTGACTGCACAAAAAATTACTTGCAAAGATCAAACATTTTTTTTTTAAGTGGCTGGGACAAGAAAATACGTTTTTATTGAAAAACGCCCATATATATAATGATTTAAGAATTACTCAATCTTGTAATTTAAACTTATTTTTTTTTAAACTGGAAGCATGATTTAATATTATGATTTATTTTAGTAAATCTAGCCGAAGGTGGAGATACTAGGCAAAGTTCAACACTCAAAGGAAATGATAGTGGATTGGCTGTAGACGGTATATACACGACATGTGCGAGTACAAACCAACAAAGAGAAAACAGTCTGTTTTGGCAACTGACCCTTACTGAGAACTCAATCGTCACACACATACGTTATGCTTACTACTATGGTGAGTTCAGATAGTGAATCAGGGACAGATTTAGGATTTTAAGACGCAGGCATTTTTCTCAGAAAACAAATTCCATATACACCATAATATACGGATATATAGGGGGAAACATTCTGAGACAAGTGCCTGTGTTTTAAGAAAGGGGAATAATTCCAGAAATTTGGAATACGAGAAGTTAAACATGTACATAAAAACTTTTGGACGATTTTTTGCTAAAAAAAAAATTATATCGTGGAAAACTGGAAATCTTATTATTTTTTGGTGACAAAAAGAGTGGATATATTCCCTCTACGACCCTGCATCCCACACCGTGAATTCTATTTTATAAACAAAATGTTTACAAAACAGTCAACTGCAAACAAGCTAAACAAAGATCATCTTTAAAGAACACACAATTGATAATTTGTAACATCGGGTTGCTGTATTATTGATTTAATCTTCAATAGAATAAAACAAAAACTCACTGTAAATTCTTTGGAATAAGAACGTTGCAGATGATAAATATGCATGCAAATGATCAAATGTCACCAATATGTAAGCTAGCATAACGAACTAGTAATCATTTGTGGAAAAAAATAATTAAAAAAAATATCAAGATTTAAAGAGTATTGTTTTCATTACTTCAGATAAGAGCAAGAATACATTCAATAAGAAACACTATGTATTTCGGAATTTTTACCAAAAAATTAAATAAACACAAACAAAAAAGGGTCACTTCAAGCGCCTTTTGTTACAACTGCCGCATATTATTAAGATACATGTACAACAGTGCTTTTCGTTCAAATTCAGATGATCAAGATGTCAAGTATTTACTCAATACCAGAATATATGTATCCAGCTCGAAGGGACTGAATTCTGGACAGCTGTGTTATACGGAAAACAGAAATCCAGATGACATTGATCCATTTCAAACCAAAGTATATTGTTTTACACAAGGAAAATATGTCACGTATTTTAATCCAGATCGTCGTATGAACATCAAACTGTGTGAGGTAGAAGTATTTGGTAAGTTGAGATATTTAAGGGGGCGACTAATTGATATTCTGGAGATGGGGACAGGAGACTTTTTTTGGCTGATTTTTTATTCGTTTTCATTAGTTGCTAAGCATGCTGATTATTTTCCGCAGAATATTCGTTTTTGTCCTGTCTTGTGTAGTAAGGTTATCTATTTCCAGCTCTTACCAGGCCAGGCTATTCATCTTCAAAATCATTCTCCCCACAAAACACGAAATGATAACCTCCTCTATAGATAATAACAAAAGCTCAAGTGAAATTGTCAGTTAAATAGTTCGAAATCCATTAAATCATAAAGGACATCAATACCTTTAGCTTACATTCTATTTTTAAAATATTTTGGTATGGTATTTGACAAGGCTTTGGAAAAGAGACGCGCTGATTTTAGCTGAAAAAGAAAATGACAATATTTCAGAATGTTACATTGTTTGTGAATTGATTTAATGATTTTCCTTTTTATCTGTCAGCGCAAGATGAGAGTACTTGGGTACATGTATGTATATGTGTATATCCAAATTCCCCCGAAAAAAAGTCAACAAAAAAATCATTTTAGGATATACTAGTATTTGATTTTTTTTTAAGGAAATTGAAATCTGACAAAAACGATGCGTAATTCTATGTTCTAGAAAAAGTTGCAATTTTAAAATTTGAGCGCAAATCGTAACTTATCTGAATTTGTTTACTTACAGGTTGTCCGATTGGTCGATATGGAGATAAATGTTCCGAAAGTTGCAGTTCTAACTGCCTGACTCAACCTTGTGAACCAGATTTTGGACGATGTACTGATGGATGTAAATCAGGATTTTCAGGAGAGAGGTGTACATCTCGTATGTTATGAAATTGTTATTGTAAGAGTACCAAACTATCTACAATGAAAAATGTATATCAGGCACCATTTAAACATACTTTTAAAATGACTATTGTATTATCAGTATGACATTGTAGTATGACATCATCGGAAATATGAAAAAAAAACAATCTCATGATAACAACATTATAACCAAATATACTCCGGAATTTGTTAAGCAGTTCCTGCTCCAATGGTAACACACGTTGTTACTAAGTTTAATTTAATTTGCAGCATCTGACAATGTCTAAAAGATTAAGTGTTTTACTCACCTAGTCCATGATGTTGCAATAACACTCTCAACAGCAGATAAACGGTTAAATGACTATAGGCATTTACCTGAACAATGGAAACAAAATGTAACGGCTGCATGGGCTCTTGGTGATACATAAGGTTGCTAGGGATTCAAGCTGGAAGTTCATCAGGCTACCAATTTCTTGGTTATCTCGTCAATATTTTTCAAATGATTATATCAAATATTTGACAAAGACAAAATTCGTATCCTTTATGTTAATTGTACTAAAGATACCGGTATGTACAGAAATTAAATAACATTCTCCTTCATATATTTTATTTAGTTTATAGTATATAAAGTAAAGTGGGCTCGATATAGTAATGCCTATAACACTGCTGTGTTAACAGAATATTTCTTTATACATATCTGGGTGACCTGTTGCAGTGCTTTAATATCTTCCTATATTCAATATACCCACATTTCTCCTGGCAGTCTAAATTTCTCAAACCTTAATCCCGACCACTTCTATACAGAACCTACCTATTGTATTTATTGTTAATGTGTTTTCGTCCTGAATATACATGAAATATTTGCCACTGGACGTTAAGCAATCAATAAGCAATAAATCTCTAAATATCTGAATGTAAACGCATCCCCATCATTCTGTTGATCTACCAATTAATAACAAATGCACCGTCTTCTTATAGAGTGTGGGATTGGGTTTTACGGACCAAACT